>NW_022631037.1:1661365-2261365 GCF_010015895.1 Lontra canadensis
GAAACAGTCAACAAAACCAAAAGCTAACTGACAGAATGGGAGAAGATATTTGCAAACGACATATCAGATAAAGGGCTACTATCCAAAATCTATAAAGAACTTATCCAACTCAACACCCAAAGAACAAATAATCCAATCAAGAAATGGGCAGAAGACATGAACAGACATTTCTGTAAAGAAGACAACCAGATGGCCAACAGTCATGAAAAAGTGCTCCACTTCACTCAGCATCAGGGAGATAGAAATCAAAACCAAAGTGAGATACCACCTCATACCTGCCAGAATGGTTCAAATTAAGCAGTCAGAAAGAACAAGTGTTGGTGAGGATGTAAAGGAAGGGAAACCCTCCTACACTGTTGGTGGGAATGCAAGCTGGTGCAGCCACTCTGGAAAACAGTATGGAAGTTCCTCAAAAATTTGAAAATAGAGCTACCGTACGACCTAGCAATTGCACTACTGGGTATTTACCCTAAAGATACAAATGTAGTGATCCAAAGGGGCACGTGCACCTGAATGTTTATAGCAGCAATGTCCACAATAGCCAAACTGTAGAAAGAGCCTAGATGTCCATCTACAGAAGAATGGATAAAGAAGATGTGATATATATGTGTACACACACACACACACACACACACACACACAAATTGAATACTATGCAGCCATCCAAAAAAGTGAAATCTTGACCATTTGCAATGATGTGGATGGAACTAGAGGATATTATGCTGAGCGAAGTAAGTCAATCAGAGAAAGACAATTATCATATGATCTCCCTGATATGAGGAATTTGAGAGGTAGGGCAGGGGATTGTGGGGGCAGGGAGGGAAAAAAAATGAAACAAGTTGGGACCAGGGAGGGAGACAAAGCATAAGAGACTCTTAATCTCAGGAAACAAACTGAGGGTTGCTGGAGGGCGGAGGGGAGGGATCGGGTTCCTGGGTGATGGACTTTGGGGAGTGTATGTGCCATGGTGAGTGCTGTGAATTATGTAAGACTGATGATTCACAGACCTGTACACCTAAAGCAAATGATACATTGTATGTTAATAATAATGAAAAGAAACAGGGATATTAATATTGACTTTCAGAAATAAAAAGAATTGTAAGATTAAAAAAAAAAGAAGGAAAGCTAAGACTGCAGGAGATTGATAAACTGGGAGAAAACCAAGGGAGTAAGTATACAAGGAGGAATGGAGTAAAAGCTGGAGTACAGAAGATCAGAGAAGTAATTAGAGAGAGGGACAGAGTTCAAGGTATCATGAGTAAGGAAGTTTTACGGTATAGTCAATGGAAGTGGGTGGATGAAACGGAAGTGAAATCACAAGAACAGTCGTCAGGAAACTGAGGCTTTCATATAAGGTAAGTTGGTAAGGTGTTAAGAATCTAGAATTAGAACTTATGATACCTGTGTACAAATTCTGATTCTAGCATCACAAGTTAGCTATGTTACCTAAGGCAATGTTAAGGTTTTTGGGTCGTTTTAAAAAGATTCTTTCTTCTTATCAAAAAATGTTTACTAAGCACCTCCGATGTGTTAAGCAGTATACTATGCTCTAGGACTATTTCTGCACTCGAGCTTATGCCTTTTAATGGAGGTTATGTATTTTTGTTTAATATTATAGAAATGTTAAGATGATTCTGGAAAGCACTCCTTTAGAAAAAAAGTTAGATAATGAAGCCTACGTTCAGAATTCTAAGAATATACTTTTCATAAAGAGATCTTTGGAAATAAAAGTATACTAAAATAAATATGAAAGTACAAAACTCCAACAAAGCAGTAGAAAGAGCATCATGACCTTGACTGTGATGTCACTGTTTCATTTTCCTCATTTTTAAATGTGTTGCTGACTTTGGCAGACTATTTTGAGAACCAGATGAACTAATGGTTGTGAAAACTCTATGACAAACTACATGCTATACAATAAAAGTACTACATAAGATTTAGTTGCTATATTCTTGCTGTTTCCTTTAAGTAAGTGAACACTCAATAATCCTGAGTAGAGAGGCCAAGAGATCTGAAGATGGGATTATCAAGAAAAATAGCATATTCTGAATTTCCTCAAGAATGTATTTCAAAATTGTAAGCACTTTTCCATTAACAAATGAAAGAAAATCTGTCAGATGATGTTTCCTGCGTTAAACAAATTCTGCTGTTAACTTACAGATCCTCTAACTAGAATCATTATACTTACCAGTATGTATATACTCAAAACTGCTGTGTGCTTTGCCTCTATTACAGCTCATACCACAATGTACAGTAAGTGTTTGCTGTATGCTAATTAGGCTATGAATTCCTTGTAGATATGATCCTTGTCTTACTTATCTTTGGTATCCCTAGAGCACAGAATAGCTCTTAATGCAAAGCAGGCTCTCAAAATATACTAGATAAGTGAGTGAATGAGCAAATGCTAGGTAATATGGGAAATTGTCCTTAATTTTGGGCAGTCACAGTGTGCCAGAGAGACACACTTCTACGTAATTACTTGCAATATCATGCAATACATATTACATAGGGAATAATTAATTTTTATCATAGGGTGGTAATAAAAGGTTTACAAAATAACTGATATTTTGGCTAATCAATTAGTTAATATGAAATTTAATTAATGTTTTAGAATCCAATTGTGTCAGAATAATACTGTTTATGGACATCGCAATAGAATGTGCAAAAGTCCAGCATCCCTTGTAGGTAAAATTGTTAAAAGTACACCCTTCAGAATAAAAAAAGAAAGAGTAAAGACAATCCCTGGCCCACAATTGAAGAAACAGAGAAGATGTGAAGGATTTATTGCTGTTAAAGGAATAAGAATAAACATTTAGTGGGTGCCTGGGTGGCTCAGTGGGTTGGGCCGCTGCCTTCGGCTCAGGTCATGATCTCAAGGTCCTGGGATCGAGTCCCGCATCGGGCTCTCTGCTCAGTGGGGAGCCTGCTTCCTCCTCTCTCTCTCTCTGCCTGCCTCTCCGTCTACTTGTGATCTCTCTCTGTCAAATAAATAAATAAAATCTTTAAAAAAAAAAAAAAGAATAAACATTTAGAAAGAGAAAGGTCACTAGACTCTAGAAATTGGTCAAATGAAATAGGCATTTATGAGAGTCAAGTATCATATGATAAAGTCCTGAGAGAAATAAATACATTATTAGCAAAATGCTACATACATTTAATCAAAAATTTGATGTTGAGAGTACAGCAGTAAATAACATATATAAAAAGAAAATTCCCTTCCTTATGAATCTTTCATAGAATGTTCTCAATGGGATTTATGGATTTTGGTGTTCCTCCGATAACTTTTTCTGTTTGCAATGTACACACATTTTAAGATATAAAAATGAAATGTAAAAATGGAAAGTAAACTATCATGATATATGTCTTGCCAGTAAAAGAATAACTACACTGAGTTTCCTTTGAAAGAAGCTCAAAGTGGTTTTGAGTATACGGACCAAATTCTAAGGGTTATTAGTCATTTTGAAGGTATAATTTGAGATGACCATTATACTGTATTATTTTGGTTCCCTAACAACTAACATTTGAACAGTGCTTCAGAATTTATAAAGCATTTTCACATACTGCGTAATTCTCACAATTTTCTTGCATAGATATTGCTCACTCTTTTCCCCCAGAAGATAAAGCTGAAGATCAACAAAGCCCACTCAGTAAATAACAGGGCCAAAATTCGAACTTACTCTTGTGACCCCAAATTCTGTTATCTTTCCCCTTGCCTGATTAAAAAAGAAAAAAAAAAAGCTTTTCATATGACAAGATACAGCATCCGTTCCTTATTAAAATGATTCAAAGTAAAGGGATAGAAGGAACATTCCTCAACTTCATAAAATCTATCTATGAAAAACCCACAGCGAATATCATCCTCAATGGGGAAAAGCTGACAGCCTTCCCTTTGAGATTAGGAACACGGCAAGGGTGCCCACTCATGCCACTCTTGTTCAACATAGTACTAGAGGTCCTAGCAACAGCAATCAGACAACAAAAAGAAATAAAAGGTATACGAATTGGCAATGAAGAAGTCAAACTCTTTCTCTTCACAGATGACATACTTTATATGTAAAATCCAAAAGACTCCATCCCCAAACTACAAGAACTCATACAGCAATTCAGTAATGTGGCAGGATACAAAATCAATGTACAGAAACCAGTTGCTTTCTTATACACTAACAATGAAAATACAGAAAGGGAAATTAGAGAATTGATTCCATTTACTATAGCATCAAGAACCATAAGATACCTGGGAATAAACCTAACCAAAGAGGTAAGATATCTGTACTCCAGGAACTACAAAACACTCATGAAAGAAATTGAAGAAGACACAAAAAGATGGAAGATGATTCCATGCTCATGGATCAGAATAAAATATCTATACTGCCGTTAAAATATCTATACTGCCCAGGGCAATCTATACTTTCAATGCCATTCTGAACAAAATTCCACTGGCATTTTTCAAAGAGCTGGAACAAACAATCCTAAAATTTGTATGGAACCAAAAGAGACCCCAAATTGCTAAGCTGAAAAAGAAAAAGAAAACTGGGGACATCATGTTGCCTGATTTCAAGCTTTACTACAAAGCTGTGATCACCAAGACAGCATAGTACTGGCACAAAAACAAAGACATAGACCAGTGGAACAGAGTAGAAAGTCCAGATATGGACCCTCAACTCTGTGGTCAAATAATCTTTGACAAAACAGGAAAAAATATACATTGGAAAGAAGACAGTCTGTTCAATAAATGGTGCTGGGAAAATTGGACAGCTATGTGTAGAAGAATGAAACTTGACCATTCTCTTACACCATACACAAAGCTAAACTTGAAATGGATAAAAGACCTCAATGTGAGACAGGAATTTATCAAAATCCTAGAGGAGAACATAGGCAGTAACCTCCTCAATATCGGCCACAGCAACTTCTTTCAAGACATCTCTCCAAAGGCAAAGGAAACAAAAGCAAAAATGAACTTTTGGGACTTCATCAAGATCAAAAGCTTCTGCACAGCAAAGGAATAGTCAACAAAACAAAGAGGCAACCCACAAAATGGAGAAAATATTCACAAATGACACAAAGAGCTGATATTCAAGATCACAAAGAACTCCTCAAACTCAAACACACACAAAACAGATAATCATGTCAAAAAATGGGCAGAAGATATGAACAGACACTTCTCCAAAGAATACATACAAATGGCTAGCAGACATGAAAAAATGTTCATCATCATAAGCAATCAGGGAGATTCAAATCAAAACCACATTGAGATACCACATTACACCAGTTAGAATGGCCAAAATAAGATAGGAAACAAGTGTTGGAGAGGATGTGGAGAAAAGCAAGCCCTCTTAAACTGTTGGTGGGAATGCAAGTTGGTGCAGCCACTTTGGAAATCAGTGTGGAGATTCCTTAAAAAATTAAAAATAGAGCTATCCTATGACCCTGCAATTGCACTACTGGGTATTTACCAAAGAGACAGATGTAGTGAAAAGAAGGGCCACCTGTACCCCAATGGTCATAGCCACAATGGCCACAGTCGCCAAACTGTGGAAAGATGCTCTTCAACGGACAAATGGATAAAGAAGATATGGTCCATACATACAATGCAGTATTATGCCTCCATCAGAAAGGATGAATAGCCAACTTTTGTATCAACATGGACGAGATTGGAAGAGATTATGCTGAGTGAAATAAGTCAAGCAGAGAGAGTCAATTATTACATGGTTTCACTTACTTGTGGAGCATAAGGAATAACATGGAGGACATTGGGAGATGGAGAGAAGTGAGATGGGGAAAATAGGCGTGGGAGACAAACCATGAGAGACTGTGGCCTCTGAGACACAAACTGATGGTTTTGGAAGGGAGTGGGTGGGGGGGGTTGGGTGATCCTGGTGGTGGGTATTATGGAAGGCACATATTGCATGGAGCACTGGGTGTGGTGCATAAACAATGAATTTTGGAACACTAAAAAAAAATTTTTTTAAAAGCTTTTATGTACTCTACTGCATTTGATACTCATAATGTTTGATCTATTTTTTTAAAGATTTTATTTATTTATTTGACAGAGATCACAAGTAGGCAGAGAGGCAGGCAGAGAAAGAGAAGGAAGCAGGCTCCCTGCTGAGCAGAGAGCCCGATGCCGGGCTTGATCCCAGAACCCTGGGATCATGACCTGAGCCGAAGGCAGAAGCTTTAACCCACTGAGCCACACAGGCACCCCTGTTTGATCTATTTCTTATGAAATTATTATTTATCTCCATTTTAAGATTAAAAACATTGAAGTTCAGAGAACTTAAGTAACTTGCCCAAAGTCAACAGGTGGAACTGGAACATGTTTCCAAGTCTAAGGGTAACAATCTTCATGTATATTGCAATCAACTTTAAAGGCTAAAATATGGAAATATGAATATATCAATTTACTTTATTATAATTTTAAGTAGGCCTATGTTAAGGATGGCACAAAGAATTTTTTATATTTCCTACCTCCTACTTTAGGTAATAATTCAGCTCCACATGCAATATAGTAAAGTCCTGACTGATAAGGCAGGTTACACGTGTCCTTTTACAAGATGAAAGAGATCAATTTTTGAAAGAATGTTAATATTTAAATATAAATACCATAACATTAGTTTGAAAAAAAGGTAAAATATACCAAGACTATACTTGATTCAAAATAACAATCAGTATTTGATATCTGTAACTCTTTCAACTATATATGAATCATAAATAAGAGATGATGGCATCTAACAGTTTAAATAAACAATTTAGTACTTTATAATAGCAAAGAGCCAAATGAGTTTTATAAAACTAATGTGAAATAATTTTATGTAAAATGACAGAATTTGGGGGAAAACCGTAAGAGCATCAAAATCAAAATTGCTTCAAAAAGGAAGATGAAGAAAAAAATACAAATTTATTATAAAAAAGCACTAAAGTAAATACCTGATTATGCCTTGTTAAAAAATACTCTTTTCAATCAGTATTTACCATTAGATTTTCAAAGGTTGATTTCTGGGAATTCTAAGTTTCATGCAGCTTTTATTTTTCTTTCAATACATTGAAGCTTGTTTATTACAGAGTGGAATTTGGTATAAGATGGGTTGTTTTGGACCTTGTCCAAGAGTTTAGTTACTGAAAGCACTTCATTATAAGGTGGTTTCACCAATAAGGTGATCCACTGGCTCAGATCCCATGGATATTATAACAAGGCTCCATTGTAGAGTACAGGAAGCTGGGCAGCTAATGTTCTATCAAATGAAAGCTTAAGAAACAAAATTCTCTCTTTTTTTTTTTTTTCTGGGTAGACATGACAATCATTTAAGCCTAGAGAATCATAAGCCTAGGTCATCTAAATTTCCATTTCCTGAAGTGATGGTCTTTATTGTACATTTAATAGCTATGCATATACTTCATGTTACTGTTTTAGGTTAAGACATTCATTGTCTGCTGGGTCTTAAATTTATTTTTTATTATGAAAAAGTCCAGTATTAGTACTGCCTTTCTACTTATAAAGGATTGACTGCATTTGTATACAGGATAAGAAACTATCAAGAATTCATAAAAAGATTAAAGTAAAATCTTATGCAGCTCATTGATAAATCTGAGGTATGAACAAGAACAATTGTGTGGTAATCAAACACAAAAAAAATGCCATCAATTAGAGATTAAATAACTACAATAACCAGTCTTTCAAGTGATTTTACAAGAGGCACTTTGATTTCATAGTCTTACAAGCAATCCTAAAGAATTAAATATTTTGAATGTATTTCACTGCAGAAAAATATGACAAAGCCACTGCAGAAAAATTATGGAAAAGTCTTTAAAAATGCAAAGATCATAAGTAAGAATAAAAACAAAGCCTCATGTGAACTTATGGTAGCAAAGTAAAAATCATGTACTAAGTGCATAGTAGCAGCATAGTAACTGTCATTAATTTCTGATACAATTATAAAAAGTTTTAAATGACTTATCTAAATTTCAAAAGTCAAGTCATGAAACATCTACTCTTTATGTTGTACCTTTCTTCCATCAGTAAAGCTCTTTCTCCAACTGGAAGTTTTCCTGGTTCCTGGCTGGTATGCTTTATATACTTTCAGGCCTTAAATAAATTTTGTATAATTATTTCATATCCATTGAATGGGTAAGGTAAATTACCTGATAAATAATTTCTAAACTTATATATCTTCAAAGCCTTAAGAAATAAACTAGTCAAGTAATTTTTCTTTCCTATTATATAACAATTCTTTACTGTCAGTTTATCTCCCCCTCTCTCATTTTATCTAGCATCTATCACCATCAGGGAAATCTTCACATAAAGCAGGTTATGTGTACTTCGGATATATGATTGACCTGCTACCTAATATTTGAGGGTCTACCATGTACAAAATACTCTTTTAATTTCATGTTTTAGGGGTGCCTGTGTGGCTTATTGGATTGGGTGGTGGACTCTTGATTTCACCTTGGGTCATGGGAAGGAGCCCCAAATTGGGCTCCACCCTCTGTGCAGAGTCTGCTTGAGGATCTCTCCCTTCTCACTTTGCCCTTACCCAACCCCTCTGGCTCTCTCAAATAAATAAAAAAATCTTTAAATGCTTTCACCTGTTTTAACTTGGGCTCCAAAACATCTCTTTTAAAAGTACATTACTACTAATTAAAATGTTCTACCTCCTACTCTGTTATAAAGACTGGTGCTTCATTATTCTTTCCAAAGATTTATTTATTTATTTGAGAGAGACCGAAGGGGGGTGGCAGGGGCAGAGGGACAGGGAGAGAATCCCAAGCAGACTCCTTGCTGAATGCAGAGCCCGATGTGGGGCTGAATCTCATGACCTGAGCTGAAATCAAGAGTCAGACACTTAACCAACTGAACCATTCAGGTGCCCCAAGACCTGTACTTAATTAAAAAAAAATCTTTTAAAGATTTTATAAGTTTATTATTTATTTATGAGAGTATGCACAAACAGAGGAACTGAGAGGGACAAGCAGACTCCGTGCTGAGCCCGACTTGGGGCTTGATCCCACAACCCTGAAAATCATGACCCGGAGGGAAATCAAGAGTTGGATGCTTAACTGACTGAGCCACCCAGGTGTCCCATAAAGGCTGGTACTTTAATTCTTGCAATACTATCCTGGTCACGTTGCTATTTTTGGAAACCCTATCCCTGTTTCAATAGTGAGATCATTGCACGAAATTTTTGAAATACCTTTTGGAATCCCTAAATACTAGTGTCACATCTCTATATACATTCTCAGTTAATGGAAATTTTTAGCCTTAGAGAAAATTAGATTTTGGAGAGAATAGATTTGAGGTTTATTTGGATAATACACCAAGGTTATGACTAAAAAATATTGTGCTTAATTTTTCTCATGTCATTTACCAATTCTAAACGCAATTTTAAGGGTCAAAAAATGTTTTCAATGCAGCACTGTTAAAAATAAATATCTTGCTTCTCAAATTACTAAGCAGCATATTCATACAGTTATTCCTTAAAGGGAGGTGAGTGTCATTTCACCTTTTCTACAAAATGGTTTACCTTATTTAAAGCATTCTGGAACAAAAGCAAATGAAAATTGACTCAAAATATAATATCAATATATATTTCTTTAAACTATGGGTTTTTAAAGCTGAAAGGGATTTATGTGATTTTTATAGTACTAAATGCCACATTTCACAGATGAAACTAATTTCTCAAAGGCAGGATGATTGCCAATGTGACTTAGCAAATTAGTGGCAGAGCTAGGAATAAAGCACAAGTCTCTTGTCTTCCACCTGGTATTCTTTCTACTACCCCACTACCCTTATCTGTGGATTAGGAACAAACCAGAAAGGATAAATGGTTTCACCCTTTCAAAACAATTTAGAAATTATCTTCCATTCTAGTGTTTGTAACTTATTACTCAAAGAAAATATGTAATACTAGGGATCTAATATATCCTAATCTATAGATGAATTCTTTTTTTTTTTTTTTTTTAAGATTATTTATTTATTTATTTGACAGAGAGAGATCACAAGTAGACGGAGAGGCAGGCAGAGAGAGAGAGGGAAGCAGGCTTCCCGCCGAGCAGAGAGCCCGATGTGGGACTCGATCCCAGGACCCTGAGATCACGACCTGAGCCGAAGGCAGCGGCTTAACCCACTGAGCCACCCAGGTGCCCCTATAGATGAATTCTTGAACTGGTAAATATCAATTTAAATTTCTTTGAACTATGCTTACAGTTGTACTATCCAATGTTGTGTTCAATCTAAACACCTTCAAAATAAAAGTAAATATTATATATAATAATTCATTTATCGAAATGAATATATAAAATACTTGATTTCTGGAAATTTTGAATTGAAAATAATAAACCATACCCATAACTTGACAACTCATAAAATTTCAATTCAAATCACCCACACAAAGCTAAATAAATATCCAATGAATAATAATGTTTCTTAGAAAAAGATGAGTGAATATATTTTTGGAAAGATGATAGAGAAGTGCATCCTCTACAATCACTTAATCAGAAGTATAGCTTCATTCGCAAATACATAAAAAGAGTCAAAATTAACAAAAAAAATTAGTGAGCAATAAGAACGTTTTTTGGCTGCAGTTACATGTTTGGGTTTACTTATAAAATTTATTTATTTATTTATTTATTTTAAAAAAGATTTTATTTATTTATTTAACAGAGAGAGAGAGAGATCACAAGTATCAGAGAGACAGGCAGAGAGAGGGGAAAGCAGACTCCCTGCAGAGCAGAGAGCCCCATGCGGGGCTTGATTTCAGGAACTTGAGATCATGACCTGAGCCGAAGGCAGAGGCTTCACCCACTGAGCCACCCAGGCGCCCCTACTTATAAAATTTATATTTTATAGAAGGATAGAAATTTTCTATCCTGATAGTTTTATAATTATAGCCTTCATGCTAGGACATGTCACTTTTTTCCACAATGATGATGAAGCTAAGTAATTATAATTGAAAATCTGGAGTCATTCATTTGGCATTTTGTAACTTTACATAATTTGCTTAACATGTGCTTGACTTTGGTTCATCAAAAACAGAAAAATGTAAAACAATGTAAAAAAATCACAGTTTTCTTCTTAATTCTTAATTACTCACAAGTAGGCAGTTTAATACAGGAATAAACTCTTTAAGAAAACTTTGATTTCTAAATATTATATACTGATTTGAGGTGAATATATAGTGAAACATGCCTGAAGTGTGACTGGTTAGACTGCTATTCATTTTTATGTATCAGTATGAAAATAAATGAAAAGAACTACAAAATACCAATATTTATGTGAAATTTAAAGGAAACTATGTATCTTTCAGATTAATTTTAAATTGTATATAGGTAAAGAAAACTTGTTAAAGGAAAATATTTTATATGAATCACTCTATCAAAACTCAAAAACAATAAAACTTACATTTTGAACATAAAGTAAGACTTCTAAAAACCTCTAATACCAAAGAAAGTGAAAGATATTTTTAAAATAAAAAAAAAACCTATACCATTTATCCAAAGTAGAAATTGTCATTTATGATAGCACTTAATATAAGCATGACAACATATTTTTATAGCGTTACAGTTAAGTATTATTACCTAACACCATGGAACACACCTTTATTTTTGGAAGGAGACTGTTTAAAGTTCTTTATATCTGTTTCACAAGTTTTCTCCGTTCCAATTTGTTTATGAGTTGTTTTTACATTATTACCAATGTTACGGATTTTACTTTCTGTGATATGCATGAGTCAATTCAACTTTGTGTCTGTGCAATCCTCAGCTTTCATTTCTTGTACTGCATCCACTCCTTTCATCGTTTTAATTTCAAAAAGATCTTCAACTAAAATGCAATTTGAATGATTAGCCAATCTATTGTCTCTATCACTTTCAACTAGTTCATTCTTTTCTTCATTTGTATCCATAGGATCATAAAGCTCAGGTGAAAAATAGATAGATTCATCCTCTGCTTCTGTTTCAGAAGTTCTATGTGAGGTGGAAAGTTTAGCTTCTTCACCAACTGGAGACAATTCAGCGTCCGGATCCAGGGCTTCTTCACAGCAGAACAGCTGTTTGGAATCATTTCTTTTAAGAAGATTAGAATCAATCTTTATTGATGAACTAGTGATTTCTGACTGAGGGCATGGTCCAAATGATGCGTTTACCATCAGAGCTGAGGACTCACATTTATCAGTGAGTGGAAAAACTGTTTTACATCCCTTTTCTGTTTCAAAAGCGGAAACACTAGAGGCACAGTCTTCTGGTAACCTGAACTGAGGAGCTGCAGTTATAATTTCATCAGTAAGATTATGTCCCAAAGAATTAAAGCTAGACCAGCTAGCTCTCTGTGTCTGCTTGTTGAAGGTTGGGCTTGTAGATCTGGAAATCACAGTATTTTCTGCTTTCACTGCCTGGGGAGACTCTTCAAATAATACAGGATCATCTACAAAAATTTAAGAGTGTTAATTTTCTGCTCCTAACAAATATAATTATTACATTAACATAATTTTTATTAAAAATAATGACATAACTGTATTGGATCATAATTTAAAGCCCACAACCAATAGTAGCAAGACTTCCATCTTAGAACAGAAAGCACAAAATGTGAACTCTGAAAGGAATCCTAGGCCTCCAGTGATTCTGAGCCCAAGTTATAATGCTGTCTGGTAAACTATCAAGTTCCACACCAGGGACCTCAGAAGTGAATGAAAAAAGGAGGCGTAAAAGGAATAGGAAGAAGGCTGAGTAACGAAGGAAACACGCTATAAAAATCTGCCTTGAAAATCCACTAACCAAGGATTGGGAAAAACTAACCTAGATTAATTCCCTAAAGGAAACTGGCAACCACAAACACTAAATGATTTGTTTAAAGTTATAAAACTCGTTAGTACTCAGGCCCAAACTAGAACTTATGTTTCCTGATTACCAGTCTTAAGGCCTTGAATTCACTATGGCATTTTTTTTTAAAACCACCAGATACTACAAAGTAAATATTTAATACTTGATATATTAAACTATCACTTATTAGCTAAAATAATTAAAATGATACCCAATGATATAGACGACAGTATGGCAAACTTTGTCTACAACTGGCCAGACAGTAAAGATTTTAGGCTTTGTGGCTCATATTGTTACCTGTTGCAACTATTGGTATACCTCCTTTTATTGCACTTTGCTTTACTGCAGATTTCAAATACTGCAACTTTTACAGATTCAGAGTTTGTGGCAACCTTGAATCAAGCAAGCCTACAAGCAACATTTTTCTAAAAGCATTTGCTTACTTCTTATCTCTGTATCACATTTTGGTAATTCTTGCAGTATTTTAGACTTTTTCATTATTATTTTATTTGTTATGGTCATCTGTGATCAGTGATCTTTGATGTTACTATTGTAATTATTTTGGGACATTGTAAATCACACCCATTTAAGATAGCGAACTTAACAGACAAATGTGTGTATGCTGACTGGTCCACTGACCAGCTGTTCCCCCAACTCCTGCCCTTTCCTCAGGCCTCCCTATTTCCTGAGACACAACAATATTAAAATCAGGCCAATTAATAATCCTACAGTGGCCTCTAAGTGTCAAAGTGAAAGGAATAGACACACTTCTCTCAATTTATTTAGTTTTGTCTCTCACTTAAAATCAAAAGTTAGAAATGATATGGTTAGTGAGGAAGACATGTTGAAACTAAAACAGACCAAAGAGTAATTTTGACTTTCAAGTTTTATTATTTAAGAAATATATTTTTGGGGGTACCTGGGTGGCACAGTCAGTTTAAGTGTCTGACTCTTGGTTTCAGCTCAGCTCATAATCTCAGGGTCATGAGATCAAGCACTACATTGGGCTCTGTGCTCAACACGGAATCTGCTTGGGAGTCTCCCTCTCTCCCTCTGCTCCTCCTGCTCATGTTCTCTCTTTAAATAAATAAATAGAGAATGGTTGAGTTTCATTCTTCTACATATAGCTGCCTAGTTTTCCCAGCACCATTTATTGAAGAGACTGTCTTCTTTCCACTGTATATTTTTTCCTGTTTTGTTGAAGATTAACTGACCATAGAGTTGAGGGTCCATATCTGGGCTCTCTACTCTGTTCCACTGGTCTATGTGTCTGTTTTTATGCCAGTACCATGCTGTCTTGGTGATCACAGCTTTGTAGTAAAGCTTGAAATCAGGTAACGTGATACCCCCAGTTTTATTTTTGTTTTTCAACATTTCCTTAGCGATTCAGGGTCTCTTCTGGCTATATGTAGAAGAATGAAACTCGACCATTCTCTTACACCGTACACAAAGATAAACTCAAAATGGATAAAAGACCTCAATGTGAGACAGGAATCCATCAGAATCCTAGAGGAGAACATAGGCAGTAATCTCTTCGATATCAGCCACAGCAACTTCTTTCAAGATATGTCTCCAAAGGCAAAGCAAACAAAAGCCAAAATAAACTTTTGGGACTTCATCAAGATCAAAAGCTTCTGCACAGCAAAGGAAACAGCCCACAAAACAAAGAGGCAACCCACGGAATGGGAGAAGATATTTGCAAATGACAGTACAGAAAAAAGGTTGATATCCAGGATCTATAAAGAACTCCTCAAACTCAACACACACAAAACAGAGAATCATATCAAAAAATGGGCAGAAGATACGAACAGACACTTCTCCAATGAAGACATAGAAATGGCGATCAGACACATGAAAAAATGTTCATCATCACTAGCCATCAGGGAGATTCAAATTAAAACCACATTGAGATATCACCTTACACCAGTTAGAATGGCCAAAATTAGCAAGACAGGAAACAACATGTGTTGGAGGGGATGTGGAGAAAGGGGAACCCTCTTCCACTGTTGGTGGGAATGCAAGTTGGTGCAGCCACTTTGGAGAACAGTGTGGAGATTCCTCAAGAAATTAAAAACAGAACTTCCCTATGACCCTACAATTGCACTACTGGGTATTTACCCCAAAGATACAGATGTAGTGAAAAGAAGGGCCATCTGTACCCCAATGTTTATAGCAGCAATGGCCACGGTCGCCAAACTGTGGAAAGAACCAAGATGCCCTTCAACGGACAAATGGATAAGGAAGATGTGGTCCATATACACTATGGAGTATTATGCCTCCAACAGAAAGGATGAATACCCAACTTTTGTAGCAACATGGATGGGACTGGAAGAGATTATGCTGAGTGAAATAAGTCAAGCAGAGAGAGTCAATTATCATATGGTTTCACTTATTTGTGGAGCATAACAAATAGCATGGAGGACATGGGGAGTTAGGAGAAGGGAGTTGGGGGAAATTGGAAGGGGAAGTGAACCATGAGAGACTATGGACTCTGAAAAACAATCTGAAGGGTTTGAAGAGGTGGGGGGGTGGGAGGTTGGGGGAACCAGGTGGTGGGTATTGGAGAGGGCACAGATTGCATGGAGCACTGGGTGTGGTACAAAAACAATGAATACTGTTATGCTGAAAATAAATTAAAAAAATGATTTAAAAAAAAGCAAAAAAAATAAAAAAATAAATAAATCTTAAAAAAAAGAGAGAGAGAATACATTTTTGTAAGGCAACAGATGCCACAGATAGGATTCCTTTGATGAATCTAGGCAAAAAAAAAAAAAAATTGAAAACCTTCTTGAGAGGATTCACCATTCCCAATGCCAGTAAGAACACTCATGATTCATGGGAAGAGGTCAAAATATTAACATTAAGAGGAGTTTGGAAGTCACCCGGTGGGTGACTTTGAGTGATTCAAGACTTCAGTAGAGATGCAGTAGAAATAGCAAGAGAATTAGAATTAGAAGGGAAGCTTGAAAATGTGATTGAATTTCTGCCATCTCATAAAAAAACTTCAATGGAAGAGGAACCCGCTTCTTATACATGAGCATAGAAAGTGGTTTCTTGAGATAAAATCTACTCCCAGTGAAGATGCTGTGAAAATTGTTGAAATGACTATGAAGAATTTAGAATATTACATAAACAGTTAATAAAGTAGCAGCAGCATTTGAGAGGACTGGCTCCATTTTGAAAGTAGTTCTACTTTTGAATAAAATAGTATCACAGGCTATAGAGAGATCATTCATTAAAGGAAGAGTCAATGGATGTGGCAAACTTCACTGGGGTCTTTTTTAAAGAGATTTCGACATGTACCCCAGCCTTCAGCAAACACCACCCTGATCAGTTATCAGCCATTAACTATGAGGCATGATCTTCCACCAGCAAAAAGATTATGATATGCTGAAACCTCAGATGGCTAGTATTTTTTTTTTTTTTTGCAACAAAGTATTTTTAAATTGGGGTATTTTAAATTATACATTATTTTTAAGACATGATGTTATTACACACTTAAGAGACTACAATATAATGTAAACACAACTTTTATATGCACTATGAAACCAAAAAATTCATTTGAATTGCTTTATTGTGATATTTGCTTTATTGTGGGTGGTCTAGAACCAAACCCGCAATATCTCTGAGGTATGTATGTACTCAATTATGCTGTTTGAGTGCAAAAACATACTATGACTAAACTCTGCTGTTGTGTACCATGTATAACTGAATGGATGTGACTATGTTCCATTAAACTTGATTCACAAAAACAGATGGCCAAATTTGGTACATAAGCCACAGTTTGCTAATCTCTGACATAGACTATTAAGTTCTTATATATACACACACACACACACACACACACACACACACATATATATATATATACATATATATATATATTTGAGGATTTGAAGATTTATTTATTTACTTACTTGAGAGAGAGTGCACACACAAGAGGGGGGAAGGGCAGAGGGAGGGAGAGAGAATCTCAATGAGACTCCTTGCTGAGCATAGAGCCCTAAGTGGGGCTTGATCTCACGATCCTGAGATCATGACCTGAGCCAAAATCGAGAGTTGGATGTTCAACCAACTGAGCTACCTAGGCACCCCTCTAACATATTTAAAAAAAAAAAAAAATTATAATTTAGAATATATGACTCTCACTCCCCTAAACTAAGAAATTCACGTAAGAGAATTATCTATAAATTAGACCAATTTTTAATATAGCCTTTAGGAAAACATGTACCATTTATACAGTATTTTACCATGCTGATATTTATCATCTTATTAGATCTTTTACAGCCCAGCTTGAGGGACAGGTATACAGAGATTCCTTTTTTCTATTAAGATTCAAAAAAGTTAAGTGACTTGCTCATTGTCACAAAGCTAGGTAGTGGCAAACCTGGTAAATGGAAAATATGCTTAGGTCTCTCTCTCTTTTTTTTTTTAAGATTTTATTTATTTATTTGACAGAGATCACAAATAGGCAGAGAAGCAGGCAGAGAGGGGGGGGGGAAGCAGGCTCCCTGCTGAGCAGAGAGCCCAACGCGGGGCTCGATCCCAGGACCCTGCAATCATGACCTGAGCCGAAAGCAGAGGCTTTAACCCACTGAGCCACCCAGGCACCCCTATGCTTAGGTCTCTTGATAAAAGTGTGTTCCCATCCCAATATACCACATTATTTCATCATTTTATGATAACACCTATTTCAGACCAATACATTTAAGGAAATTAATCTATAGCAAAATAAATATCATTTCTATCATTTCACTAGATATAACAAAAGACTTCTCTATCAAATGTAAATAGGCAAAACTTTTCAAACCTCTTTCCTTTCTAGAGATGATGCCTCTTGGTAGAGATGGACTTTTAGTTATTTTATGACACTGGTGTTCATGGACACACGGTTTTGCTTCAACTTTCCTAGGATTTTCTGGTGCTAGAGGACTTGTCACTTCTGATAAGTAAGTTAAACTACTGTCCTTCAAACAGGTCACTTCAAGCGTAGACTCACTGTCCTGTATAAACTTTCTGTCCTCTCTGGATACATCAATGACCTTTTGGTGTTTTTTGGAAAATTCAGCCAAGGACTCCATTGCACTCTCAAAAGTTGAATGGTGCTGAATCTGCTGCCGTACCCATTTAGAAAGTCCTAAGGAAAAAAGTAAACCCAAGGAAGATATTATGCATTAAGAATACACTTAGATAATTTTTCTAATGAAGTAATCCACATGAATCTAGGGTATAAAAAATGATTTTCAATATTTTTCCTGCCTAAACAACTTCACATGTACGCTATGCTCATGTATGAGTAACATTTTTCTTTATATGCACTAATTGTCAACTGGAGGGAGGGATGAGGCAGTGGGAGTAGACTGGAAAGAGAGAAATGTATTATTATCAGTTTAGAATAACTGGGGAAATAAGGCAAATTTTAATTTCATCATAATTCCCCACAAATATTGCTTACATTTTAATTTTAGGGAAATTAGAAGTTGTAAATAACATAGTCTTTCATTCCAACTTTGATTTCTTCCATGAAAATAAATTCAAGATGCCAGTCTCATAGGTTTGTTGCCCTTCTCCCTCAATTCCAAATATGTCTTAAACTATCCTAGGAATGAAAGGAATAACAATGTTATTAGGGACAAACTGTCCTGTTTGAAAATTTACTATATAATTATTTTTTTAATATATAAATAATCAAGTTGTAACGGATGTGATCTGACCTGTAACATGTGAAAACTGTACAACCCTGAGCCATGCTGAAAATATAAGGTGTTTTGTAAAATTTCAGAATGAAATTCAAAATCAGGTATCTGGACTTTTAAAAGAAAATAAATATTCTCTTCTGTTGTTACTAAAACGATCATCATCTTCTGAAGTAGTTTTAAAAGTCACTATGGTATTTTAAGTTAAAAGAAAAATAAGATAGGGCTTTAAGTTGCAATACATTCATTTCAAATACATTCTTTTGCTTTTATTTTAATGGAGCTTTTCTATATTTAATGTAAATTGAATTGAGTTCTTTAGTTAATACAAATTGAATTTAAACAAAGACTAGTCATCAAAAGGAATTTGTATGTTGTTGTGCTATTATTGTCTAGATAAGAAGACTTCACATTTTTATGAATCTCAGAAAAAATGAATAAAAACCATACAGAAATAATGAAAAATTCTTAATTTAAAAAATCTCTCGGGGGCGTCTGGCTGACTCAGTAGGGGCATGCAACTTGATCTTGGGGTTGTAAGTTCTAGCCCCACGCTGGGTGTGGAGACTACTTAAAAATAAAATCCTAAAAAAAAAAAAAACAAAAACAAACCTCTCAGCAAATCTGAACCATTAGGGAAAAATTTAACTTCAAGATTTTAAAATAAGAAAAACTTGTTTTCAAATTTTGCAGTTTTTTAGTTGAAGTATAGTTGACAAGAACATCTTAATTTTGTGAAGATTTTATTTTTAAGTGATCTCTACACCCAACATGGGGCTTGAAGTTACAACCCCAAGATCAAGAATCCTATGTTCTGTCTACTGAACTGCCAGGTGCGCCTAGAAGAACATTTTGAATAAGCATTTCCCTTAAAGTTATTTTTGTTTGCTTGGGGAAAATAATTATACTAATTAACATGAAACTTTCTAAAAGTGAAAAATTTTAGTATTATAGTCATTTCTTTCATGTCTGGAACTTTCTGTAATCAAAGAAAGCTTTTCGGTGTAAAATGTCAGGTTGCTTTTGAAAACTCAAAGAATCTGAGCTCCACCTGCTGACTAAACATAGCACTTAACATTTTGCTTTTAGTTATGTCTGGACCTAAGCTCAATGGCTTGCTTTACATGGAAAGGGCAGAAAAGAGTACTTTAATCCAGGTGGATACATTTTAATACCAAACCAAATATTAGGCTCTGAAATAGAAAGAGTCCATACCCACAGGTAGCTAATCTGAAAGAAACTTAAAATTTTGTATCTCTTTATCATAGTATGGTATGAACTTCTTAGCTCTAAAGATAATAAAGATGCAAGTATTTCCAACAATTCTTTAATAACAGATCGATTCCTGGTATTGACTCTAAAGGGATGGTGTGACTCCTGGATAAAAACTATCGGCATATAATATTTGTTCATCTGAGTGGGGAAAAAATGACCATCTACTTCATCTTGAGGCCTACAGTGGTACTTTTTTTTCTTTTAGAAAATATTAACTCTGACTAACATGAACTGTAGAACAGCTGAAGCATTTATAAACAATCACCAAACTTCAGTATAATCTAGAATGAAAGAATAAAGAATCCTAAGCAGCCAAAGGAAATGTGCTTACATGCTTAAATGTAAAAACTTATTTTTTGGAAAATTCCTGTGAACAGCCTTTTCCCTGATAATGCTATATAAATTACTATTGTTACTTAATTAAATCCTACATTCTATGAAATTAAAGGATACTAACTGAAATGTTAGTATATGTTAACCAACTCCTCTATAAAGATTTTTTTTAAATACATAAGTATTAAATGCTAGATTTCCCATCAATGTGAGTTTTTCCATGTTTGATCTAATAATTCAAATTCTGTCCAAAATTTTTCTTTAAAACTAGCAGTTATTAAATACCAAGGATTGTTATTAATTCTTACTCTAAGCCCAGTTGCAACTCTTACCAGATATATATCGACTGGGATTACTCCTGAAGCGATCATCCACTAGAATAAGAGCTCCCCAATCATTTTTGTGTCGAATACACCTATTAAAAAAAAAATGGGAGAAAAATCAAATAAAAATGACTTTGAAAATAAAAGCCAACAGGGTTGCTGGGTGTAACAGTTGATTTAAGCATCTAGCTCTTGGTTTCATCTTAGCTCGTGATCTCAGGGTTGTGAGATCGTACACCACACCCGGCTCTATCCTCAGTGTGAAGTCTGCTTGAGAGTCTTTCTCCCTTTTTCACTCCTAAGATCACCTATGTTGTTATGGTGCGTTATTCTTTTTACGGATTGTTGGATTTGGTTTGCTAAAATATTTTTTAATTTTAAAAATTATTCAAGGGGTGCCTGGGTAGCTCAGTTGATTAAGTGTCTTTTTTTTTTTTTTGAGTGTTTGACTGTTTTTATTAAATAAAAATGGTTAAACATTGTATTTTTATAGGCACTTCCTCAGAAAACAAGTTACTACATCACTAGAAAAAGTAACAAAATTTTTTTAAAATTTTTTTATTTTCAGCATAACAGTATTCCTTGTTTTTGCACCACACCCAGTGCTCCATGCAATCCGTGCCCTAATACCCACCACCTGGTTCCCCCAACCTCCCCCCCCCTGCCACTTCAAAATCCTCAGATTGTTTTTCAGAGTCCATAGTCTCTCATGGTTCACCTCCCCTTCCAATTTCCCTCAACTCCCTTCTCCTCTCTAACTCCCCTTGTCCTCCATGCTATTTGTTAAGTGTCCAACTCTTGATTTCAGCTCAGGTCATAATCTCAGGGTCGTGAGATTGAGCCTGTACTCAGTGGGGAATCTGCTTCGGATCTTCTCTCTTGAGACTTCTCTCTCCTTCTCCCCTCCTCCCCATGCTCTTTCTCTAAAATAATAAATAAATCTTTAAAAATTACTTTAAAAAAGTGTACAATTTGGTGATTTTTAGTACATTTACAAAGCTGTGCAACCTACACCACTATCCATCACATATTTTTATGTTACCAAAAGAATCCCAGTGTCCACTAGTCACTCCCAATTATCCAGTTATTCCCCTTATTCTCTAACAATCATGAATACATTTGCTGTCTCTTTAATTTGCCTATTTTGGAAATTTCATATAACTGGAATTATGCAACATATGGCATATTGTGTCTGGCTTCTTTCATTTAGCATGATGCTTTCAAGGCTAGTTCTATTGTGTATCAGTACTTCATTCCTTTTTACAGCTGAATAATATTCATATTTATCCATTCATAAGTTAATGGGCATTTGGGTTGTTTCCACCTTTTGAGTATTATGAATAATGCCATTATGAACATTTGGGTACAAATTCTCATATGAATCCAACCAACTAGAAGTGGAATTGCTGGGCTGTAAAGAATTCAATATTTAAGTTTTTGAGGAACTGCCACGCTTTTTTTCCTGGAGCACTTGCACAATTAAACATTTCTGTCAGCTTTGCGTGAGATTTCCTATTTCTCCATACCCCCACCAACACTTGTTATTATCCATCTTTTTCATTATATGTACTCTAAGAAGTCTCAAGTATCATTTCACTGTGGTTTTAATTTGCATTTCTTTAATAAATGGTGATACTGGGCATCTTTTCATGTGCACACTGGCCGCTTGTGTATCTCTTTTGGAGCAATGCTTATTCGAATTATTGGTCCACTTTTAAACAGCATTGTTTGTCTTCTTACGGTTGACTTATAAGAGTTCTTTATATATTCTGGATACTAAACCCTTATCGGACACACTTTTTGCAGATATTTCCTCCCGTGCATGAATTCTTTTCCATTTTTTAGTAGTGTTCTTCGAAGAACAAAAATTTTAACTTTGACAAAGCCCAATTTATCTAATTTTTTTAGTTGTGCTATTGATGGCAGATTTAAGAAACCACTGCCTAGTCCAAGACAAGAAGATTTACACCTTGTTAGTCTTTGACCCATTTTGAATTAACTTTTGTATATGGTATGAAGAAGGGGATTACCTTCATTCTTTTGCATGTGGATATCCAGTTATCCCAACACCGTTAAAAAGATTTTTTTCCCTATTAAATTGTCTTGGCACATTTTTGGGGTTGGGAGGTGGCTTAAACAATAGGAATTTTGTCCTCACATTTTTTTGAGGCTGCAAAGTACAAGAAAGAGGTGTGAACTGATTTAGTTCTCTGGTAAGGCTCTCCTCCTGGCTTGCAGATGCCAGCCATCTCACTGTGTCCTCACATGGGTGGGGGTCAGAAGAAGGAGAGGAAGAGAGAGATGACCAAGTTATCTGGTATCTCTTCTTATAAGGGTACCAATCCCATCGTGAGGGCCCCACCTGTATGACCTCATCTAAACCTAATTATCTTCCAAAGGCCTCATCTCCAAATAGCATTATATTGCAGATTAGGGTTTCAACATATGAAGTTGAGGGGGGCACAATTCAGTCCATGGCAGGAAGTAAGAAAATTATATAGTTTATGAGACCATATTAAGTATTAAGGAAAAAAATAAAAAGGGAAAGAGAACAGGGAATGTTGGTAGGGGGTGCTAAATTTTAAACACAGTGATATTGAGCAGTGAGAAAACATCAATTGAATAAAGATTCTTCACAGGTAAAGGAATGAACTGTGTATATATGTGGAAGGGGAAGTGTTCTAGCTGAGAGAAATCCAAGTGCAAAGGCTCTGGAGCAAGAGCTTACATTGTGACATAGTCAGGGAACAGCAAGGATCACAATATACCTTTTTCAGTGTGGCCTCTTCTCTCCCTTTAGTTGTGGAGTTTGTCAGTGTTCAGGTTGATTTGTGGGGTACTTAAGATGATTTGGTAGTTATCTAGTTGTGTTTATGAGACAAGACAAACCTAGAGTTCTCCTACTCCTCTGCCATCTTCTCCTCCTTCTGTCTTGACACTTTTGTCAATAACCAACTCACTGGGGCGCCTGGGTGGCTCAATGGTTAAAGCCTCTGCCTTTGGCTCGGGTCATGATCTCAGGGTCCTGGGATCGAGCCTCACATGGGGCTCTCTGCTCAGCAGGGAACCTGCCTCCTCCTCCTCTCTCTCTCTCTGCCTGCCTTTCTGCCTACTTGTGCTCTGTCTGTCAAATAAATAAAAAAAATCTGTAAAAAAAAATAAATAAATAAAATAAAAAAAACCAACTCACTGAGATATGGGGGTTTGTTTCTGGACCTTCGATTCTACTCCTGTTTTCTGTATGTCTATATAATGCCAGTACAACACAGTCTCAATTATTGTAGCACTGTAACAAGCTTGAAGTTGAGAACTGCCAGTTCTCCAATTTTGTTCTTTTTCAAGATTTTTGTGACTATTCTTAGTTTCTTTCTTTCTTTCTTTTTTTTTTTTTAAAGATTTTACTTATTTATTTGACAGGCAGAAGTCACAAGTAGGCAAAGAGGCAGGCAGGAGGGGGGGGAAGCAGGCTCCCTGCAGAGCAGAGAGCCCAATGTGGAGCTCAATCCCAGGACCCTGGGATCATGACCTGAGCCAAAGGCAGAGGCTTTAACCTGCTGAGCCACCCAGGCGCCTATTCTTAGTTTCTTATAATTTCCATGTGAATTATAGGATCAGTTTCTCAATTCCTGCAA
Organism: Lontra canadensis; assembly: GCF_010015895.1. NCBI lineage: Eukaryota > Metazoa > Chordata > Mammalia > Carnivora > Mustelidae > Lontra > Lontra canadensis. The sequence continues at coordinate 1,685,435 of NW_022631037.1, forward strand.
GAAATTGGGCTGGTATTTTGGGATTACACTAAATCTCTGAAGATGAATTTGCAGAAACGTTATCTTAACAATAAATCTTCCAGGCCCTGGAATTCTTCCATTTATTTAAAATTTTCTTTCAACAATGTTCTATAGCTTTTAGTGTACAAATCTTGCATTTCTTTTGTTAAAATTACTCCTAAGCAACTTATTCTTCTTGATGCTATTGCAAATGAAAAATTTTAAATTTATTTTTGTTGAAATATAGTTGATAAACAGCTTTACATTAGTTTCAGGTTTACAACATAGTGATTTAACAAGTCTATATGTTATACTATGCTTATGCCAAATGTAGCTACTTTTTGTCACCATATAACACTATTACATTATGTAAATGGAACCTCTTAATTTCATTTTTGGACTGTTTATTCCCTCTGTATACAAAGTGATTGATTTTTGTATACTGAATATTTCTTGTAACTTACTGTACTTGTTTACTAGCTCTAACAGTTATATTTTATGGATATAGGATTTCCATGTAGAATATCATGTCACTTGCAAATTTTAAGATAATTTTATTTCTTTTCCAATCCAAATACTTTTTTTTCCCCCCTTGACTAATTGCCCCATGTAGAACCTCTAATACAATACTGAATACAAGTGGTGAGAGTGGACATCCTTATCTCGTTATCAAACACATCAGGGCAAAGTTTCAGTCTTACACTATTAAGATGTTCACTGTAAGTTTGTAATAGATGCCCTTCTATTTCTACTATCTTGAGTGTTTTATCATGAAAACATATTAGATATTGTCAAATGCTTTTTTCTCCTCTTGAGATCGTGTGGTTTTGTATTTTATTCTACTAATATGGCATATTACATTGATTGACTTGAGTTGGACCAACCTTGCAATCCCAGGATAACCCCACTTGTGTGGGATTGTCTTTGTGTGTAATCTTTTAGTAAGTTGCTGGATTCAATTTTCTGCTTTTCTGTTGAGGATTTTTGCATCTATACCCATAAGAGATATGCCATGTAGTTTTCCTTTCTTGTGAGGTCTTTGATTGGTTTTGGTAACAGGCAATACTGGCCTCATAGAATACGATGATACACGCTTGCCCTTCTATTTTTCTTAAGTTTGTAAAGGACCGGTATTAACTCTTATTTTAACATTTGCTAGAACTCACCAGTGAAGACATTTAGTCCTGAGCTTTTCTTTGTGGGAAATTTTCTGATTACTAATTCTTCTATCTCTTTACTTTTTATAAATATATTCAGATCTTTTTCTTGTTGTGTCAGTTTCAGTAGCTTGCATTTTTCTATGAATTTGTCCATCCTAATTTATGTAATTTGCTGTCATGCAATTGTTCAAGGCATTCTCTTATAATGCTTTATATTTCTTCTATCAGGTTGGTAGCAACATCCCTTTTCATTCCTAATTTTAGTAATTTAAGTCCGTTTGGTATTTTCTCTTGGTCAGTCTAGTTAAAGGTTGTCAATTTTCCTTATCTTCTTAAAGAACTAACTTCTGTTGTCCTTATTTTTTTCTGCTGAATATTCTATTCTCTCTCCTTTATTTCCACTCTAGTATCTGTTATCCCTTTGATCTACTTGCCCTGGGCTTGGCTTGCCCTTCTTTTTCTAATTCCTGAAGGTAAGAGGTTAGATTACTGATTTCAGATTTTTCCTTAAAAAAATTTTTTTTACATATATATATATATATATATAGGCATTTACAACTATAAACTTCTTTATGAGCAATGTTTTCATTGTATTTTCAAATTTTTGGTACATTGTTTTCATTTTCACTCATCACAAGGTATTTTCTAGTTTCTCTTATGACTTCTTCTTGGACCAACTGGTTAAGAATATGTTCTTTAATTTCCACATACTTATGAATTTCCCATTTTTTCTTCTGTTATAGATATCCAGTTTTATTCCACTGAGATCAGAAAAGATATTTTCTACCATTTTAGCCATTTAAAATTTATTGAAGACTGATTTTGTAAACTAACATATAGTCTATCCTGAAGAATATGCCACATATACCTTAGGAGGGTGGAGTGTAATAGATATGTTAGGTTTATAACTGTTGGGTTATAGTGTTGAAGACTCACATTTTTATTGATTTTATAATTGTTCTATTATGAAACTAGGGTAACAAAGTATCCAACTAGTTAACTGCTGAATTGTCTATTTCTGACAGTTTTTGCTATATATAATTTAGGGTCCTTTTGTTAGTTGTATATATGTGTATATGTTACACAGTTAAATGTTACATTTTTTTTTAAAGATTTTATTTATTTGACAGACAGAGATTACAAGTAGGCAGAGAGGCAGGCAGTGGGCGGGGGGGCAGACTCACTGCCAAGCAGAGAGCCTGATGTGGAGCTCAATCCCAGGACCCTGGGATCATGACCTGATCCAAAGGCAGAGGCTTTAACCCACTGAGCCACCCAGATGCCCCAATGTTACATATTCTTGATGAAGTGAAAGTTTATTAGAGAATATTTATTGTCTCAGGATGCCTGGGTGCCTCAGTTGGTTAAGCATCTGCCTTTGGCTCAGGTCGTGATCCCAAGGTCCTGCATCCAGCTTCTTGCTCAGTGGGGTACATGCTTCCCCTCTGCCTGCCACTCACTCTCTCTCTCCTTCTCTGACAAATAAATAAAATCTTTTTAAAAAAGGAATATTTGGGTGCCTGCGTGGCTCAGTGGGTTAAAGCCTCTGCCTTTGGCTCAGGTCATGATCTCGGGGTCCTGGGATCGAGCCCTGTATCGGGCTCTCTGCTCAGCAGGGAGCCTGCTTTCCACTCTCTCTGCCTGCCTCTCTGCCTACTTGTGATCTCTCTCTCTCTCTGTCAAATAAATAAATAAATAAATAAATAAAATCTAAAAAAGAAAAAGAATATTTATTGTCTCCATTAACAATTTTTGTCTTAAAGTTTATTTTGTCTGGTGTCTGTATAATCAACCAGATTCCTTGTTTACTGTTTGCATATTAAGTCTTTTCCCATCTGTGTACCTTAATCTGTGTGTGTGTCTGTGTGTCTGTGTGCTTAACTAGAGTGTTTCTCTTATAAGCAGAATATAGATGGGTCATATGTTTTTTCAAAATCGGGGTTGTGAGATGGAGCCCCATGTCAGGTTCCGCCCTCAGCAGTCTGCTTGGGATTCTCTCCCCTTCTCCCAATCCTTCATGTTTGTGTTCTCTCTCTCTAAAATAAATAAATAAATCTTATAAAAAATAAAGTTTTATTTATTTATTGGGGGGTGGGGAGAATCCTCAAGCAGACTCCACACTGAGCACAGAGCCTGACATGGGGCTCGATCCCAGGATCTTGGGATCATGACCTGAGCTGAAATCAAGAGTCAGATGCTTAGCCGGCTGAGCCACTCTGGCACCCCGTGTGCACAATAGATATTTTTATGTATCATGTTAATTTCTTCTCATTTCTTATTATTTTGAGTTATTTTCTTTGTGGCTGCTTTAACACTTTAACTTATAACAATCTTATATGGATTAATACCCATTTAATTTCAATAGTATACAAAAATGTTGTTCCTATCTAATTCTGTTCCTCCCTCCTTATCTTTGTGTTACTAATGTAATATAAATTACCTCTTTATATGTATGCCTGTACAGAAAAGAGGCAACACCATGCCAAACTGCTTATCTCCACAGAGGCCTGCATACAAGGTAGACTTTCGTGTTTAGGAACTTAGATTTCAGGAGGGTTCCAAACATTGACTGATAAAAGATGCTCCCTGTGTTTAAAATGTTTGTGTCAACACTGATTTATGTTGAGCACTTGCTTTGTTTCTAAGAGTTTGGACAGTGGGGAAGTGCTAGGCAGAAGCTATCTGAACAGCCACAAATAAAAACACCGGGGGCACCTGGGTGGCTCAGTGGGTTAAGCCTCTGCCTTCAGCTCAGGTCATGATCCCAGGGTCCTGGGATCGAATCCCACATCCGGCTCTCTACTCGGCAGGGAGCCTGCTTCCTCCTCTCTCTCTCTCTCTGCCTGCCTCTCTGCCTACTTATGATCTCTGTCAAATAAATAAATTCTTTAAACAAACAAACAAACAAACAAACACCAGGTCCTGAGTCTTTAATGAGCTTCCCTAATTGGCAATATCTCACATATTTTACCACAATCATAGCTGGGAAATTAAGTGTGTTCCATATGACTTCACTGAGAGATAAGCCTTGGAAGATTTTGCCTGATTTCCCCTAGACTTTGCCCATTTGCCTATTCTCTTTGCTGATTTTGCTTCATATTCTTTCAGTGTAATAAATCCTCTATATGCATACAACTGTATGATGAATGTATTCCTCCTCCTAGTGAATTACTGAACCTGTGGTGGTTTAGGGAACCCCCAAGAAAGTGTCTATTACCACATATTTAAAATGATAGCTTTATGCAGCTGTTTTAAATATCCAATAAGATAAAAAGAGTATACATTTATATTGTTTTTTATATTTATCTATGAAACTACCTTTATGGATACTCTTTATTCCTTCATATGGGTATGTGACTGCGTAATGTTTTTTCATTTCAACCTGAAAAGGATCCCTTGTAGTATTTTCTGGTAGGACACGTTTTCTGGACATTAATCCTTTCAGTTTTTGTTTATTTGGGAATATCTTACTTTGTCTTTCATTTTTGAAGGACAGTTTTGTTAAAAATAATACACTTTGTTGACAGTCTTTTTCTTTAAATATGTCAGTCCATTGCCTTCTGCTCTCCATAGTTTTCAGTAAGAAATATGCTAAAATTATTGATGTCTTATAAGGAGTTGTTTTTCTCTTGCTGTTTTCTAGATTCTCTTTGTCTTTTAGTAGTTTGATTATGACATGTCTACATATCTTTGATTTTAAATTACTTCAAATTTGCTGGTTTTCTTAGATGTGCAGATTAATGTTTTTCATCAAATTTGGGAAGCTTCCAGGGGCGCCTGGGTGGCCTCTGCCTTCAGCTCAGGTCATGATCCCAGGGTCCTGGGATCAAGCCCCACATCGGGCTTTCTGCTCAGTGGGGAGACTGGTTCCTCCTCTCTCTCTCTGCCTGCCTCTCTGCCTACTTGTGATCTCTGTCAAATAAATAAATAAAATCTTAAAAAAAAAAATTGGGGAAGCTTCCAGCCTTTATTTCTTCAATCAGCTAATCTTTCTGTTCCTTTCTCTCTCATCTTCCAAGACTCCCCATTATGCGTAAATTAGTAGCTTGATGGGGTCCTACAAGTCCCTGAGGCTATGTTCATTATTCTTCATTCTTTTCCTCTCTATTCCTCACACTGGATAATCTTAGTTGACTTACCGTTAAGTGAAATGATTCTTCTTCCTGCTCAAAACTGCTGCTTAGTCACTCTAATGAATTTTTCATTTGTTACTGAAATTTTCAAATCCAGAATTTCTATTACATTCTTTTAAAAAATTATTATTGATTCTATCTTCTTTGAAAAAATTCTATTTGGCGAGACATCATTTTCATAGTTTCCTATAGTTCTTTAGACATAATTTCCTTAGTTTTTTGGCTATATTTAAAATAACTTTATACACTAACTACAATGTCTAGACTACCTTAGGAACACTTCTTATTGGTTGCTTTTTCTCATGTGTATGGGATATCCATTCTTCTTTCTTTGCAGATGTCATAATTTTTGTTGGGAAAAGTACATTTTAAATAATACAATGTGGCAACTGTAGAATTCACATTCTTCCCTCTGCTCAAGGACTTTTGTTGTTGCTGTTGTGACTTTCTAAAAGTAATTCTTTAAAGTCTGTGTCTTATCATGTATTACTATTGCTAGATCAGCTTAGTAGCCAGTTAATGACTAGGCAAAGATTCCTTAAACATCTGTAACCAATATATGTCTCATTTGCCAAGAGGCTTTGCACATGTTTTCCAACATGTTTTCGATCCTCAGCCAGGCAGGTAACAACTCTGCCATAGTCTTCACTTCCTGCTTCCACAGAGCCTCAGGGTCAACCAGAGGTGAGAACTTAAGGTCTGCTCAGGTCTTTCCTGAGCATGTGTACACCCGTGGTCATAGGCACCATTGTACATACAGGCACAATCCACTAAAGTCTAGGAATATGTCAGAACTTTTAAAACCCCCTATGTAGATCTCATTTCCCAGTTTTTCCCACTAGGCTGTTTAGTTAGCTTATTACTTGGCCCAAATTTAGTCATCATCTCAGGATGCTGTGAAATTAAACAATTGCCTGGGTAAGCTCCTAGTCAGGTCATGTAAAGATAGCCTCGTGAATGGGGTCTTCCAGGAAATCACCAGACAGTTTCCCTAAATGACATTTCTCAAGAAGTAAGTTCCAGCCCTTCCTGTGGCTGGCAGATTACTGGCTTTCACCATGATTTAAAACCATTGTGAACTTGAAGAGAGGGAATGGGAATTGGGCAAGTGAAAAATCCCAAAACACTGTGTTCTTAATGAAGAGTCAGCAATTTTCATGAATAAATGTTTCCTGGAATGTTGTAAACTGGTTAATTTACAGTTTTGAAAAAGTTCATTCTAATCATTTAGCCTGTTTTCTCATTCCTTTGTTAGAGAATTTTCAGAGGTCTTTAATCTGTAATTTTTGCACATCTCACCCAATTTGTTAATATTTTGTTAAGAATAGTTTCACCTATGTTTTTGACAGATATTAGTCTGTGGTCTTCTTTTTTGTTTGTTTTTTATATTGTCTCACTGAGTTTTGGTAAGATAGTGCTGGCCTCATAAAATGGGAAGGGTTCTAGCATCTATTTTTTTCAAAGATTTTATTTATTTATTTGAGAGAGAACGAGAGAGAGAATGAGGAGGGGCAGAGGAAGAGGAAGAAACAGACTCCCCACTTAGCAGGGAGCCCAAAAGTCAATTGAATTGACTATTCAATTTGTCTTTTTCATCTTCAGTGAGTTTGGTACTTTGTGGGTTTGAGGGAATTAGTCTATTTCATCTAAGTTGTTGAATGTATGCATATAGTACAGTTTTGTCCGTACTGTCTTTTTAACATCTGCAGGGTATATAGTAATATGATTTCTTTTATTCCAGAGATCAGTAGTTTGTGGTTTCCCTTTTTTTGTCAGTTACCTAGAGATTTATCAACTCTATTTACCTTTTTAAAATCAATTTTTTTTAGGGTAGGGGCACCTGGATGGTGCAGTTAGTTGAGCATCTAGGTTCTTGGTTTCACCTCAGGTCATGATCTCAGGGATGTGAGATCAAGCCCTGTGTTGGGCTTTGCACTCAGCAGGGAGTCTACTTGAGATTCTCTCTCCTTCTCCCTCTGTCCCTCCAATTTGTGCTTGCTCTCTCTCGCAAATAAACAAATCTTCTAAAAAAATTAAATCAATTTTTTAATTCTTAGTTTCATTGATTTCCTTTGTTTTCAAATTCATTGATTTATACTCTTATCTTTATTATTTTTTTTTGTTTGCTCTATATTTATTTTGCTTTTCTTTTCCTAGCTTAAGGTAGAAGTTTATTGATTTGAGACCTTTCTTCTTTTTTTTTTTTAATTTATTTAATTTTATTTTTTATAAACATATATTTTTCCCCCAGGGGTACAGGTCTGTGAATCGCCAGGTTTACACACTTCACTGCATTCACCATAGCACATCCCTCCCCAGTGTCCATAACCCCACCCCCCCTCTCCCAACCCTCCTCCCCCCAGCAACCCTCAGTTTGTTTTGTGAGATTAAGAGTCACTTATGGTTTATCTCCCTCCCAATCCCATCTTGCTTCATTTACTCTTCTCCTACCCCCTTAACCCCCCATGTTGCATCTCCTCTCCCTCATATCAGGGAGATCATATGATAGTTGTCTTTCTCCGATTGACTTATTTCGCTAAGCATGATACCCTCTAGTTCCATCCACGTCGTCGCAAATGGCAAGATTTCATTTCTTTTGATGGCTGCATAGTATTCCATTGTGTATATATACCACATCTTCTTTATCCATTCGTCTGTTGATGGACATCTAGGTTCTTTCCATAGTTTGGCTATTGTAGACATTGCTGCTATAAACATTCGGGTGCACGTGCCCCTTCGGATCATTACATTTGTATCTTTAGGGTAAATACCCAGCAGTGCAATTGCTGGGTCATAGGGTAGTTCTATTTTCAACATTTTGAGGAACCTCCATGCTGTTTTCCAGAGTGGTTGCACCAGCTTGCATTCCCACCAACAGTGTAGGAGGGTTCCTCTTTCTCCGCATCCTCTCCAGCATCTGTCATTTCCTGACTTGTTAATTTTAGCCATTCTGACTGGTGTGAGAGACCTTTCTACTTTTTGAAAATAAACAATTATAGAAATTCCCCACTGAGCACTGCTATAGATGCAGCCCAATTATTTAGATATATTTTAATTTTTGATTAGCTCAAAATATTTTCTAATTTTCCCAAGACTTTCTGCTTTACCTATGGATTATTTATAAGTACAGTTTTTTAAAAAAGATTTATCTCTTAGTTTTAGAGGTGGGGGAGGGGCATAGGGAAAGGGAGAAAGAGTCTTAAGCAGACTCTGCACTGAGTGTGGATTCGGACACAGGGCTCAAACCCAGGAAGACCCTGAGATCACCAAAAGAGTCTAATGCCCAACTGGACTCTGCCACCCAGGTGCCACTAGAAGTAGGTTTTTAATATGATTTCACTCATATGTGGAATTTAAGAAAATGGATGAATATATGGGAGGCAGGAAAAGAGAGAGGAGGAAACAAATTATAAGACTCTTAAGTATAGAGAACAAACTGAGGGTTGATGGAAGGATGAGGGGGATGGGATAGATGGATGATGGGTATTAAGGAGGGCACTTGTTACGATGAGCATATTTATATGTAAATGATGACCCTCTGAACTCTACTCCTGAAGCCAATATTGAACTGTATGTCAACTAATTACAATTTAAATTAAAAAATAAAAAATTTAAAAAAACTTAAATTACTAGACATTTACTGTAAAAAATATACGTTTTTAATTTTCAAGTATTTGGACGTTTTTCTTCTGTCAAGTGTTACTGATTTCTAATTTAATTATTTAATTATATTTTGGTAAGAGAACACACTAGGATTTCAATTCTTTTTAAAAAACATAAAATTTATCATCCAGGATATGGTCTATATTGATAAATGTTCCTTGTGCACCTGGAAAAATGTTTATTCTAACATTGTTGCATGGAGTGCTATATAGTATCAATTCAATCCAGCTGGTTAATAACATTGATCAAGTCTTCTGTGTCTTTATTTGTTTTCTGTCTATTCCTTCTATTAATGAGAGAGGAAATGAAATCTTCAACTATGCTTGTGGATTCATCTATTTCTCTGTTCAGATATGTTATTGCATCATATATTTTGAAGCTCTGTTTTTAGGTGCATACACATAAAGGATTGTTGTATCTTATTGGTAAATTGACCCTTTCATCACTTTATAATTTTCATTCTTTTTCTTTTTTAAAGATTTTATTTATTTGTCAGAGAGAGAGAGAGCACAAGCAGGCAGAGTAGCAGGCAGAGAGAGAAGCAGGCTCCCCTCTGAGCAAGGAGCCCAATATGGGACTGGATCCCAGGACTTTGGGATCACGACCTGAGCCAAAGGCAGCAGCTTAATTGACTGAGCCACCCATTCATTCTTAATACTCCACTAATACTCCTTGCTCTGAACTCTACTTTGTCCAATATTAATTAGTTAATTAATATAGTTACTCCAGAAAGTTCACTTGTACTTTGAATTCTAGGCTTCCCAAATCTGTCTGCAACTATTTACTTTTCACAGTACTCAAATAGCTGTTTCATGCCTTCTGTCTAGGTTTTTAAGACAGTATGTAGTGTGCTTACTCCATCTTATCAATAGTTGAAACTTTTTTTTTTTTAAAGATTTTTATTTACTTATTTGACAGACAGAGATCACAATTAGGCAGAGAGGCAGGAAGAGAGAGAGGAAGGGAAGCAGGCTCCCCACCGAGCAGAGAGCCCAACGCGGGGCTGGATCCCAGGACCCCAGGATCATGACCCAAGCAGAAGGCAGAGGCTTTAACCCACTGAGGCCCCCAGGCACCCGACCTCATGACTGTTCTTTAAAGGTAATTTTAACTTCATAAATTTTAATTTTTAATTAAAACACAAGCGTAGTTTAAAAATCAAATAATAGCACAGTAGTTACAATTTTTATAAAAACTCAGAATTCTCTTTTACCTATGTACACCCTATCTCCAATTCCCAATCCTCAGAAACAATTCCCTTAAATAAATTATAGTTTTACTCATTTACCTCCATGTTTCTAAATAGCTTTTAGTACTACTACTTCTTGATTTTTAACCTTTACATACTATGTATTGATTCTTCCTATAGAAGATGTTTATTCTCTTATATCACTAATACCTCATCACCTTTTCATTTTCCTGATAGTTATAACACAATTCTTGTGTAATCAATATTCAGTGGATTACCATTTATAGGTGTTACATTGTACACTATGATTACATTTTCTTTCTTGTACAAGACTTTTTGGTCTGTCCTAGAGTTAACAACTCTTTCCTTTTTTGCTTTTCTTTGTATTCTATCACTAATTAATTCCCAAACTTTTCCATAGCTATAAAAATTCTCAGTACAGTCAAAATCCATCTTCTGAAACAATCTAGGTTGACTACTATGGGACTGCTCCACAGCTGTCATCCCAGAGCTTCCCTTTCTAATTTGAGAATTCTTTTTCCCTCTATTCTGGGTTAGAACTCCAGTTTCCTGCAACCTTGATATTCCTCTGTCTGAATTTTCTCTTATTTGATGAAGCATATCTTCCAGTAGCATTCTGAGAAAGTGTGCATTTGAAGCTAATGTTTTAGGTCCCCCCCCCCTTTTAAGATTTATTTACTTATTTGTCAGAGAAGGGGGTGGAGAGAGAAAGAGAGCATGAACAAGGGAGCCGTAAGCGGAGGGAGAAGCCAGTTCCCCACTGAGCAAGGAGCCTGATGTGGGACTCGATCCCAGGACTCTGGGATCATGACCTGAGCTGAAGGCAGATGCTTAACTGACTGAGCCACCCTGTGTCCCTAATGTTTTAGGTCCTTTGCATAGTGAAAGCTTTATTCTATCTTACAGCTTATTGATCATTTGAATTGTACAGAATTTAAATTGTAAGTCAAAGATTTGAAGATAATTTAAAACTGTCTTCTAGCTTCTAATGTTGCTTTTTAAGGAGTCTCTCAATTGTGATTCCATGTTTTTTGTAATGAGACCTGTTTTTCTTCTCTCTGGAACATTCCAGGGCTTTTTTTTTTTTTTTTCTTAAGATTTTTATTTATTTGACACATCACAAGTAGGCAGAGAGGCAGGCAGAGAGAGAGAGGAGGAGGGGGCAGGCTCCCTGCTGAGCAGAGAGCCCGATGTGAGGCTCGATCCCAGGATCTGGGATCATGACCTGAGCGGAAGGCAGAGGCTTTAACCACTGAGCCACTTAGGCGCCCCCAGGGCTTTTTCTTTATCTCAGGTACTTAGAAATTGCACAGTGTGGTGCTTTGTAGCTTTTCTCCCTTCACTGGTGCTTGGGTGGGCCTCCTTAACCAGGAAATTATGCCCTTCAATTCTGAGCATTTTTCTTGAATTATTTCTTTGATAGATTTAAGTTCTTCCATATTTTTTCTTCTATATTTTCAAGTTCTATATTTTCTGTGGTCTTTTCCTGTAAATCTCCTTTTTATCAGAGGTTGCTTCTTGCATACTGATCTTTAAATTTTCCCTCTGTTTTTTTTTTTTTTTAATTTTGTTTTGTTTTGACTGAGGAAATTTCAATTTTATCTTCTGAGCCCATTTAAATTCTACATTTAAAATATGCTATCATGTTAATGCCTGAAAACTTCTTAAAATAAATCTGTTCTTATTTCATGGAGGAAGTATCTTACCCTCTATGGATAATGGGTTGGCTAACTAAGCCCACACAGGAAATTTGGTCCATATCTTGTTTTTATACAGCCTACAAAGTAGGAATGGTAATCACATTTTCAGAGGGTTAAAGAAAAAATAAAGAAGAATATGGGTGCAGACTATACATGGCCCAAAACCCCTAAAATAAGTATTGTACACCCCTTTACAGAAAAAGTTTGACCAACCTCTGCTCTATTGCACTGTTTGTTTTCTACAAGTTCTTCCACCCTGTTTTTGTTTTGTTGGTATAATTTTGTTGTTGTTTTGATCTGTATTTTTCATGTTACAGATTTCTTTTGATTATATGGTGATCACTCTTTACACTTATGTAAGAGTAAAGTTTTAAAATGTTGATAGCTCTGCCTACACAGATGTGGCTTACATACAGGGAAGCTTTGCCAGAGTAAGGTACTTTGGTAGGAACAGGACCGTTTTGCTACTATCTTTAGTATCTTTAGGTCTTTACTCATGAGGTCATTAACATCCCTAGATAGGAATACTGTACTTTCCTGCCTCAGAGACATAATATTGATTATAAGTCTATTCAGAGCTGAGAAGAAAAGGGGAGTAGAGTTCTCACATTCCATAAACAGACTTTCCTTAACCCCCATCTTTAATACATCCTTAGCTATACCTGGAGTTGAAGAATATGTAAACTCTCTAATAAAATCTCTCCACAGTAAATTTGAGTGGGGGAGGGGGGGTTGTCTACTTATAGTTACTTGCAATCAATTCTTTTGTGATAATCCTACTTTAAATGATACTTTAGAGTGCCCCCATGTCCTAAGCTTTTCCATGCCTGAATCTGAAGAATTTTGTTGGCTTTCACAACAGTTTTCTTTGCCTGCTAAGTCACTCAATCATTCACCTGTTCTCTCGTGTTCAAAATTTGCTGACATCTCAGCCGTTAGTGTCCCCTCTCCCACTCTTTTTAACTTTGTAGTTTTGGCAATTTTATCATTTTTTATTCCTTTAGCTTCGTGGAATTTTGAGTGGGGTGAAGATTAATACAAATGTATGGTTTTTCTAGAGATTTAAAACAATCTAAATTTTATATGACATTTTATTGATATTATTTTAAAGTAACTCATAGGTTCTAAGGCATCAGACCACAAAATTAGTCAGGATAGGAAGATAGATAGTGCAAATATTATAGACCAGTATTGAAAATTAATGGAAAGTTGGGGTGCCACTCTATTTTTTATTCCATTTTGGTTTATGTTTAAATGTTCTATAGTAGAAAGGCATTTAAGTTATCAAAACAGTTCAGAGAAAAGAATTTCACCTTTTCTTTTTCCCATTGTTTTCATTCTGCCTTGTTCAAATGAATTATGTCCACTTGAGACAAAGATTATACTTTCAGTAAAGCAGACCCGTTAGGAAACTCATAGTGCAGTTGTAACCTGGTCACAAAACCATCTGGTACATTCCTAAAGGCTGTTATTACATTTCATGGACTTATATTACTTCAAATACTCTAACAGTCCCATGTGGGCTTAAAAAAAAGATTAAAAAAAAAACCAACTCAATTTGTTTCTGCTTACTTTAGACCTTCTAGACTTATCCCTTAAAAGAAGAGTGCCTGATTATAAGTACCTTTTAGGTCAACCAATACATATTATGAGTTTTATCAAGTGATGTAAAACATTTACTTGATTTTTAAATGAGTATTTCTTTGAAATAAAAAGTTGCTACTTGTTGATACTGTTTCCCTGAAAATCAATACAATGACAGTTGGGCTATCAATTTTTAAATTAATAATAAAATATGAAAACTACAGTATTATATATCAAATGTTACAAACACGTTTTTAATGAAATTCTAGAAAACTATGTTTTGAAGCTCTAGACGCTCTCTGATTAACATGGTATAGTGGGGAAAGCATCAAACCCACCACCATTTTTCATGAATTCAACAAGTATTTATTGAGCATCCAAGCCCCAAGCTGAGGTATAATTGGTTGCTGAGAATGTAAAATACATGTTTAGGGAAGGAGACAGACATATAAACACGTTATTACAATACAATGAGATATATGTGTAAGAGAGAGAATGTATAAACTACTATAGGTCTCCTAAGGAGTAAATAAGTAGTTGGAAAAGTAAAAAGAAATCTTCATAAAGGACACGACCTTCAACTAGGTTTTGATTGGTAAACTTGCCAAATTAATTGTCTGATAGCTTGTATGCCAAAGCAGAAAGTAGTAAAAGGATATGGTATGTTTAACAGTAAGATGTTTCATGCTTAACAGTGAGAGCTTTAGAGGATAAAGGTAGGGTCTAAGGATGAAAAAGCAGGTCTTGAAATTTTAAAAGTAGGTGGGGCCAAGATATAAAGGCCCATTTAGTAGTTATATGCTCTTAGATAAGTAATTTCATCTTTTACAATCTGTTTAATATATGTAGAAAATGTTTATAAATGACAAAGTAGGATACAAATATATTTTTGCTTCGGGACGCCTGGGTGGCTTCGTCAGGTGACTGTCTGCCTTTGGCTCAAGTCATGATCCCAGGGTCCTGGGACTGACTCCCATATTGGGCTCCCTGCTCAGGTCTCCCTGTTCAGCGGGAAGCCTGCTTCTTCCTCTCCCTCTGTCTGCCACTACCCCTGCTTGTGCTCTCTCTCTCTCTTTCTGTGTCAAATAAATAAATACAATCTTAAAAATATTTACTGTCCTGAAATTAAGTACAGTGACTAAAAGTCAAGAATTTTAAATAATATTCAGGCTCCCCTAGAAACTATTTGCTGAATATTAAAATAAAAAAACAAGAACACAAAACAGGTCATCAACAGGGAGGCACCAAGTAAGCAGTGAAATGCTTCAAGAACAATTTAGAGGGTGCCTGGGTGGCTCAGTGGGTTAAGCCTCTGCCTTCGGCTCGGGTCATGATCTCAGGGTCCTGCGATCGAGTCCCGAGTCTGGCTCTCCGCTCAGCGGGAAGCCTGCTTGCCTCTCTGCCTACTTGTGATCTCTCTCTCTGTGTCAAATAAATAAATAAATAAAATCTTTTTTAAAAAAAGAACAATTTATAGTGCAACTTGATGCTCAGTACCAATGAAATTTCTAGGCAGAGAAGGGCAGCAGCTTAACATATCAGTAGATTAACCACAGAACAGAATCATTCAATTTGAAGGGAAACACCTGCAGGATATCATTTTTAAATGATGGGGAAGGGAGTGGGTGATGTGTTCTGGGACTTAAATCCAGCTGTTGTAGTCCTATGTCATTAGCTATCTGTAAATCTGAACTCAAACGTGATCTAATATGTTTATGTGTAAATAGGCTAATGTGAGTGAAAAAGACAAAAATTTAAATTCTGGATTTGGTTAGGTCAGATTACAGTTAGGTATGGGTCTTTTGGCTGAATTGAAAATATGTCAAATGGTCATGTTTTCATGAATTTATTCTTAACCTGTGTTCTTTTATTTTGATTATATGAGTGCCTTACAGCCTCACAGGAAAAAAATTATTACATGGTCTTAACTAATTACAATTTCACGAATAGAGAATATAAAATATTAGATTATTAAAAGTCTAAGGATTCAAGTTTTATAAATTAAATGCTATGTTCTACAACATGAAAATTATGTTAGAAAATGGTGATTTAATAACTAATTCCACAAAACACAAATCTTAATGGGCCAGAATCCTTAGGAAAATAAGTATTATAATTAAATGTTATTATTAGTGGCATTAATACTTCAGCTTTTCAAACTTTTTTTTTAATTTATTTTTTAAAATATTTATTTATTTGAGACTATGAGAGAGAGAGTGTGTGTGCACAGAGGGAGGGACTAAGGTGGGGGAGAATCTCAAACTGACTTCTCACTGAGCACAGAGCCTTAAGTAGGGCTTGACCTCACAATCCTGAGATCATGACCTGAGCTGAAACCAAGAGTCAGATCTTCAATGAACTGAGCCACCCAGGTGCCCCCAAAAGCATGGTTTCTTTTAACTTCTCTTAAATGGTTTGCTTTATATGCATAAAATCATTATCTAATTTCTGATGTTCAAAGGATAAAATTTTTATTGTTTGTGAACTTTTTTTTTTAAAGATTTTATTTATTTATTTGACAAACAGAGATCACAAGTAGACAGAGAGGCAGGCAGAGAGAGAGGGAGGAAGCAGGCTCCCTGCTGAGCAGAGAGCCCGATGCGGGGCTCAATCTCAGGACCCTGAGATCATGACCTGAGTCGAAGGCAGAGGCTTAATCCACTGAGCCACCCAGGTGCCCCTGTTGTGAACTTCTATAAACATTTACTAAGTACCTCTTCTGTGTGACATTCATTGATCAATCATAAATCTTCTTTGAACTTTAGCAAATTTTGATGTTTTAAGGTTTCATTTATTCCACTGATTCTTTTCAGCTTTCACTTGTGACAGCTATCAGTAAAAATATATCAGTTCCTAAGGTTCTAGTAAAAGAAAATGCTATCAAATTTATTCTAAGGAGCAACATAACTATCTTTTCTATAGCCCTACCACAGATAATATTACAGTAACATTATGTTAAATTTCACTTACCTACCTAGGGCCTGGTTTAAGGCCCTATATGCTTGAATATCATACCACTGACGACCAGGTAAAAGACCTCTCAATTTTGAGTGTTGATCATTGTATTGTCGCTTTAGTTCGACCTAATAATTTAAAAAATATTAAAAATATAGTAAATAAATCAAGGCTCATTTAAAAAATCATATTAACTCCTAATATTCTGAACATCACTTTATTAAGTTAGAGAGATTTCTTTTCAGTATATCAGTACTAAATTTTATTCAGTTCCTTTAAAATATGTCTATTCAGGGATGCCTGGGTGGCTCAGTTGGTTAAGCGTCTGCCTTCAGATCAAGTCATGATCCCAGAATCCTGGGATCAAGTCCCACAACAGTCTTCCTGCTCAGTGGGGAGTCTGTTTCTCCCTCTGCTGCCACCCCCCCTGAGTCTGCTCTCTTTCTCTGATGAATAATTAAATCTTTAAAAAATAAGTGAAAATTTGAAAAAAGAAAACATATCTATTCATACTTACTTTCCCTGAATTCTTCCATGCAACTAATTAGCTGTTTAAGTCAAAAGTTTTATTGAGAAATAATTTACATAGAATAAAATTCACACATTTTCAATGTATATATAGATAAATCTTGACAATTGTTTTGTCATGTAACCACTGCCATAACCATGATATATTTTCAGTACCCACTAAATCTCCTTTCTATTCCTTTTCAGTCTCTCCTTTCCTGCTAACGTTGTCAACCAATAATCTGCTGTTTTGCCTTTTCTAGAATTCCTTGTAAATGTTATTACACAGTATGTTATCATTTGTCTTTTTCATTTAGCATAATGATTTTGAAATTCATTCATGTTGAAACATACATCAGAAGTTATTTTTTAATGTTTATTCAGACTGATAATCTCTGTTTTTTAATTGGGATGTTTAGACCATTCACATTTAATGTAAATATTGTTATGATTTGGGTTTAGATCTACACCAGCAGAATACACATTCTTCTCAAGTGCACATGGAATATTCTCCAGGATGGATTCTATGTTGGCCACAAAATATGTCTTAAGAAATTTAAGAAGATTGAAATCATATAATGCATCTTTTCCAACAATGGTATGAAATTAGAAATAAATAACATGAGGAAAACTGGAATATTCACAACTATGTGGAAATAAATAACACAACTGAATAATCAATGGATCAGAGAAGAAATCAGAAGAGAACTCAAAAAGTATCTTTTTTTTTTTTAAGATTTTATTTATTTATTTGACAGCGATCACAAGCAGGCAGAGAGGCAGGTGGGTGGTGGGGCGGGGGTCGGGGGGAGAAGCAGGCTTCCCAAAGAGCAGAGAGCCGGATGCAGGGCTCGATCCCAGGGTCCTGAGATCATGACCTGAGCCGAAGGCAGAGGCTTAACCCACTGAGCCTCCCAGGCACCCCAAAAAGTATCTTGATACAAATGAAAAGGGAAACACAACAAACCAAAAATATCAGATGCAGAAAAAGCAGTTCTAAAAGAAAAGTTTATAGTGATAAACATCTATAACAAGAAAAAAACAAAAGATCTCAGAAAAACAACTTAGCTTTCCATTTTAAGAAACTAGAAAAAGAACAAACTAATCTTAAACTTAGCTTAAGGAAGGAAACTAAGATGAGAGCAAAAATAAAATTAAGGCTAGAAAACAATGGAAAAAAATCATTGAAACTAAGAGTTGTTTTTTTTTTAAACATAAAACTGATAAATTTTTTGCTAACTAAGCAAAAGAAAGGGTCAAAAAGTGATAAGTGAGAGTACATTACATCTGATACTACAGAAATACAGAGGATCATAAGAGACCACTGTGAACAATTATATGCCTGGATAAATTCCTACAAATATACAACCTACAAAGATTAAATCATGAAGAGATAAAAAATCTGAACAGATCTGTAACAAGAAAAATGAAGCAGTAATAAAAAATCTGAACAAAAACAATCCCAGGGCCGGTTGGCTTCACTGATGAATTCTATTGAGCATTCAAGATAGAATTAAGAATGTTCCTTCTCAAATGCTTCCAAAATACTGAAGAGAAGGGAAAACTTCCAAAATCATTTTAAGAGGTCAGCACTACTCACATACCAAAGCCAGATAAGGATGCTACAATAAGAGAAAATTATAGGCCTATACCCCTATATGATAAACATTGTTACAAAAATCCTCAACAAAATATCAGCAAACAATTCAACAGCACAATAAGAGAATCAAACACATGATCAAGTGGGATGCAAGACTGGTTGACTATACAAGTCAACAAATATGATACACCACATTAATAGAAGGGAGAATAAATACCTTATAATCATCTCGATAGATGCAAAAAAAGCATCTGAGAAGATTCAACATCCTTTCATGATCAAATATAAAAGGAATGTAGCTCAACATAATAAAGGCCATATATAATAAGCCCACAGTTAATATCATACTCAGTGGTGAAGAGTTGAAAACTTTTCTTCTAGTATCAGGAACAGGACAAAGGTGTCCACTCTAACCATTTCTATTCAACAAAGTACTGAAAAGTCCTAGCCAGAACAATTATGTAAGAAATAAAAGGTATCCAAATCAGAAAGGAAGAAGTAAAACTATCTTTGTTTGCATATGTAGAAAACCCTATAGACTCTACCAAAACACTGTCCGCACTAATCAACTTTAGCAAAGTTGGAGGATATAAAACCAACATAAAAAAATCGGTTGTAAAAATAAAAAATTAAAATAAAAAAAATCAGTTGTATTTCCATACACTAACAATAAACTACCCAAAAAATAAAAAGAAAAAATTAAAAAAAAGAAATTAGGAAAACAGTCTTATTTACAATAGCATCAAAACGAATAAAATACTTTGGGATAAATTAAGCAAAGGGCACAAAAGATCTTTACACTGAAAACTGTAAGACACTGGCGAAAGAAATTGAAGAAACACAAATAAATGGAAAGATCCTGTGCTTATGCACTAGAATAATTAGCATTGTTAAGATGTCCTTACTACCCAAAGTGATCTACAGATTCAATGCAATCCCCCATCAAAGTCCAAGAGGCATCTTTTATACAACTAGATGAATGATAACTGGCTGGTAACCCACATGAAAAGAGGCGTAACTTTACTAGTAAATGAAGAAATGCAAATTTAATAATTCCACTGCTTTTATCTGCAGAATACTGACAAATATTTACCAAAAGTATTTATATTTTCCTACAAGTACTAATAGAATAATATGTACAAGAATATTCACTGCATCTCTGCATTGAAGACAAATAACAACCTATCAAGTGGATTAATTAAATATGTTATATTAATTTATTCTGAGATAAATATTGGATTATTAAAAGAAATATTTAAACATTTTGACATGGAAATTTAACCAAAATATATTTTGTAAATGAAAATCACACCCACACAGAACCAGGTATCAAATTTTTAAAAAGGACTACAATTTAGATCAATGTCAATTCTAAAGGAACCCCCAAAAAGACTTAAAACCAAAATTCTGACACAAACCACAGGGGAGAGAGTTCAAAGACTATATTCTTTGAGCTTTTCTCATATCTCCCCTAAAAAACTGTCAAGTCATGCTCATATAAATTCAAGATGACTAACTGAACTACCTACAAAAAACAAAAATCAATATTTTTCAGAGAATAATGGAGTCCAGAATCTCTGTAATGTACCATCTACAATATCCAGTGCACAATAAAAATTACTAAAAAGTGTGATCCATAATTAAAGAAAAAAGAAAAAAAAAAAAGACAGTCAACAGAAACCAATCTAGCAAGGGCCCAGCTGTTAGAATTAGCCAAGACTTTCTTGTAGCTGTTACAGATATATTTAAATAACTTGGAAACATACAGTTCAATGCATAAACTTTAGGGAATCTCAGTAGGGAAGCAGAAACTATAAAAAAAGACCCAAATGTAAATTTTACACCTGAAAAATACAGTAACTGAAATAAAAATCCATTGGATGGGTTTAACAGCATTAGGGAGAAGATGGAAGAACTGGTAAGTCTTAAAACAGATCCACAGAACCCATGAAAAACATAAACTAGAGCAAAATAACTTCATGCACACCAAAAACATAGGTGTGAAAGAATCAAAGCATATGAAAGCACTCAGTGATGATCTAAACAAACTTAAAATTCAGAGCTAAATAGTACTAATGCATGTGAGACAATATTTACTGCCTCAAAGGCTCCATTATTACAGGACATCAAGAATCTTTTACTTTTCCAAGTGACTGAATCTACATTCATTTTTCTATCTAGGTACTAACACAAAGTACTAACACACAGAAACTGTGTTAAACTTCTTTGCTCAAAAGAAATCACAATAAATTCACAAATAAATTCACATAAATTTCCTTTAAGGCTATGCTTTAAAAATATATACAATAAATAATAGGCATCATAGGAAATATTAGATAATAGCATGTAAAAATTTCTCATAATTTGGAGATAAATATTATAATATGTAGAGATTAAAAGAGAATATGCTTTAAAAATTCTATCCACTGGGAAAAATAAACATTTCCTACCTATCTCTCAAAATGTAAGTTGTTTTTCTATATTTTATATCCTGTATATTCCCCTCTGTATTCTATAGAATATATCCTATATTCTATACCCTCTAATCCCCACCAAACTGTAGCATCTATCTTTTGTCAGTCACAATAGCTTAAGAGTTTTCAAGTTTTCCTACACCCTGTTTCAGACAAATACTTTAAAATGATCACTCCACCTATGGTAACAGTTATTCTAGGATTTATTAGTTATAAATGAAGTAGAGATAATGTAGTAACTATTAGATGAAATAAACAAAATTATCTCCTCTTGGTCTTTTAGTTTTCATTAAAACGAACTAATTTTTATGTACGACAACATGAATTCAATTTCTTATAAATTCTCAAATACTTTTTATAATGCAAATTGTAAATAGAGCCAGTATTTTACCTAGGAAAATTTTTTTAGATGAAAAGAAAAAAACGAGAAACTTTTGAAAGTAAATATTCATACCGGTTAACATTAAAATATTTTTTATTATATAAAGAAACAGACTTTTAAAGATGAATAAAAAGTAAAAGTTTTCTTGGGGGAACATATTTAGTTAGGTAAAGCAAAACTAAGGTTTTAGAAAAAGTAGGAAGCTAGTATACCTCATTTTAATGACATCAGAATCTATTTCATCATACACTGAGGGATTATCAGGCACAAAAATCAATGCCCAATTTAAAATGACATAAAGCATATGTGAAAAAGCCAGTTTCTCCTGCCAGCAAATAGCCTAAATGTTAAGCAAACCAAAGGCTGGAAGGGATTAGTTGAAATGTCAAAAGACAACCTTTTACTTTTACCTGCTCATCCTTATAAACACATTCTCATCCCTCAGGCATGTTTTCCAAACAAACAGTTTCAATGTGCAGCAGCAAAAGGCCCAAGGCAAGCTCTGCCATCTTGTAACTGTCAAAGAGATTAGTCTTTGATCTATTTGGGAGGTCATGTCCACATTCACATTAGCAATACAGTCTAACAACATTATACCTGTTGACCAATCTTTCTTTAGTGCCTCATGAGACAGACGTTTTATATTATGGAAGTTAACTGTGAATGTTTTTTCTGAGTTTTGACAGAAAGTAAACACCATAAACTAAGCTCAACTGTGGTTTGGAAAAATGATCTTGTAGACCAGATAACATTACTTTTCAAATACATTTTACAAGGCTTTCCCAAAATAGAAAGCCATATTTAATTGTATACTCTAGAAGGAGTTCAAACCATTTGGTCCCCACCCCCATAAATTAGAGTATGTGTAATTTTGGAGGGATATGTGAACAGCAGAAAGAAATCAAACTATTTTATCAAAGGTTGCAAACTGAGGGCCCAAAGTTCTATTTTCTGTGGTCCCCTTACTGTAGCTTAAAATAATTTGAGCTATTTGCCAACCCTCAACTAGTTCGCTCATTTAAATAATCTGTTTAACTCTTAGCGGCTTGAGTTTGCAACCCATTGGTTCAGATGCTACACTGATTCACAAAACATTTTTTTTTTAAGATTTTATTTATTTGTTTGACAGAGATCACAAGTAGGCAGAGAGGCAGGCAGAGAGAGGGGAGAGGGAGAAGCAGGCTCCCTGCTGAGCAGAGAGCCCAACGATGCAGGGCTCAATCCCAGGACCCTGGGATCATGACCAGAGCCTAAGGCAGAGGCTTTAACCCACTGAGCCACCTAGGTGCCCCACAAAACATTTTTTTTCATAATGAGTTCAAGTTCACACAAAATGAAAAAACACTCTTAATATCATAGTTTCTAGACAACTAAATTTGATGCTTCTGCATCAAAAGCTAACCTGACATAAGTAGAGATGAGATCCTGAACACCAAAGACAGATAAATCAAGACTGAGGTGGTACTTAACAGAATTATGTAAAAATACCCATATAGCTTTCAAGCAGAAGTTATATGGTTTTGGATTCTGATTTTACTATTACATTATAATATACTTGAGATCAAACAGTAAGTTCCTTAAGTCCTTCAATAACTCAGTTTTACTGGAGACAGTATAGGTAGTACACTAGTAATGGGCACAGTATATATTAAAATAACCACAAGGATTATACTGTATATGTCAACAAGAAATTTAACTCACAGTTTTGAATATTAGATTATTTCTTCAATTTAGTCAAACCCAGCAGTGTTGACCATTAGTAGCTCTGTACAAGAGTAGCCTTTTATAAGTAGCTTCCGAAGAAATAAGTGGTATGATAAATATGAGCTAGAACTATAAATGTATCTCTTCATTTTTACTGCCTCATATGAAAGACAGGGGAATTTATCCCAAATCATACAAATATGTATTATGATTTTAGTAATAAATGCCTTTCTAAAAGCAATCAATGTAGACAAAATGTACATTTTCGCCTTATATGTAAGCTTTACAACAGAAGTTCAAGCTTTGAAACAAGACTAAGAACATATACTCAGCTAAACTTATTTATTAAAAATGTTTTAAAACTTTGCTTCAGAAAAATAAGCACATTTGTCTAGCAAACACTCAAGAAGAATAGTTTTATCTTTCACCAAGGTATAGAATCTAAAACATAAACATTTACAGCAAGCCAAATCTGGAAGACAGAGACTGCACTAGAGACATTTATTGCTCTATATCATCACAGTATAAACACTTTTATCAGAGTATCACAATATAAATTCCAATGGTTAGAGTTCTAAACTCAGCATAAGATCTTGTATGTAAAATAATTTAGCCAGATAAAAGGAATATAGCTGGTTTTATTTCATCTGGCATATTTTCAAGATTTCTAAACACCAAGTTAACCAAATATAGTATATATATTTTCTTAAATGGGGAAAAATGGGTTTCTGCCAAGACTTAAGCAGCCAGGCTCCCTTTTAAAGTTTAAAACAAAACACATACACACACACACACACACACACACACACAGGAGATGGTTTTCAATTATTACTTACTTTTCTTGTTACATTAGGAACTGACCACAATAATCTACCAGAAATAATAATCAGGACATAGTAACAGACATAGTAACAGTAACATAATTTATTTCACATATGTTTTAAGGCTGCTTTGGGTAACATATTTCCTACAGAGAAAATCTGTATTAAACTCTGTTATAAATTGTCATTGCTGAAAAAAATAGCCTAGAAATTTCAAATATAAGAAAAAAAATACATTTTCATCAAACCTGGCATCTCTTATTCTCAGTATATTCAACATACTTTACCTTAATTGGTTATAATAATTTAGCTACTATCCAGAATAGTTTATTGGTAACTCAGTAACATTTAAATAATCCTGAGGGTGCCTGGGTGACTCAGTCTGTTAAGCATCTGCCTTCGGCTCAGGTCATTAACCCAGGATCCTGGGATGGAGCCCCACGTTAGCTCTCTGCTCAGTAGGAAGTCTGCTTCTCCCTCTTCTTCAGCCCCTCCCCGCTGCTCATACACTCTCTCTCTCTTAAGTAAATAAAATCTTAAAAAAAAATCCTAAATAAATGCTTTAGGTAATAATGCAAAAACATTCTGTCAGTATGGAATATTCGAGCTTTGGAGTTTTTAAGAAAATAATTTATCAAGATAAGAAAATGAATTCAGGAAAAAAAAAGCAGAAATTAATACTTTTCTATTAAAAGAAAAAAAAGAAACTACTTTAAGACATGCAAGATACCTTAAATCAAATATGCTTATTCTATAAAGGGCAAAGTTAAACATTTTTTTAAAAATAGTAAGCTTTGTGGCAATTTAATTAGGCTACCCATAACAAAATATTGTCTAGGTAAACCTGAAAATGCTTCAATTATCATCTCCAGATAAAGATTTATATATATAAATATAAATTATATATTTGTGTATATATATATTCATGCTATAGTACGTTTTGACGGAGGGAGGTAAAAGTACCCAGCTTGGATTCAAGGCTTTGACACTAACTAGTTGTTTGACCTTGGGCAAGTCACCAGTACTCCCTCAATTTAGTTTCCTTTCTCAGTTTCTTCCTTTGTAAGTGGAAGAAAATAATTCCTGCCAACCTTACCTCACACAGATGTTGAAGAAATAAATGACAATTAGCACAAAACAGTAAAGTATCATATAGTGGAGGTAAGTGGGCTGGAGTCACTACCTATCCCATGTTTCTAAAACCCAAAGTAGGTTTGGGTGGGCTTTACATTTTGTCATACTATATTGTTTCATGCATATGAAAACCACAGGACTGACAGAGACAATGCGGGCCATCTAGCCAATATAGGCAATCTCTTAGGCTGTTCACCTCAAATCAGGGTTTTAACAACTGGATCAACTTCCTATGAAGGTGCTTAACTGATTCTATTCAATATACAGGCACATCGTTTTAGGTAACATAAAATAAGTTTCTTCAGTTTGTGAATGGCTACTTTTTCATTAATATCAACGAAAATACATATATTGGCAGGACAAAGAACAGTTTTCAGTTTTGAAGCATAATTTTTGATAAATAATTTCTGCAAATGATCTTAAATTTTCTGACAAATTAGCACTTTTTAATATCCTTCATAATTTTTTTTATCACTGTGCAACCCATTAGCTGTATGTGAACTATATAAAACACGTTAGTGGTGTAATCTATGGAATGAGTACATGACAGGTTCTTTATTAGTCTGAATAGTATCTCATTCACATATCTGATAATCCAGAGCTTCCCTTGTTAAAGTCACATAGGAGAGCAGAATAACTATGAATAAACCCTTCTAGCAGTAACAGTAAACATAATGAAATATTATCATACATAAGAAAGCAATGTGGGGCTATAACTGGAATCCCAGGCTCTTAAAGGAATGAGCTAATATCAAGAGACTTTTTTCAAATATTTATTTATTTATTTATTTATTTGTGAGTGAGAATGAGAGAGGAGGGTAGAGAGAGAGAGAGAATCAGCACGAGAGTGGGGGGAAAGGTCAGAAGGAGAAGCAGACTCCCTGAAGAACAGGGAGTCCGATGCAGAACTCAATCCTGGGACTCCACGATCACGAAAACTTGAGCTGAAGGAAGTCATTTAACCAACTGAGCGACCCAGGCGCCCCTCAAGAGACTTTTTTTAAGGGGAATGAATAGTGCTGCATTCAGCAAGTGGCAGAGACCTGTACATACTCTCATATAACTCTGGAAGAAGGCAAGATCTCTCACGCAGGAGGCTTGTGGATGTTAGAAAATGCAACACTAAGCACTTTGGGGTGGGGGTAGGAGTGTTGCATAAAAGTTGGTGGCAATGGCAGGCATAGAAAATAAAAAGTAATTATAGTAAGAGAAGGCTCAGACTCAATTTTCACATGACTCAAATTTCACATGATTAAACACTGTGACATTTAAAAACAAACATGGTCAAGAGAAAGTGTGCACATAACAAAAAGATTACATAAGTACTGAAAAATACTGAAATATATTTAAAACTATTTATTATCTCCACAGCCCAATAAATGAATTCTGATACTTTCTCCATCTAGATTTTTATTATGTCCAAATTTATCTTTTAAACAATAAGTATATGCTTGATTTAAAAGTTACTACTTCCTATCTTTACAATATTTTTGTTAGGAATATTTGATTTAGAGCTTCTCAAATGTGAATGTGTGAGTGTGGGAATAAGACACATAGAAACATAGCATTTTAAAATCTCATACTTCATCTTAGAAAGTAATGAAGACTTCTAGTTTCAGAAAGGAAAAAAGACATTTCCTCTTTCCTTGCCTCTCAAAACCTGCCCCAAACTTAAAAGACAAATAAGAAAAACACAGTCTTCATCTTCATTTAAACTAAGAGAAATTTGCAACCTCAAAACCCAATACATGAATGTGAAAAGCAGAGGGACAAACGGTTTATGACTAAGCAGAGAGGTGAAAGTTCAAACCAAAGTACCCACAGAGCTACTGAAGGGAAATAAGCCATTTTGGCCAAAAGGAGTCCAAAAAAGTTCAGGAAATGAATGTATAGGTAAACTGCTGGAGGATGTGTACTATGAAGATGAAACAGTAAACAAGAAACAGGAGGAAGATTTGAGACCCAGGAAACTTGGGATCCAACACAGAAGACAGGCAAATCAAATTCCTAGGATGACAGTAAAGGGAAATCTCAGAATTTTGACAGTTAAGGGGGTTAAAGAAAAACTTGATCCTGATTGAAGTAGAAGGTCAAGAGGCTAGAGAAGCAATGTCTTCAGGGGTTAAGAAAAAAAAAAAGGACTGACCTATTATCTGACAGGTGAATAGGATAATTGTATTGAGAGGTGCTATAAAGATTCACTGAAGGGTGACAGAAGATTAAAGATCTTTTAAAAAGGAGGGGTACCTGGTGGCTCAGTTGGTTAAGCGCCTGCCTTGGGCTCAGGTCTTGATCCCAGGGTCCTGGAATAGAGCCCCACAAAGGTTTCTCAGCTCAGCAGGAAGTCTGCTTCTCCCTTTCCTTCTGTCCCTCTGTCCCCACCCCGTGTTCTCCTAATAAATAAATAAATAAAATCTTTTAAAAAAAGGGGGGGATCTTTTAAAAAGGAAAAAAGAGCAGAGGGCATTATTAATGGGAAGATTAAAAGTTCAAGCAAGGAAGGAAATCATTTGACCACAGTGAACAATATTTTCATAGTCATGATTTAATTTTTTTTTTGAAGATTTTATTTATTCTTTTGAGAGACAGAGAGAGAGACAGAGATAGAGACAGAGAGCACGACCTGGGAGGAGAGGGAGAAAGAGTCTTGCCGTTGAGCAGGAACCAGACTCGGGGCTCAATCCCAGGATTCTGGAATCATGACCTGAACCGAAGGCAAACACTTAACTGACTGAGCCACCCAGGCACCCTGATCATGATTTGTATACTGATTATGGGTTTAATTTTTGAAATGTGATATAACTACATTAGGAAGAAAAAGAAGGGAAAGGTATAGTGAGCTAAAATTTTTATCTCGTACAGGAAGTAAACAGATTTAAAATTGATTAAATAAAGATAAATATGGCAGTAAATACCAGATAAAATAGCTAAAAAAGGTGAAAGTCACAGCCTCTCAGAAGCAGGGGCTGGGAGTGGGGCAGAATCCAAGAAACTGTTAATATAATAAACTATGTATATATTTTGTATAAATTATGTCTTTGTAAAAGCTTTCTTCAATTTTTTCAACTTGGTAAAAAAATAATTTTAAAAAATGCAGAGGGGTGCCTGGGTAGCTCAGTGGGTTAACCCTCTGCCTTTGGCTCAGACCATGATCTCAGGGTCCTGGGATCAAGTTCCGCATTGGGCTGTCTGCTCAGCAGGGAGCCTGCGTCCCCCCCTCTCTCTCTGCCTGCCTGTCTGCCTACTCGTGATCTCTGTCAAGTAAATTAATAAAATCTTAAAAAAAAAAAGAAAAAGAATTATAGGAAAGATTGACATGTAAACACACTAAATAAACAGTGCTGTCTATTACAGTTTATGTTATCTGAGACCTTAAGGCTTTATAGCTGGAGAAATATCAAGTAACATACTCACCTGAGGCCCACCTACATATCGGTACCCTGTAGACTTTAAGGGGATTTGACTAAGTTAATATAAATAAAAAGGGTAAAATTCACTATAAAAAATTCTACTCTGGGGGCACCTGGGTGGCTCAATGGGTTAAGCCTCTGCCTTCAGCTCAGGTCATGATCTCAGGGTCCTGGGATCGAGCCCCACACCCAGCTGTCTGCTCAGCAGGGAGTCTGCTTCCCCCCTCCACCGCCTGCCTCTCTGCCTACTTGTTATCTCTGTCAAATAAATAAATAAAATCTTTTAAAAAAAATTATATCTGAAGAAAAAAACAAAGTTATTTTCAGAGAAGTTAAGAATCAATTCCACCACTTCCCTTGAGGTAGTGCTCCTGATTATGCTCTGGGCCAAAAGAAGTTCTATGTCAATCAACCTTATGAATCCCCAGGGTGATAATTTCACTTTTAAAGCCTTGAATCTACTATAGGAACAAAAGTAAAATACAAAGGTCAATAAAGTTCTTATTTTTGCCCAAAACAAGATGAACACAAGAAAATAATTATAAAAATTTTCATAAACCAAAAGTTATTTTTTATTAAATATCCAAAGGTTTTATTTGTAGCCATAGTTAGGCATGGCTCTCCCCACCCCCCAACCATGGAAAGAGAATGACATGACTACTAGGAGAAAAAGAAGGAAAAAGGTTCATGAAACTTGCTTAAAATTTTGTGATTTTTAAATGTTTCCCGATCCCAAAACATTCCTCTAAGAAATATGGGAATTTTTTTAAATTTAAGAATTAAAAATACCTCAGCCATTTATTTTAATGTTTTTATGTTTGTTTCTCAGAAGGGATGAGAGCAAAGGTTTGGTTACTCAGTTTTCACTGTCAAGGCAAATTACAAATTGTCAACCTAGATGGCATAATTAGACTTAAACTAGATTTTAATTTTATTATTTCAAGATAAACTTACAACCTACTTTAATAATACTTTGGCCAAACTAACTTTTGTTTTAAAAGCTGGGGGAAAAAAGTGTACTGAGGAGGAAAAAAATATTTAAGTAACAACTCATTCTAGACCTTCAGAGGTGACATGGTTTTTCTTCCATATCTGTGCTTTGGCCTAAGCGCTTCCAA
Organism: Lontra canadensis; assembly: GCF_010015895.1. NCBI lineage: Eukaryota > Metazoa > Chordata > Mammalia > Carnivora > Mustelidae > Lontra > Lontra canadensis. The sequence continues at coordinate 1,714,990 of NW_022631037.1, forward strand.
AAGCAAGTTGCTGGACTCCTAAATGTTGGGAGTTTAGTATTACAGCCCCTTAAGTTTATATATACAGCCATTTCCCCTGGGTAACCACATGTTATTATCGGAGCTAGATCCAGGTGGGTTTCTGTATCAGATGCTACACTATAACTAGAACTCAACCACACTCTGACCTCAGGCTCTATTCCTGGATCTGGTTTCCCACAGGATAGCTTAGAATTTCCCTTGGCTTAGAATAGTCTCAAATCTTTAAAATGGCATACAGGGTCCTGAATGATTTGGCTCCTTAATACCTCTCCCAGCCTCTATTCACATGCCATTCTCCCCAACTCACTTTCTAATTCAGTTTCTTTCAATTCCTAGAAACTGCTTATCTTCTTTCATACCTTTAGGGCCTTAGCATAGTCTACTCTCTCTGTTGAGAATATTCTTAACCATTCTGTTCACCTATATAACTCCTAGCCTTCTTTCCCGTGTCAGCTTAAATAGCACTTCTTCAGGAAGTCTTTCTTTACCCCCAAAGACCAGGTCAGGATCCTGTTATACATTCTCATAGTTCTTGTGATTTTTTCTTACAGCCTTTATCACAACTGTAATCAACTGTTTATTACTTCTATGTCACTCTTCCTTGCTAAACTGTAAATTCCATGACACAAGGGACTATAACCTGTGTAGTGGATCACTGTGTCACCAGTCTATTAAAGTACTTGGTACTTGAGGCAGTTATTCAAACGATGGTTGTTTCATTATCCTGAATAGTCTTAATAATCTGAATAGTCTTGTAATCTGGCCTTTGATGAGGCCAACCCACCTTATCAAATGTTTTTACGTTTCCATCTCTTTGTAGATAAGAGATGCCTCCTTCATCTATTTTAGGCAAATCAAAGTAAATGGATATCTGGATGACAGGTGAAAAGTGTTGCTCAATTTCACTTTCTCTAAGCATCTGAATACCCAGATTCAATCCCACCAAAACATTCTGTTACACATTCAGGTCCTTTACTAAATTACAGACTTCAGTAGTGTAGAGATAGCATCATGTTCATTTTTGTACCTACTATATTTAGTACAAGTTAGGCTCTTAGTAAAAGATTATTATATGAATGAATGAATGAATGAATGAACGCTACAATACTCAAGATCATCAACACAATAATGAAAGTGATACAAAAGGAATATATAAGTCTACTTAAAATTACTAAGAATGGTTTCTGAAATCAAGTTTGTCTTGATATACTATAGCCCCTTACATTCTGCCTTCATTTATCTACTGATGAATATACACGCTGCTGTCAAAATAAGAATAATGGAAAATCAACACCATTCTCCTTAAAAAGAAATGTCAGATTTAAGAATTCAAATATGGCTATCATGTAATAATATTTTGACACTTAAGAACACTGGCTGAATGCGGTTTAATGTGCATTCTATTTTATTAATGTTGTTATCTTCTGGGGTAAGCAAAGATAACAGCCCTTCCCTGAAATTTATTAAACATCAAGAATGCATGAGAAGGCTATAAATTTATATATATCTGTTTTAAGTCAATAACATAATTTAACATGCTTGTATTTTTCAATCATGAATGTAATTTTCCAAAATTGATTAAATATACTCAAATAGCTCAGTACCTTCAAAGCTAAGTTTCCTAAACAACAAAAAAATAGTAGTTATTGTATGTCAATACTAAGATAACCAGATCACCCTCTGAATTTTAAAGTTTCCAAATAAAATCTATTTTAGTAACTCAACATACTATATTAATAAAGAAAAATAACACAAAAAATAAAATTTATTATCTTAAGTTATTTTAAACACTGTAAGAGCACTTGTTATTGAATATTATCATCAAATTTTATGAAACCAATTATAAAAATCTAACATACCACCTGAGCATCTTTAAAGTACAAAAATTTTTAGCTTTTGCCATTTTTATGAATTTTCCACAGGGGAGTAAAGGTACAACACTCATGAAAAGAAAATATTTCTATATACTACCAAACTATGCTAGGGAATATAAATAAGATGCAATTTTAAAATCTAAATATTGTACCTTTAATATTTCATAAATTATGACCATGCCAATTTGAGATGTAGATGCCTGAATTATAAAGTTGAAGGCTTTTGTAGTTTTTAGATCATACTAATTAGTCAAAGGATTTGCTTCAGATATCCATTAAATGGGAGCCTTGTTATACTGTGATTTAATTGCATTAAAAGAAAACAACTTTTAGTTATATTTTTTCACCAACATCTAATCACATAAAGGTCTTGCTTCATTTTCCTCTCTTTCAAATACTATGGTTTAGTGCACAGAAAGTTTTCTTTTTTAACTATTACACGATTAAGTATGTCCTTATAGAATGATCAGAAGCATCTGGGAAAGGTGGAAGTGAAAAAAAATCCTCACTGGGAAAGTTAGCTTAATGCTTGCCCTTCAGAGTGGCCCATTATCAACATTTCATAGTGGGTTTCTTTATTTTCAGGTCCCTGAGGTGTGTGCAATAAATTATGACTTGAACTAAACAAGTCACACTTGGCTCCAAAATGAAATTTTCCTACCTCTACTTTCTAGTCCCCAAGGTGGGAAGAGGAAATCCTGGTCACAGCCAAAGAAGTCATATTTTTGGCTCAAACATACATTTTCCTGCTTCTCTAAAAGCCAAACTCTGCAATTGAGACTATAAGAGACTTAAGTCAGTATTTTAAACTGTATTAATTTTTTACTCCCATAATCTGTGTCTCAAATTTAAGAAAAAAACTTTCAGTATCATAAAATTAATGCCATTGCTCTTTTCTCCCATTCAGATCACTTTTCTAACTCGGACACTGATCTTAACCTTCAAATATGAATTCAAATGAAACAAAAGAGAAAACAATATAGAAATAGATTGTTTTATTTCCAAAAGCTAGAATATTTAAGGTTTTCAATATAAATAACTTCTACTTATTTTTGTATGACAGACTAAGTATTAACATTAAAAAATATATATATATCAAATCCTAATTTGTAGTCCAGTAATCTGAAGAACTGCTTCAGTTTTGGAAGAGCCATTTACAGAAATCATTTAGTTCTTCATCTCATTTTACAGAAAACAAGAGTATGGCAATATTACGTTAACAGGTTTATATTTAGTCATTAATTAAATCAACATTTTTATTTTAAAAAATCAACATTTATTGAATACCTACTACATTGCAAGGCATTATTTTAATTATAGAAACACAAAGAAATTATCCTAATCCTTGATGTACATCATGTAACACATTATAAAACATATTTATAAGCACTAAAATATGAGGAGGGGAGTATAGTATATGCTTTAGGAAGTAATAAAGGACACTGGTAAAGAGGACTATGTAGGTAAATATAAAGCCAATATTATTATTACTTTTAGTTTGTAATTCTTTTTTTTCTACATGATTTAAAAGGTAAATGTATAAAAAAATAATTATAAATTATGTTAACGGGCATACAATGTATAAAAATTGCAATCCAAACAGTAAAATAAAAGAAGGGAAGGACAGAGATTAAGGATGTTACTTGTAATCCCCAGTAAACATTAAGAAAATAACTAAAAAATGGGGGTCAAAGGGGATCAAAATAGTACTCAATGAAAAAACAACTAGAGGGGAGCCTGGGTGGCTCAGTGGATTAAAGCCTCTGCCTTCGGCTCAGGTCATGATCTCAGGGTGCTGAGATCAAGCCCCGCACCAGGCTCTCTGCTGAGCAGAGAGCCTGCTTCCCCCTCTCTCTCTGCCTGCCTCTCTGCCTACTTGTGATCTCTGTCTATCAAATAAATAAATAAAATCTTAAAAAAAAAAAAGAAAGAAAAAACAACTAGATACAAAGCAAGGTAATAATGAAGCAACTGAAGAACACAAAGCACAGAAAACAGCTGAAGAGTAGAACCAAGTCCCTCCTTATCAGTAACTCCTTTGTAAATAGATTAAACTCTCCAGCTGAAAGGCAGAATTTGGCTAAATGAATTTAAAAAACATGATCTAACTATACAGTGTGAACAAGAGACTCATTTCAGATACAAGGAAGTTAGACCCTTATTTTATATCATATACAAAAATTTACTCAAAATTGAACCAAATATCTACATTTCAGAGCTCCAACTATGAAAGTTTTCGAAGAAAATGTTCAAATCTGCATGGCCTGGATTTGGCAATAGTTTCCTAAATATGACAGCAAAAGCACAGGCAAAAACAAAAAAATAAAGTGGACTTAATTATCAAACTTTTCTATTTCTATGTTAATTTACATTCATAATTAATATATAAATAAATATAGCATATTTATAAATTTGATTTCTATTTTTATTTCTTTTTTATTCCAAATAAATACTTTCAATAATTTATTGTATCATTTATGAATCTTAAGAAATCAGCCATAATAGTACTCTGATTTATTTCAGAAATTCAGGTATTTTAGATATTGATGGCTATATTCTAGTTATTTCCAAATAATAAAAGGCCTTCCTGATTATTATAAAAATTACATACCTATACTCTTAAAAGCTTATAAACATCAGTCTTTCCAATGGATGCCTTGCAAATATCCTTTAAGTTACGAAAAAAAGGCAAAACTCCTTTTTAGAGTCTTGTCTCTAAGTCCTTTTCCACGTTTCGTAGAAAATACCCACACCTCTCCTATTGCTCCTGACTTTGGACTTAGGCATATGACATGCTTTGGGCAATAGGTTAGTAGATATGATATAAATAGGCGTTCAGAAAGTGCTTGCTCAATCAAGCCTGCCCTCTTATATCTCTGCCAAAGTATAAAACATGGTAACATGTTCTGGCTAGTCTGCTGGTATACAAAGGATGAGATACATGCAGAGCAGAGCTGACCCAACTAGGTCAAACCTACATTGGTGAAACTATAGCACGGTGACTAAGCCCAGTCAGCAGTGCGCTCACTCGGGCCCAGCTCAGATCATCTACCACCTAGCTACTACTACTCCCCACCAACTGATATGTGATTCATAATAAATGATTATTGTTTTAATCCACTATATTTTACAATTGTTTATTTCACAGGAAGAGTTGATCTAGACATAAGGCAACAGGAAATATATTTCTCTTACATCTGATATTGCCAGTGAAGAATTTTCCTCTTTATCTGTCCCTTGTCCCTGCAGTTTGGACTATTTTTGGGTCTACTCTACTCACCCCTTTCACGAACCACTAGGGAAACTTCTTTAGAACAACCCTCCTCCGCTGCACCCAGATCTCATTGGAGCTTCTGTTGTTCTGCTGTTTTATATAACTACAGCCATTACAATTCAGATAAGCAGAACTGTGACAAGCAAGACCATTACTGAGGAATGTCAGAGCAGGTCATCTCTGAGTTTTTTGTATGATGGTATGAGAAGGTGCCTAAGAAGAACTAATTCTGAGGAAAGAGAGAATTATGATCTCAACACTAGTGCAATAACAATGCCCATAATCAGAATTGCTGGGAGTGAGGGCAGAGAAAGTAGAAGGTAAATGTAATTTTTTTTCTTCACAAGTAACATTTTATTTAAATTTAATTTTTTTCAAAGAATGACATAGTAAATATCTTTATTCTCACCACATTCTCTTAAAATTTGTCTTCTACTAAAACAAATACTATAGAAAAAGTTAAAGTCCCATTTGATAACCACTCCAATACCATTCCTTTCTCTTCTCAGGTGTAATCACTATTAAGAGTTTTATGTGAATGATTCTTTTCAGGCCTTGCTATTTTGTGAGTATAATATTTAGTACAACATATTATTAGCCAAAAAGTTATCTCCTTTTGTGGTCCTCAAGGACTCCTATATAGGTCCAAGAAAAAGAGAAGATATAAGCATAAATTGAAGGAGCTAGTTTTAGGGAAACTATAAATATATTTAAGACATTGGGAGAATATGTGGTACAAAGAAGGGAAAGGGATTTTCTCCACTCTAACAAAAGAACATTAGTGCAATGATACAGGCCCCAGGTAAAATGATAAGACATCAAAGAGAGACAGTAACACCGACAATAGCAGTGCCATCAGCAGCCCTCAGCTTCAGTGGAATGTGGCAACACAAGCCACAAAGAAAGAAAACGTAACAGTTTTCTTGAGTAGATGTCAACTATTTCATCAGTAGCTATAGTGAGAAGCAGTATTACTCATTTCAGAATAGGAGCCCTGGGCATGGTCATCAGCACTCTCAACGGGAGCCCCAGTGGCTGAAGAAAGGTAGTGGAAGCCACCAAAGTCAGTGCACCCTGAAAGGATTAGATACCTCCTGAGGACTTTCAGAAATTTTGAAGAGATCTAGAGCTTAGGGAAGAGTAGGAGCTAACCAGAGAAATACTATTTATTACTGTTAATATTATATAATTCACAGTGTCTACTAAAGTATTAGCAATAAATAAGATAACTGTCCGGGGAAAGAATTCTTGCTTTGGTATGAGACCCTAACGGGTTGTATCCTAGAAGGAGGGATATAAATTATACTCATTCTAGTCAGCTAAATGGCCAGAAAACCTTAAGTCTTGGTCTCAGATTGCTGGCACCTTCAAATTCCAGTAGGAAATAAAAGAAAATTCTTTCTGATGGAAAATAACATCACCTTAGGCTTCAAATTATTGCTACAGATAATTTTTCAAATATGTTTAGTAAACAATTAGTGATAATGAAGCAAAACTCCGGTTTTTGGCCAAGATAGAAAAACTGGTTTGGGAATGTCCCTCCCATTGCATAAGACCATAATCTCAGAGATAAGGGAAATCCATTAGGTGAACTCCATGATTCTCAGCTCTTTTCCTACATCTAATTTCCTGACAACTGTATCTAGAACACTGAAGTACAAGCAGAGTATGGTTGTCCTGCCGAGCTACGGTGCAAGATGTCAGATTTTGGAGCAGCTAAAATCACTGAAATTAGCAGGGCTGTGTACAGTATTGAGAGAAGGGAAATAAAGAAAGAGCCCTAGAATTCTAGAATTCTCTGGGGGACCCTTGTAAGTCTATGACTTAAGAGCTTTATAAAACACAAATTGTTGGGCTCCACCTCCACAACTTCTGATTCAGTTGGTCTGGATGGAGCCTAGAAAATGTGTATTTCTATCAAGTTCCCGGGTGATACTGATTGATACTCCTGGTCTTGGATCACTTTGAAAATCACTCTTATTGAGCAAAAGACAATGTAAGTTAAAAATAAAATAAATCTGGGCACCTGGGTGGCTCAGTCTTAAGCATCTGCCTTCAGCTCAGGTCGTGATCCTAGGGTCCTGTGATTGACCCCCATGTCAGGTTCCCTGCTCAGCAGGAAGCCTGTTACTCCCTCTCCCACTCCCCCTACTTGTGTTCCCTCTCACACTGTGTCTCTGTCAAATAAATAAAATCTTTAAAAAAAGATTAAAAATATATCAAATGATAAATCACTAAAAGTTTAAAAAAAATAAAATAAATCCATGTCTACTAAACCTTTCTCACTCATTCTGAGTCACCAGAGCATTAAAATATCTGAGGATACAAAAAATATAATTAACTTTACATAATATTCAAGAACTTCAGCACCTGAAACTAATATTACACTGTACATTAACTAAATGGAACTTAAATAAAAACTTAAAATCAACAATTTCTGTGATAAACAAAACTTAAGGTTTGCTGGCCTACCTGTAGATCTTTCACGTTTGGAAAAGGAATCCCTATTGTTATGACAGCACGGGCATTGTCATCTGAGAAATCCAGACCCTCGCTCACTTTACCACGACAAACTGCTACCAAGAGGGCTCCATCTTAAGCAACAAAAAATAAAGTTTTAAAAAGCACACCCAAAATTCCCCAAAGCTGCTTATTGTTGTCATTTTGAAAAGACCTAATTAAGTAATAATAACAACTTTAAAAGAATCAAAATAAAAAACTATGATGAGATAAAGTTTTAAAATGGACACAAAATTACATTTCTGGTACCAAATAAATCTACAAACTGTGTATTCCCAGATAACATACACAGAAAAGCCACATCAGAGTATTATTAACTTGCAGATGAACTAAGCAATCAGGCATTGTTTTATCTTTAAAAGAGTGAAATTGCAATCACTACTTTTACCACCAGAATGTAAAGTTTTCAGAATGATTTAAACAATTCTAGTTTGTACTATATATCACATTGAATCTAATATTATATTGGAAAACATTTAAAACCTATAGAACACTGTGTATAATATTATCACGCTGACAATATTGACAATTATGTTATAGCATCTTTAAGATGGTACATTGTTCATAAGTTATTACTATTAGCTCTTCCTGTCAAACTTTTTTATGGACATTTGCTAAATTTGAAATTGAGCCTTCAGCTGTGTTTTGAAATCTCAAATTCATCTTATGTAATGGAATGTAAGCATAAAGAACATTACTTGCATCAAAGAGTAGGGTTCGTCTGGCTAGTAAGGAAGATATTTATGCATTCTCTGTCCACCCTCTTTCACAAAACATTTTAGGCAGTGTAAGGAAGACTATACTAAATGTCTTCTTTACCTAAATATATGCTGTTTCTTAAAGTTGAACTGGCATCTCCAAATGAAAATATTCATAGGAGAACAGCTCCAAATAACAGAATCTTTTCACCTTATTTTCTTCTCAACCAGGTTATAAAGTATAATTTTTCTATTAAGTGCAATTCATAAAAAAAAGATAACATAAAATTCTGACAGCATCAACTTCTTACTTTATGATAAAAACATTGTTTCATTGACCATCAAATAATTTCCATTTACCTTTCTCGCCTTTGTACTTGATTGCATCATAGTACACCTGCAGTAATTCATCAAAATCAGTTTTTTCTCCTCCTTGAGGTTCTACAATGACTGTCTTCACCAACTCTAGATTATGCCATAAACCAGTGTAGAGCCAACGTTCTTTTAACTTTTCTAATAACTGAAAAGGAGAAAGAAAAAAATGAACTTGTTTTGTGTCCAAATGAACAAACTTACCTTGGTTTGTTGAAAGAGAATGTGACTATGGCAAGCAAATTAACCTTTCTTCATTTTACTTTTCTCATCTATAAAATGAGAAAAACAAGAATATGTCATAGAGTCATTATTGGGTTAAATTCATTAACTAATTTAGATAGCTCTGAATGATGATGCCTGGCAGATAGTAAGAGCTCCATAAAAGTTAACTGCCACCATTTCTATTACTACTAAATTACTGCTGCTGTTGCTGCTTTTGCTACTACTACTTCTATGATCACTATTTTGGGATTTCAAAAGCAGAAAAAAATGACTTCTGTCAAAGTTGATAAATTTTAAGTTACCTCTTTAAACTCAAAGTGAAATTCCTTAATATCCTCACCTAAAGCTTCCTTACTTTTTTTTTTTTTTTTTTTTGAAGGAGGCTCCATGCCCAGAGTGGAACCCAATGCAGGGCTTGAACTCACAACCCTGAAATCAAGACCTGAGCTGAGATCAAGAGTCAGACACCTAACAGACTGAGCCACCTAGGAACCTCAACTAAATATTCTTTAGTGAAGATTCTTTAAGATCATTTTACCTAGTCCATAGGTAGTTAAGCCATTTAAAAATTTGATCATCACCGATTAAACTGAATCAAATAAATATATAAACAGACTCAGGTAGCTAATAGGTAGAAAATATACAAGCACAAGAGCACATTTATAAAAATAACCATGTGCTATATTATAAAAGGACTTCCAATAAATTTCAAAGAATATCAGATTAATCAGAGTCTAATATCAATGTAACTTTAGATTAAAAAACAATATAGAGTTAGTGGGGTAAATAAAAAACCCCAGCAAACAAACTGGACACTGATTATATTCTTAAAGAACACATGGGTTATATGTCAATTAATCTCAATAAAGCTAGAAAAGACAAACACCATATAGTTAAAAGAGAAAAAATGCAGAATTCAGGAAATCTTTAGATATTAATGATAAGAAAGCACCCACAATTCAAAATATGGGATTCAGTAAAGGCAATAGTTAGATATATACTTATAGTTTAAGATGTATTTATTTTAAAAACATGAAATTAAATGAAGCATTCTTTTTTTATTTTTTATTTTTATTTTTTATATAAACATATAATGTATTTTTAGCCCCAGGGGTACAGGTCTGTGAATCGCCAGGTTTACACACTTCACAGCACTCACCACAGCACACCCCCCCGCAATGTCCATACCCCACCACCCTCTCCCGACCCCACTCCCCCCAGCAACCCTCAGTTTGTTCTGCGAGATTAAGAGTCTCTTATGGTTTGTCTCACTCCCGATCCCATCTTGTTTCATTTATTCTTTTCCTACCCCCCAAACACCCCATGTTGCATCTTCACTTCCTCATATCAGGGAGATCATATGATAGTTGTCTTTCTCCGATTGACTTATTTCGCTAAGCATAATACCCTCTAGTTCCATCCACGTCATTGCAAATGGCAAGATTTCATTTCTTTTGATGGCTGCATAGTATTCCATTGTATATATATATACATACTACATTGGAGCATTCTTTTTAAGAAGCAAGAAAATCAAATGGTAAATGCAAAGGAAGTAGAAGTTAACAATAAACATAAGAGCTGAAATAAAAAGACAAAAGCCAGTACTAAAAATTATTATGATTTAAATTGATCTGTTTTACCCACTTGTTCTATGCAGAGTTCTATGCAGTATGGACCAATTATTATAATGTAGGCAAGCAACAGGGCATTACCACAAATTTTCTAGAAAACAGAAACTAAATTTTATAAGATGGTTTATATCCTCAGAATTTCACCCTTATCTATTTTACTTTTTTATAGAGATTTTACTTATTTGAGAGAGAGAGAAAAAACATGCACATGGGCAGGCAAAAGGCAGAAAGAGAAGGAGAAGGAGAGAAGCAGACTCCCTGCTGAGCTCAGAGCCTGACAGGGGCTGATCCCAGGACCCTGAGATGGTGACCTGAGGAGAAATCAAGAGTCCCACATTTAAACGACTAAACAACCCAGGCACCCCATCACCCTTATCTATTTTCAGAAATAAATTTAGTAAGATCATAAGATAAAAATTTTTATCACTACTATGGTGTAAATGTTTATGTTCCCTCAAAACACATGTGTTGAACTCCAAATCCCCAAAGATGATAGTATCATGAAATAGGCCCTTTGGGAGGTGATTAGGTCATGAGCATGGAGCTTTCATGAATGAAATGAGTGCTCTTATAAAAGGGATCCCCACAGATGAGTGCTTTTATAAAAGGGATCCCCACCATATGAGACACAGCCAGAAGACCGTGCCTACCAAACAGGAAGAAGGCTCTCATCCAACCTGATCTTGGGTCTCCCAGCCTCTAGCACTGTGAGAAATACATTTTTGTTGTTTATAATCTACAAAGTCGGGGCACCTGGGTGGCTCAGTGGGTTAAAGCCTCTGCCTTTGGCTCAGGTCATGATCCCAGGTCCTGGGATTGAGCCCCGCATCGGGCACTCTGCTCAGCAGGGTGCCTGCTTCCTCCTCTCTCTCAACCTGCCTCTCTGACTACTTGTGATCTCTCTGTCTCTGTCAAAGAAATAAATAAAATCTTAAAAAAAAATAAAAATTATCTGCAAAATAAGGCTGTTAAAGTTTGTTTATATAGCTGAAGGAACTTATAGCTCTAAAACTCTTTAATTCTATTAAATTTTTAAAACTGAATTGTTGGGATGCTTGTGTGGCTCAGTCAGTTAAGCATCTGTCTTCATTCAGGTCATGATCCTGGGGTCTATCCTAAGACCTAGCTCAGCAGGGAGCCTGCTTCTCCCTCTGCCTGCTGCTTTCCTGCTTGTGCACTCTCTCTTTGACAAATAAATAAGTAAAATCTTTAAAAAATAAAACTGAATTGCTAGTATATAAGATTTATATATAAGATTATAATTCAGAGAATAAGGAGAGGACAAAAAGGAGAAAGGTGGGACACTAATAGACAGGCTATTTTTTTCTAGGTTTGCATTAGAGCTGAAAAACTTCATTGTTAATGCAAATTTTAAACTAGGACAAAATTTTTTCCCTAAATAGAAACCATTTAAATTTGCTTTAATTGAAAAAGAAGAATTATTTTAATTATCCAATCATAGCTAAGACTATTTTTCCAGAAAAATTTTATGCACTTTGACACCTACCAGCCTTTCCAAATTTCCATACCACACCAATCATTCATTTATAAGTAGGCTCCACGCCCAGTATGTATGTATGTATTTATGGGCTTCATGCCAATGTGGAGCCCAACACAGGGCTTGAAGTCATGACTGAGAGCAAGACCTGAGCTGAAATCAAGAGTTGCTTGCTTAACCAACTGAGCTACCCAGGTGCCCCTGCCATACCATTTCAAGCCAAGTTCAGAGAAATATTTTAGGCAACTCAAGTAAAGCTGAGGCAGATAAGAGACAAATAATTTGATCATAACTAGGAGAGCTCTTGGTCAGAAATTAGAAAAAAGGAGAAAGGAAAAAAAAATTTGCTCTTCAGTTTTATCTATTTTTATGGTAAGAATACAGAGAACTGGAACTCTCATACAGTGCAGTGAAAATATAAAATGGTGCAGGTGCTTTGGAAAGAAGTCAGATAGTTCTTCAAAAGGATAAATATAGAGCTACCATATGATCCATCAATTACATTCATAATACCCAAGAGCAATGAAAACAAATCTACACAAAAACTTGCACATAAATGTTCATAGCAGCATTATTCATAATATCCCTAAGTAGAAACAACCCAAATATCTTTCAATTGATTGATGGATAAATAAAACATGGTATATTCATGCAGTGGAGTATTTGATCATAAAAATCAAGTACTGATACATGCTATAACATGGATGAACCTCAAAAACAATATACAGTTGACCCTTGAGCAACAAAGGTTTTAACTGTATGGGTCCACTTATAAACAGATTTTTTTTCAATACAGTACAGCACCATGTATGTATTTTCTCCTCTTTATGATTTTCTCTAACTTATTGTTAAGAATGCAATATATAATATATGCAACATGCAATATATAATATATGCAACATACAAAATATGTGTTAATCAACTGTTTATGTTATCAGTAAGGCTTTTGATCAATAGTAGGCGATTAGTAGTTAAGTTTTGGGGGAGACAAAATTTACACACACAGATTTTTGACTGCATAGGGGATTAGAGCACTTTTCAAGGGACAACTAAACCAAGTAAAAGAAGTCAGACACAAAAGACCACACATTATATAATTCCATTTATATGTAAGTTCCAGATAAGGCTAATGCATAGGGACATAAAGTAAATTAGAAGTTGCCTAGGGCTAGGGAAGGGAAAAAGTTAGGGAGAATACAGGGAGTGATTACTAAGGGGTATGGAGTGATGAAAATGTTCAAATATAGTGGCAGAACTTTGTGAATCAAATGAAAACCATGAATTTACACTTTAAATGAGTGAGCTGTGTGCAAATTATATTGCAATAAAGATGTTATATTGCAATAAAGAAAAAAACGACATAAATGGGATATAGAACTTCCAAACCACTATGGGAAGAAAGGACAAAAACCCATATTAATTGAATAAGACAAACAAAAGGGGAAAAGAGGTAAAAGAAAGCACAAAATAATAAGTCCAAGTATGCCCAGACTTAAAGCAAACACAAATGAATTTAACTTGTTTATTAAAACTGAGACACTCAGGGGCACCTGGGTGGCTCAGTGGGTTAGGCCTCTGCCTTCGGCTCGGGTCATGATCCCAGGGTCCTGGGATCAAGCCCCACATCGGGCTCTCTGCTCAGCGGGGAGCCTGCTTCCCTCTCTCTCTCTGTGCCTGCCTCTCTGCCTACTTGTGATCTCTATCTGTCAAATAAATAAATAAAAATCTAAAAAAAAAAAAAAACCAAACAAAAAAAAATGAGACACTCAGATTGTTTGGGGAAAAAAAGGAAAAGCGGTAGGGAGGGAGGGAAGAAGTGGAGAGAGAAAAAGAAATAATCATCTATATGTTGTTGTTCAATAGAGACACTTAAAATTAAACCACATAGGAATCTTGAAAATGAATTTATAGAAAAAGAAATGCAAGGCATATACCAAAAGCAATCAGGTGTATCACAGACATAAAAAATAGACTTCAAAGCAAAAAGTTTTAGAACAGATATATATTCTATATACTTAAAAAGTACATCCACTAAAAAGATGTAACAGTCTTGAATCTTCATGCACTTAAAACATAGCTTCAAAATATACAAAAGAAAAGTTGACAAGAAATATAAAGATAAACTGACCAATTTGCTAAATAGTACTGAGGATTTCAATGTACCCCTCTTAGCTATCTATAGATGAGCTGGACAAAATTGGTAAGGATAAAGAAGACTGAAGTTTATAAGCATCATCAACTTTGCTCTACGGGCGCCTGCGTGGCTTTGTCAGTTAAGTGTGTGACTCTTGATTTCAGCTCAGTTCATGATCTTATGGCCTTGGAATGAAGTTCAACATTTTCTCTTTCCCACTCCATCTGCCCCTTCACTGCTTGCTCTCTCTCAAATCAAAGAATCATCAACCTTGCTCAAATATGTGGGGAATTTGGTGCTGAATTGAAAATAGTGATTCTTTTCAAATATGGAATAATATATGTAAAGAACATATCAATGAAATTTTTAAACTTGGAATCATATATATTCACTGGAAATGAATAGTAACAGAAAGCCCTTCAGAAAAAAAAAAGATTTACACAGAAAGAGGAAAAATATTTTCCAATTTTTGGGGAACAATTTCCAGGTTCAAGAGGGAAATAAAATGGAAAAAAATTACTTAAAAACATTTTGGTAGGTCTTTTCTGTATAAATTTTAAATCAGATATCAATTTCTAAAAAATGTCAACAGCAGCATTATTTAAACAGCAGAAAATAAAAAGACTAGAAACAACCAAAAATATTTACTAAAGGTAATACATAAACTATTTCATAGTCATACAATGGATTATGATAAGCAATAAAAATAACTGGATTAGTGAAAAAAACCAAATGGCAGAAAATGATATCTAATACCATGCCATTTTTAAAAAAAAAAGCAAAATTAAATAACATTGTTTAGGAATATATATGTATTAGGGAATATGTATGTATGTGGTAAGGCCATTTTTTAAAAAAATGAATGGCAATTACAAAATTCCGGACAATGACTAACACTATGGGGGTAGGCAAAGGGATGGGATTGAGAAGGGGCATCCACATAGCTTTAAAAGTAATATTTAGTTCTTAGGTGGCAGTTTTGAGGTTTGCATTTTATTAATTTATAAATATACTTTATAACTCACATCTATATTACATGTGCTCTTATGTAAGTATGAAATATTACATAATGATTGTGAAAATGGAGCAGAATATATTTCTTTTGAATGTTTTTAGTAATACCAAGGCGTGGGGATGAAGGGTGGAGATAATAAATCAAATAACAATAAACAGATTTAGCTCATACAATGTGCCAGAAACATCAAAAAAAATCTAAGGATAAAGCAGGGAACATCATAGAAAAGATACCTGCCTTCATGGCACTTACATTCTAATGAGAGAACATTACATTCCTAAAGATGCAGAATAAATATGGCCTGAAACTCCAAAATTTGTATCTACAACCCAGTTTGCTCCTTTATGTGCTATATTTTTAAGCACAATCAAATTCACCAGTTAGATATCTCAAAGGCACCTGAAATGTCTCATAAGAGACCAAATTTATAACATTTTAGTGTTTGTTATTTCAATAAAGGATATCACCATTCCCTTGAGTTGCCTTTGCTAGAACACTAAGTCATCCTTAACAATTCCCTCTCCCCCTCAATGCCTAGGTACAATCTATTACCAGTCCTCTTAATTTTTGTCTTCTAGCTATCTCTCCATATCCAAAGCCAACACCCCAGTCCAAGCTATTAAAATCTCTTGAAAAATTACTCCAATAATCTCCTAACTGATTTCCTGTTTCTTATCACTCTTACATCTTTACATCTCAGCCAGAGAGTACTTTCAAAACACCAATTTTACCACATGATCCACTCACATCTCCACTTTAAAAATCAGTAAGTATGCATCAACAAACCCTCCTTGCCCTCATGGAAACACTGATTCAATGATACATGGAACAATTACTTTTGTGAGAAATCTGGAAAACAGTTAAGAGGCTCCTGCCCCTAGATGAGTATGAAACCAGCTACATAGAAGGTAGGAAAATTCGTGGCACCATTTGCCTTAGTCCCTCTCCCCAGCTCAGCATGGTGTGACTCAGGGAAAACCTCCAACTCCTGGCTTTTCCCTTAAGAGGGAGAGAAGACTGTAATATGCATCCAATGTACAGACTATCTAGGGAGCTACCCAGAGGACTGTTTTCTGTCCTGCCTAAATCTAAGTACTGACAGGAAATGGTGCTGAGATGGGGGCTACTGAACACAAAGACTAAAGTTTAGACTAGAATGCATTCCCACACCATAGTCTCGCCCCCTGGCTCAGGTCTTAATTAAGGATAGAAAACTCCCAACTCCCAATTTCTCCAGGGAAAGGAAACTGTTGGACTATGTATCCAATGTTGTACTTTTTCAGGAAGCTGCCTGAAGGACTGGTGGTTTCTGTGTCACCTGTCTCAGAGCACTGACAAGACCCAGCATCCCCAAATGCCAGGGGGCCACTGAGAACAAAAGAGAGAGGTAGGTAGCTTGGTGCCACTCCAGAGGACTAGTAGTACAGCAGACAAACCAATATAGCTTGGTGGTCTCTACCCTGGCTGGGTAGAAGAGAAGAGTGGACTATGTTGTACAACATTCCAGCTTGGCACTGCCTGAAGGACTGGTTCCTGTCCCACCTGACTCAGAGAGTTGATGGGACCTGACAAACTCTAAAAGCCTGGGAGCTGCGGGAAAACAAAAGACAGCTAGATGGCTTACAGCACACCAGAGAACCTGTAGTACCACAGACAAAAACCAGAGGGAGCAAGTGATTTACAAGCTCTTTAAAAAAAAAAAAAAAAATTGGAAAATCCCTCTAATTCAGAATTTATAATAGGAGTATAGAGAAGACACATCCACAGGAAAGGTTTTGGTGGTCCCCAGAATCTGTAGCTCCAAAGCCAGTCTATGAAAGACTTTTTTTTTTTTTTCCAATATGGGTACATAAAAAGGAATGAAATAAACTCCAGGAATCAACTATAAAGAAATGGGGGTATATAAATTACCTGACAAATAATTTAAAATAACCATCATAAAGATATTCAACAAGCTCAGGAAAATGATACATAAGCAAAATGAGAATTTATAAAGAGACAGAAAATATAAGAGAGAAACAGAAATTTTGGAGCTAAAGAAAATAACAACAGAACTGAAAAACTTACTGAAGAGATTCAACAGCAGATTTAACTCAAATAAAGAATCCACAAACTTGAAGACAGGTCATTAAAAATTATCCAGAGAAGTAAAAAGGAAAAAGAATGAAAAAGAGGGAATAAAGCCTAGGGTATTTATAGGACACCATCAAGCAGACAGTATATACATATGGGGCTCCCAGTGGGAGAAAAAAGTGAGAAGAGGGCACAAAGTTTATTTAAAGAATAGCCAAGGAGCACCCGGGTGGCTTAGTTGGTTAAGAATCTGTTTTTGGCTCAGGTCATGATCCCAGTGTCCTGGGATGGAGCCCCATGTTAGGCTACCTGCTGCTCTCCCTACTTGTACTCTCTCTTTCTCTCTGTCAAATAAATAAGAGCTTTAAAAAACTTTTTTTAAATAAATAAAGACTAGCCAATAAACTTACCAAATCAGGGGTGGAGGTGGAGAACAGACATTTAGCTTCAAGAAGCCAAAAGACACCAAATAGCATGAAATCTAAGAGGGTCACACTGAAACACATTATAAATAAATGTATCAAAAGTCAGAGACAAAGAGAATTTTGAAAGAAAAGCAAGAACCTCCATAAAACAATGAGTGAATTTCTCAGCAGAAATCTTGCAGGCCAGTAGAATGCTATATATGAAGTCCTGAAAGAAACAAATAAACAAAACCCACCAACCGAGAACATGATATTCAGTAAAAAATGAAGGTGAGATAAAGACTTCCCTAGAATAAGCGAAACTGAGGGAGTTCATTGCCACTAGACCTGCCTTATAAGAAATGTTAAAGAGAGTCCTTCAAGTTGAAATAAAGGTGCAGATAATAACACAAAACCATAAAAAATGAATTTTCAATGAAAAACTGTTAAAAAGACAAAGATATTATATACTGGAAAAATTGTCAACTCATGAAAATGTGATTATAATAAACAGATAAATGCCCAAGAACAAAGCCCCAAAATGTATGAAACAAAAACTAACAGAATAGAATAGAGAAATAAACAGTTCTACAGTAACTGTAAGAGACTTCAATATCCCAATTGCAATAATGAACAAAACAACTACACAGAAGTTCAACAAAAAAGAGGATTTGAATAACACTATCAGGGTGCCTAGGTGGCTCAATTAGTCAATCCTCTGACTCCTGAATTCAGCTCAGGTCATGATCTCAGGCTCAAGAGATGAGTCCCACATTGGGCTCTGTGCTCAGCGGGGAGTCTGCTTGGGATTCTTGTTCTCCCTCTCCCTCTGCCCCTCCTCACTGCACACACACTCTCTAAAATAAATAAATCAATCTTAAAATATATATATAAATGAATTGACCTAACAGATACACATAGAGTACACTCAACCCAACAAAGTAGAATACATGTTCTTAAGTACACATGGAATATCCTCTAGAATATACCACAGATTAGGCCACAATACAATTCTTAATATATTTTAAATGGATTGAGTGGTTTTTCTGACAACCATGAAATGAAACTAGAAATCCATAACAGAAGGGAAATTAGGAAAATACACACATATGTGGAGACCGAATAATATACCCTAAAACAACCACTAGATCAAACTAGAAATCACAAAGGAAATTAGAAAATATCTTCAGATACATGAAAACAAAAATACATACATATCAAAACTATGAAACAGCAAATCAGTGTTACAAAAGATATTTATAACTATAAATGCATACATTAAAAAGAGCTTAAATTAATCTTAATTGTACATCGTAAGACACTTAAAAAACAGCAAATTAAACCAAAAACTAGCAGAAGGAAAGAAAAAATAAAGAGAGCAAAAATAAATAAAATAGAAGAGAAAAAATAGAGAAATGAAAATTGGTTTTTTGAAGATCAACAAAATTAACAGACAGATTGACTAAGGGAAAAAAAAGAAGACTTAATGAATGAGGAAAGCCACAAAAGAAAGTAGAGATATGATTACCAACTTTACAGAGATAAAAAGGATTATTAGACATAGTAATTAGACAATACTATGAACAATTGTATACTGCCAAATTGGATAATCTGGATGTAATGAATAAATGTTTAGAAACACATAATCTATAAATACTGAATCATGAAGAAAAAGAAAATCTAAACAAACCTGTAACAAGTAAGGAGACTGAACCAAAAATCAAAAACCTCCAACAAAAAAAAGCTGTGACTCAGATAGCTTCACTGGTGAATTCCACCAAATGTTTAATGAAGAATTCATATATATATATATATATATATATATATATATATACACACACGCACACACACACACACACATATATGTGTATATAGATGAAGAATTAATATCAATCCTACTCACTCTCCAAAAAAACTGAATAGAACACTTCCAAACTCATTCTAGAAGCTAGCATTACTTTGATACCAAAGGCAGACAAACAAAGCTACAAATATCCCTTATAAATACTGATGCAAAAATTCTCAAGAAAAAATAGCAAATAAAATTCAGCAACATAGTAAAAGTATTATAGAGGTGTCTGGGTTGCTCAATTGGTTAAGTGTCTGCCTTAGCTCAGGTCATGATCCCTGGGTCCTGGGACTGAGCCCCATGTCATGTTCCCTACTCAGTAGGAAATCTATTTCTCCCTCTCCCTGCTATTGCTTTCGCTCTTTTTTTTTTCTCTCTCTCTCAAATAAACAAAAATTTTGAAATTCTTAAAAAAAAAAAAACATATATACACAATCGAATATTATGCAGCCATCAAAAATGAAATCTTGCCATTTGCAATGATGTGGATGGAACTAGAGGATATTATTCTAAGCAAAATAAGTCAATCAGAGGAAGAATTATCAAATGATCTCACTGATATATGGAATTTGAGAAACAAGGCAGGAAAAAGGGAAGAGAGGAAAAAATAAAACAAGATGAAAGCAGAGAGGGAGACAAACCATAAGAGATTCTTAATCTCAGGAAACAAAGTGAGGGTTGCTGGAATAGAGAGGGGTGGGAGAGATGGGGTGGCTGGGTGATGGACAGTGGGGAGTGCATGTATTATGGTGAACACTGTGTATTGTGTAAGACTGATGAATCACAGACCTGTACCTCTGAAACAAATAATACATTATATGTTAACTTAAAAAATTCTTTAAAAAATAAAATAAAATGCAAGTATTATATATCATAACTAATTGGGATTTATCCCTGGAACACAAGGGTTGTTTAACACATAAAAATCAATCAATATAATTCACTACAATAATAGAATGGAGGGAACTGAGGCAGAAAAGCATTTGACAAAATTTAACACCCTTTCATGATAAAAACACTCAAACTAGGAAAGGAAGAAAATTTCCTAAACATATTAAAGGTCTTTTTATGAAGAGCTCACACCAAACATCACACTCAATGGTGAAAAACTCAAAGCTTTCCCCCTAAAATCAGAAACAAAATAAGGATGCCCATCTTTGCTACTTCAATTAAACAGAACAATAAGTCAAGAAAAAGAAAGAAAAGGTATTCAAAATAGAAAAAAAGAAATAAAACTATCTTTGTTCACGGATAACATGGTCTTATATCTAGAAAACTCCAAAGAATACACATCAACTCCCCCCTTCAAAAAAGCCCTGTTACAGCTAATAAATGAAATGAGCAAAGTTGCATGATATAAAACCAACATGAAAAGTTGGTTTCATTTCTACACACTAACAGTAAACAACCATAAAAGGAAATGAAGAAAATAATTCCATTCACAATAGTATCAAAAAGAGTGCTCACTTCTGCAGCACATACATAATAGCATCAAAAAGAATAAAAACACTTAGGGATAAATTTAACCGAAGGGTGAAAAACTTGTATACCGAAAACTACAGAACACTGCTCAAAGAAACTAAAGAAACATAAATAAATGAAAAAACATGCCATGTTCATGGATTGGAGGACTTAATATTGTTAACATGACAATACTACCCCCCAAATAATTTATATTCAGTGCAATACCTACCAAAATCCTTTTTTCCAGAAATAGAAAAACCCATCTTAAAATCCATATGGAATCAGAAGGAGATGGATAGCCAAACCAAAAAAAGAACATTGGAGGACTCACATTTCCTAATTTCAAAACTTAATACAAAGGAACAGCAATCAAATGGTGTGATACTGCCCTAAGGACAGATATATAAACTAATGAAATAGAAAAAGAGTCCAAAAATAAGCCCTTGCATTGATTTTATTATTTTTTTTTTAAATTTTCAGTCAGGATACTAAGACTACTGTCAATTGATTTTCAATCAGAATACTAAGACCATTCAAAGGGGAATGGACAGTCTTCTTAACAAACGATGTTGGGAAAACTGGATATTCACATACAAAAAAGATGAAGTTAGGACTTGTTTACACAATTTACAAGTTAACTCAAAATTACCAAAGACCTAAATGTAAAACCTAAAACTATAAAGCTATTAGATGAAAACACAGGGCAAAATCTTCCAATATTGGATCTAACAATGATTTCTTAGATATGACTTCAAAAGCATAGGTAACAAAAGAAAAATATAGAGGAACTGAACTTTATCTACATTTAAAAACTTCTGTGCATCTAAGGATACCATCAAGAAAGTGAAAAGGTAATTCACAAATAGGAGAAAATATTTATAATTCATTTATCTTATAAGAGATTAATATCCAGACAACATAAAGAACTCCTACAACCCCAAAACAATCCAATTCAAAAATGGGCAAAGAACTGGAATAGACATTTCTCCAAAGATACACAAAGGATGAATACGCACATGAAAAGATGCATAACTTCACTAATCATTAGGGAACTGCAAATCAGAACTACAATGAGATACCACCTCACATCCATTAGGATGGGTACTATAAAACAAACCAACAAACAGAAAACCTCAGAAAATAGGTGTTGGCAAGCCTGAAGAGAAATTGTTATCTTTGTACATTGCTGGCGGGGATGTAAAGTGGTACAGCCACTGTAGAAAACTTGGTAGTTTCTCAAAAAGTTTATAAACATAAAATTACCATATAATTCAGCAATTCCACTCCTGAGTATATCACCAAAAGAAGTGAAGGCACAAACTCAAATGGAGAGTTGCACATCAATGTTCATAGCAGCATTATTCACAATAGCTATAAGGTGGAAACAACCCAAACATCCATAAATGGGTGAATGGATGAACAAAGTAGTATATACATACAATGGAATATTCAGCCATAAAAAGGAATGAAATTGTGATACATATTATAATGTAGATAAACCTTGAAAACATGGTAAATTAAATAAGGAAGATGCAAAAGGACAAATATATTGTGATTTTTTTTTAAAGATTTTATTTATTTGAAAGAGAGACACAGAGAGCTCGAGCAGAGGGAATGGGCAGAGGCAGAAGGAGAAGACTCCCCTCCTGAGCAAGGAGCCCGATGTGGGGCTCGATCCCAGGACACCAGGATCCTGAGCCAAAGGTGGACACTTAACCAACTGAGCCACCCAGGCGCACCTATGATTCTATTTTTATGAGATACTCAGAACAGACAAATTTGTAAAGGAAGTAATTAAGTAGGATTTTCCGGGCCTGGGAGAGAAGAAAATAAAGAGTTACAGTTTAACAGATACAGAGTTTCTAGATTTGGGATGAAAACATTTTAGAAATAGTGACAGTTCTATAATATTGTAAATGTACTTAATGACATGGAATGGTATACATCAAAAATGGTTAAGCAGCAAACTTCATGTTGTTTTTTACTACTATTTTAAAAATTGAAAAAAATAAACCCACACATGTACAAAAGCAAATACTATACAGTAGTGTAAATGAATAAATTAGTAACACATGTGTCAACAAGGATGAACATAAATCTATAGATGTTGAGTTTAAAAAGCAAATTACTGGGGCGCGTGGGTGGCTCTTAATTTTGGCTCAGGTCATGATCTCAGGCCCCACATCTAGCTCTACGCTCAACAGGGAGTCTGCTTGAGATTTTCTCTCTCCCTTTCCCCCTGCTCTATTTCTCTCTCTCTCTCTCTCTCTCTCTCACACACACACACTCACACACTCTAAATAAATAAATAACACAATGATTTCATTCATATGAAGTTCAAAAACTATATTATTTAAGCATATGTACATACACACATATATATACTATTTTAAAAATGCAAAATTATTATCTCTTAAGATGGAAGGATATGATTGTGAAGGGGTATGTGTGTTCTTCTAATGTAAGAGTAATGTTCTATTTCTTAAGTTGGTGGTGGATATGTCAATGTCAACTTTATTATTTAAGATATGCGCATTAGTTTTATATACTGTGTATGCAGGCAAAGGCCCAGTCAAGGATTATATAGGGAAATGCAGTTTACTGAACTCAAGAGTAGTAGTCCTTTATTAAATGGTTTATAAGTTCCCTAAATGCTCTCTGAATCAGCCCAACATCATACTTATTTCCTCATTAATCAAAATAAACTGAATAAATTCTTTGATAGGTTTTTTACTTTATATTTACCTTTTTGAAAATTATACTGTAAAGGAAAGTGAGCAAATTAAGAAAAGGCATTTGGGGGAAATTGGAAGGGGAGGTGAACAATGAGAGACTATGGACTCTGAAAAACAATCTGAAGGGTTTGAAGAGGTGGGGGGGTGGGAGGTTGGGGGAACCAGGTGGTGGGCATTAGAGAGGGCACGGACTGCATGGAGCACTGGGTGTGGTGCAAAAACAATGAATACTGTTATGCTGAAAATAATTTTTTTAAAGATTTTATTTATTTATTTGACAGACAGAGATCACAAGTAGACAGGCAGGCAGAGAGAGGGAAGCAGGCTCCCTGCTGAGCAGAGCGCCCGATGTGGGGCTCGATCCTATGACCCTGAGATCATGACCTGAGCTGAAGGCAGCAGCTTAACCCACTGAGCCACCCAGGCGCCCCGCTGAAAATAAATTAAAAAAAAAAATGATTAAAAAAAATAGAATTAAAGCCTGAAAATTTTTAATGTAAAAAAAAATAAGTAAATAAATATTGTTTATATAAATTTCTCATAGACTTACTATTCTAATTATATATATTTACATATAATATCCACATATAAAGACTTATCTGTACCTATGTGTACATCTGTAAAAAAAATGTAACTATGAAAATTGCTATCCATTTGAAGTGCATACATCATATATAGCTGTTACTATGTGTTTGTTGTACAGTCTTAGATCCACAACTGTATGTGACTGTGTGTTTCCTGGGCTGTCCATTCAATGTCACTGATCTGTTGATCTATTTTTGCCATTGTAATAGATTGTTTAGTTACTTCGGTTTTAAAAGATCTGTTAAGAAAAGCCCTGTAGGGGTGCCTGGCTGGCTCAGTTGTTAAGCGTCTGCCTTCTGCTAAGGTCATGACACCAGGGTCCTGGGATCCAGCCTGCATCGGGCTCCCTGCTCTGTGGGAGCTCCCTGCTCCCTCTGCTGTGTTCCCTCTCTCGCTGTGTCTCACTCTGTCAAATAAATAAATAAAATCTTAAAAAAGATTAAAAAAAAGTACTTAAAATTTTAAATAAATAAAATTTAAAATGAATAAAAATAAAAATATTTAAGATTTTAAATGAACATTTAAAATTTAAAATGAAATGTAAGATTAGATATGGCAGGGAATGGGGGAAAAGGTTTATAGATGACCCCAATTCTATGATTAGTCCAAATATAGATTGTGGTACCATTCACTCATAATGGTAACACTGGAAAAGCATCAAGATTGGGAGGAAAGATCATAAGTTTGTTGCCTTTGAGATACACATATTGATATGTTTATCTGGCAGTTCAGTATATGGGTATGTGTGATGTTGAGATTTATAAGAAACATATATTTGGTCTTTATCCCTTTTCCTGGTACACAGCTCTTAAAATCCATGGAATTTTCTGAGCAGTAAGAGCTATAGGGGCATCTTTTGTTCCAGTTCCTGAAATAGCTCCAGAGCTGTAGAGGTGAAAATTATTTATTCATAATAAGCCTCTTCAACCACACCTAAGTATATATTAATTAGGTGACTTTTGGACAGCCCACAGGTAACCTAAGGATGGTGGCTGGTTGCCAGGGGGAACCAACCATGTGATTAGAAGGTTGGTACTTTCAGCCTGTGACCCCAACCTCCAGGAAGGGGCTAGAAGTTAAATCACTTGCCAGTGATGAATCATTTAATCAACCATGCTTATATTAATAAAGCCTGCACAAACCCCAAAAGGATGGAGTTCAGAGAGCTTCTAGGCTGGTGAATGCATCCACATGATGCAGGGTGGTATATCCCAGTTTCATGGGAACAGAGGCTCCTGTGCTTTCTTGATCTCACCTAATACGTTTTCATCTGGCTATTCATCTGTATCCTTTATAATAAACTGGTAAACCTAGTAAATGTTTCTCTGAGTTCTGTGAACCACTCTAGCAAATTAATAAAACCTGAGGAGGGGGTGGTGGTACTTCCAATTTACAGCCAGTAAGAAACACAGGTAAACAAACCTGGACCTGAGACTGGTGTCAGAGTGGGGGCAATCTTGTGGGATCGAACCTTTAACCTGTGGGACCTGAGGCTCTATCTCTAGGCAGACAGTGTCAGAATTGAGTTAAATTATAAGACAACCACACATCTGGTGTCAGAAGTGAAGGTGTAGTGTGGCAAATTACTGAGAGGAGGCACATAAGAAGTTTTTTCTTTAGAGTGTGGCACTTAGAGGAGAATTGAAATGAATGCGAAATTGGAAAACCAAGACAACAGGTGTAACTAGAAGAGTGAACACAGATGTGATTAACAAGCAGTACAGTACAGATAAAGAAAAAAGCCCAGAAAGGAAACCTTACTCCCTATCACACTGCACATTCAATTCATCAGTAAATCCTGCCAGCTCACTTTCAATCATATCTAGGCTCCAAACACTGCTACCACAGTGGTCCAAGCCACAATTTATCATGTAAGTTATAGTAGACTACTACACAGTCCCCTTGCGTCTTCCTATGCTCTCTACAGTCCATTTTTCTAAACAGCAGCCGGTATAATCCTTTAAAATTAAGTCTAAAGCCTATCCCAGTGGCTTCCTATTGCATTTAGAATAAAACCTAAATCCTTACTGTGGCATGACTTTATTGTAGCTATTCCTCTGACCTCATCCTACTACTCTTCTCACCTCACCCCAACTCTGCTTCAGCCACAGCAGCCTTCTTGTTGATCAAAGCACTCTCTACTTTAAGGTTCCCTCTGTCTAAACATTCTTCCTCCAGATCACAGTGGTTTGCTTCCTCTCCTTCTAGGCCTTCACTCGGTATCACCTCTGACAGGTCATCCAGAACCATCCAGTTAAAATTCTAAACCACTTTTCCCCACTCCCCTAGGAGTCTCATCTCCCCCTTCTTTACATTATTTTTTACATAGCACTTACCATTATCCGTACTAGTCCATTCAGGCTACTATAAGAAAAGACCACATAATCACTCTGCAATAGATATATGGAATCAAATCACCACATTTACATGTTATGTCAATAATATCTCAATAAAGCTGGGAAAAAATACACCACAGACAGGGTAGCTTAAACAGACATTTACTTCTTGGGCACCTGGGTGGCTCAGTTGGTTAAGTGTTTGCTTTCAGCTCAGGTCATGATTCTGGGGTCCTGGGATTGAGCCCACGTAGGCTCCCTGCTCAGTGGAGAGCCTGCTTTTCCCTCTGTACTTTCTCTCTCTGTCAAATAAATAAATAAAATCTAAGAAAAGAAAGAAAAAAAGAAAGAAACTTCTTTCTCACAGTTCTGGATGCTGGGAGGTTCATCATTAAGGTACTCACTGACACACTCCTGCTGAGGCTCTATTCTAGGCTTGTAGACAGACATCTCACTGAGTCACAATACCACTTTTCCTCTGTGCTCACGTTGCAGAGAAGACAGCAAGATTTCTCGTATCTCTTCTTGTAAGAACACTAATATTATTGGGTCAGAGCCCCACACTTTTGACCTCATTTAACCTAATTACTTCCTTAGAGACCCCATCTCTAAATACAAGGGGTTAGGGATTCAATATATGAATTTGGGGGTGGGAGTTGGGGGGATTGACCCAAACATCCAGTCCATGACACCATCTAATATATCTTTTTATCTGTCTGGTTTATTTTCTGTCTCATACCTCTGGAATATAACTTCTATAAGAACAATGATTTTTTTTTAAGATTTTATTTTTGAGAGAAAGTGAACGAGCATGGGGGAGGGGCAAAGGGAGAAAGAGAGAATGAAAAACAGACTCCCTGCTGAGCAGGGAGCCCAGCGATTCAGGGCTAGATCCCAGGACCCTGAGATTGTGACCTGTGCCGAAGGCAGACACTTAACCAGCTGAGTTACCCAGGAGCCCCAGGGCAATGATTTCTATTTTGCTCACTGCTGATTGTCCAGTACCTAAAATAGTACCTGACACATAGAAAGTACTCAATGAATATTTGTTGAATGAATTTAATAAATGAATGAAAAAGGAAGGGCCAAAATAATGGAAGGTCAGAGAGGAGAGTAAGAAGGGGGGAAAATCTTGTACAACTGGTACCAAAAATCCTCAATAAAAGAGTATTCAAGTGATTTGTAAGATGTCAATAAAGATGAAGGGGAAAGGATGATATATATCAATTAAAAGACATGAGTTCAGAGACTAGAACTTCTGTTGGTGAGGTTTTTTGTTTTCTCTCTCTTACCCCCTCCCCTTCCTTCAGGAAAAAAATGGAGGTAAAGGTTTAGAAAGAGCATGGAGAGTAAATAGGATAGCAAACCTGAGTTACTACAGAGAAAACACAGCCATAACCTGACAGAGTTAATGAAGAAATAACATATCTTCTAATTATACACAGATTTTAATTCAGGTAAAGAAGTACAAGGAACACTGGGAGAATTTGGTAATTGTGAGACAACATTTTCACAGAACACAATGTGTTTATTTTAATCTCTTCAGTGGAGGTTTTTAAAAAAGTATCTTAAAAGCCTTCTGTTGAAGATTATACAGTGGCTACATGCAAATTTGGACTGTAGCTCTATAACAGAAAAATATGGATTATTTTGGTGGAAATGGTCTATAGCAAATTTTCAATTTTAGATAACAGAATACTCAGATATACAGCTTGTCCATTCTCATTGCAGATGACACTCAAATTACACATTTATACATCTTAATTACTGCTCCCCACCCCCGTCGGAAAAATCATGCAGATAACTAAAGACACACATAAGTCAGTTGTTTTTTAAATTCTCTTAAGTATCCCAACTAGGCACCTAAAAAGCAAAAAACTTAGAGGAAAGTACATTAACAGAGAGCCATCTCTCAAGTTTTAAGATTTAGGTACATGAAAAATGTGAGGTAAAACTGTGATAAAATAATTTCCGTAGCTCATAGAGAGCATACACTATCCACATACAGAGAAACTAGCTCATATACAGTAATATATAGATGATTTAATCTATTAATTGAAGTTTAAATCATTTGGATTTGGTAAGATCAGATACTTCTTTTTAGTCAGATCTCAAAAATTAAAAGACACTTTGGAATGTTTATGCTTTATCTGGATATCGTTATTTTATTTTTTCAGACTTCTTATAACCATATCTCACTAGGGAGGCAATAAGTTAGAATGCAACCTAGTGGGGAAATTCTGCATTTGCTCAATGTCTATAGCTTTTACACAGTTCCAGATGTTCAGTACATTAATAATGCTCGAACTCAAAGCCTCTTTTTGAAACTTTAGAAAGTGCAAATTGCATTAAGACCTCCTTGCCCTCATTAATGGTATTGTTACAATCCCGGTCCTCTGGAAAATGTTTTTTGGCATGTGTTTAACTTTATAATATTGCCATTTACTCACTTTAATAGCCAGTACTCAAGTCTTAATGCTTTTAATAGGCTTGCCTAAACAGACTACCATCTTTTGTAATCTTTTTCACATAATTTATTTCATAGGTAAAACCTGTCATATTTTTTCCATCTGAAGATGATTCTTCACTATTCACTTCATGAGGTACTGATATTAAAGAAATATTTATTTTCTTTTAGTCACTTGATATGTACCTACCTATAGGTGGCACGTTAGGAATAAATTACAGTTCCTTTTAAATAGTAATAAAAAAGAAAATAAAGTAGTGATTTTTACAACTTTTGAAAATTATAGTAAAAACAGGCATATCCTTAATTCTTGCTATATTCAAATGTAAAATATGAGAAAACCAAAAATATAAATATCTTTTGAAACGCTAGATACTTGGTGATATCTGACGCAGCATCTTCACCTCAAGAGACTGGCTTGGATTTCAGAATCAAACTTTCAATCAATACAGATGCAATGAGTAATGCACTAGGAAGAATATGGAGAAATACTGTCCTAAGTGAAAGCAAATAAGATTACTTGTAGTTGTTGGTTATCTAAATGGAAATGAAAGGTCCTACAGTCCTCTATGACAAGGAGTATTCCCTTTCATAAATTTGTTAAGAGTGAGGACTCTGAAAATGTTAGAGCTGTACTACTGATACTGATATGTTTATTTACAGGGTCATTTATTGATACATTCTGATAAAAATATGTAATAATATTTACAACATAAAAAATTGCAAATAAAATGGAATTTCAGAAATAACTCCTACATTTCCCCACAACAATCTACTTTGTTGAAATCTCTTGAAAACAGTATTTAATTATTTATGGAACAAGTCACAAACTCTCTAAAACATGAATTCTGAATTTCTTTTCACTGAATCTACATGGTTGATTCATCAATGTCTGAAATAACCAATGTATTTATTTGACCAGTTTTGCAGCTTTAGAGTCAAGAAGTATTGGCTTAGTAAGTGTTGGCTGAAATCAGAATGAAGAAATCTATTTATCTATATGTTTCACTCCTTACCTGACAACAAGATTAATTGCAGGCAAAAAAGATGGTGGGGGGGGCACAGAGGAGGGAAAGGGGGAGCAACACGATTTGTTTTCTATTCCTCTGTTAAAAGGCTAATAATTAAAGTAGACTATAATGTGGTCAGCACACTTGAACTGTTAGAATCTTGGCAGAACCTAGGCTGAGAGGAAAAAATGAGTAAGAAGCAAACACTACAGGACACCTGGGTGGCTCAGTGGGTTAAGCGTCTATCTTCTGCTGGGGTTGCGAGAGTCCTGGGATCAAGTCCTACGTCAGGCTCCTTGTTCAGCAGGAAGCCTGCTTCCCCCTCTGCTTGCCTCTCCCTGTGCTTGTGTTCTCTGTCTCTCTTTGACAAATAAATAAATAGAATCTTTAAAAGAAGAAAGAAAGAAAAAGAAGCAGCAACCACTACTAAGTGCTTCCAGGTACTGCCAACCTGAATCTGCTATAAACCTGTTGCTGTAAAACCTGAAGATGAAATGCTCTGGGAAAAAAACACTACCTCAAAATCTAGTGGAGAACCACGCCCCCCATGCCATTCTTAAAATATAATGTGTAAGAGCTATTATAGGTATATGTGGCTAAGCAGAGGAAAGAGTGGCTAACTTTGCCTGAGGGTTAAGGATGGCTTAATAGAGTAAAACTCTGAGGTGGCTATAGAGCATAAGGTCTCTGGATAATAAAAAAGTAAGAAAGTGGATTTCAAGCAGGCACAAAACTATGAACATGACTGCTGCATAACAAATTACTCACAAACTTAGTGACCTAAAACAATACCCACTTTTTAAAATAATTCTTTAAATTGCAGTAAAACATATACAACATAAAATTTACCATCTTAACCATTTTTAAGTGTATAGTTCAGTAGTGTTAAGTACATTCACATTATTGTATAACCAATCTCCAAAATTCTACTTACCTTGCAAAACTGAAACTATGCCCCTTAAACAACTCCTCATTCCCCACTTCCCCTTCCTCCCCCACTCCCTGGCAATTACTCTTCTACTTTCTGTCTCTATAAATTTGACTACTCTAGGTACCTCATGTAAAGGAAATCATACAATATTTGTCTTTTTTGACTGCCTTATTTTACTTGGCAAAATGTCTTCCAGCTTCAATCATGTTGTAGCATAAAAACACCATCATTTTTTAATCTCCGTTTCTGTAGATCAGAAGTCTAGCGGGGCATCTGGGTGGCTAAGTTGATTGAGTGCCTGCCTTCGGCTCAGGTCAATCCCAGGGTCCAGGGATTGATCCCTGCATCGGGTTCCCTGCTCAGTGGGGAGTCTGCTTCTCCCTCTCCCTCTGTTTGTGTGCTCTTTCTCTATCAAATAAATAAAGAAAATCTTAAAAGAAGAAGAGGAAGAGGAAGAAAAAGAAGAAGGAGGAGGAGGAGAAGTTGTCCAAGTACAGTACAATCAGATTCTTGCTAGGGTCTCATGAGGTTAAAATTAAGGTGTCTGCCAGGGCTGAAGTTCTCATCTGAAACTTGGGTTTTCTTCCAATGTCACTGGTTGTTGGCAGAATTCATTTCCTACTGGCTGTAAGACTACTGCTCCCATTTTCTTGCTACTTCTGGGCAAGGATATCTCTCAGCAACTAGAGGCCACCTGTAATACCTTGCCACATGCTCCACTCCTCTCACCAATCAGTTTACAACAGGAATACCTGCTTTCAGGCTAGATCGTGTCTGACTTCCTCATCTGCAACCAGCTGCAGAAAACTGTTTTCTGAAGGCCTGTGTGATTAGATAAGGGCCATCTATATAACTCTCCCTATCTTAAGGTCTACTGATTTCACAGCCTAGGTAGCAGGACCTAGATGAGTATTTCATTGAATAAATGGGAGAAGAAGTGTGCCCATTAAGAGCCAGGAAACTTAGGGGACTATTTTAGAATTCTGCCTACTACATATATGTAGGTATGAAAATGCATCTAATAATACAATGTAACCAAAAAAAAGGTATACACAGAATGGGGGAGTGGAGGAGTAAGGCTGAAAAACAGCCAAGGCTTCTAGGTAATGCAAAGGATTTTGGGCTTTATCTTTCAGAAAACAGGGAATTACTAAAGGTTTTTAACCCCTGGTATACTATTATGGTCCAATGGGCTCATTTTTCATTTCTCAACATTTCTAAGTATTTGTAAGATAATAAATTTCAAATAATTTTATCACTATTTTTTCTCAGAGGACTACCAAAAGAAAATTTACTTAAAACAAAAAACATTGTATCTTGCGATTACTGTACAGGTTAACTGAACTCTTTTATAATACTAAGATATATTATGGGATCTTACTGATATTATTTTTCCTACATCTTGAAACATTCAGCTATTTCATTATCCTGCAAATTACCCGTCACTACCCATTATTACTCATCAATTATTCCTAGTAATGTTAAAAAAAACTAGAATAAGAAAATAGATTAATGATGGTATTAAGTAGGATGATGTAATAATAAATAAACTGTCATTCTTTTTTCTTATTGTGTTGCTCAAAGTATTATATCATCTTTTCAGAAGGTATAAAAGAAAATTGAGGACCATATTCATAGTCTGTTTTTAGCTTTTATTGAACAGTGTTGAGAACCAAAAAATTTTCATTTTCTGCCCAAAATGGCAAAAAGAAGGAAATTAACAAAGAAAGATGTTTCATAATTACTAGATGAGTAGAAGATGAATGAAGAGACAGAGAGCAGCACTCCAACTCTAGTGACAATGATGAAGTTGGATGGTGTAAGTTAAATCTCTATGACTCTTCAGATAACAATATCCTAGATAAAAGTTCTCAAATTCAAGAATTAATGAGTGGTCAACATATATCTGAGGACAAGAACAAATCATGGTATTCTCAACAAGTTAATTACTCAGCAGGAAGGACTTCATCATACAATATTTTGTGACAACACTGACCGTCCCTTCCCATCTCATTGTTCTGAAAAGACATATGACATTGTATTTGTACACCAAAATTTATTTGAAACAAAGAGATTTTGTTATGTCTATACTCTTGTTAAAGTCCCTAATAATTTTTAACTATTCCTTTATTCTTCTATAAATTTTTTTTTCTGATTTTTTTTAATAAATTTTATTTTTTATAAACAATATTTTTTTTCCCCAGGGGTACAGGTCTGTGAATCGCCAGGTTTACACACTTCACCACACTCATCATAGCACATACCCTCCCCAAATATTCTTCTATAAATTATTCCTACAATGACTGATATGTATATATGAAACATCAAAGGAGAGCACATCCAGAAAAGTAGCTATAAAACTAAGAAGCCTCCTTCCCTTGTGTATAATCTGCAGAAGAAAAAAACAGATAAATATATGAAGTTGACCTTGTTCACACTATATATAAACAATAACGGACACACATACATACTGTGAATTGTCTTAAATATAGCTGTACTAAAGCTCCCACCAAAACCAAAAGTAGTAATAATATTTTAAACTAAAATTTTTTAAAACTAAAATATTTTATTTTAAACTAAAATATTTTAAACTAAAAGTAATAATAATAATAAATTAAAAAGCTGTAACTACTTTTGCGGGTATACTGAGGGTTAAACAAGAGAGTAACATGATCAGTTTGGAGAAAAACTGATGAATGAAAGACTGGAGGGAGAAAGACCACTTAATGATAACTGAGTTTAGAGAGAGGATCAAACTAAGACTGATAGTGGAAATATTATAACATTTAATAAATGAATGTGAAGACAGCCACAAACTGGAAGAAAATATTTGCAAAAGACACAACTGATAAAGGACTACCATCCAAAACACACAAAGAACTACTAAAATTCAACAATATGAAAATAACCCAATTAAAAAAATGGGTCAAAGACTGGAACAATCATTTCACCAAAGAAAAAATACAGATGGCCAATAAGCTTATGAAAAGACACTCACATCTTAGGACACCAGGGAACTGCAAATCAAAACAAGATACCACTACACTCCTGTAAGAATGGCCAAAAAAAAAAAAAAAGAATGGCCAAAATCCAAAACACTGACAACACCAAATGCAGACAAGGGTATGGTGTGAACAAGAAATGGTACAGCCACTTTGAAAGATAATCTGGTCACTTCTTACAAAAGTAAATATAATCTAGCAATTGTACTCCTTGGTATTTATGCAAATGAATTGAAAATTTATGTCCATACAAATACCTGCATACTGATGTTTACAGCAGCTTTCTTCACAATTGCCAAAAACATGGAAGCAACCAAGATATCCTTCAATAGGTAAATGGATAAATAAACTGGTACATCCAGACAATAAATAGTATTAAATGCCAAAATGAAATGAGGTAGCAAGGCATGCTAAGACACAGAGGAAACTTATATGCATATTAGTAAGTGAAATAGGCTACATATTATATGAATCCAACTATAGAACAGTCTGGAAAAGGCAAAAGTATGAATACAAAGAGATGAGTGGTTGCTATGGATTGGGGGAGGGAGGAATGAACAGGTGGAACACAGAGGATTTTTAAGGCAACGAAACTACTATGCATATTATAATAGTAGATACATATTATATTTATAAAACCTCATAAAATGTATAATACCAAGAACACACTAACATACACTATGAACTTTGCATGATAATGATGTGTCAATATAAATTCATCAAGTATGATAAATGTACCACTCTGCTGAGGGATGTTAATAACATTGGAGGCTATGCAAGTGTGGAAATAGGAGCTCTCTGCACTCTCCATTCAGTTTTGCTGTGTGAACTACTTTAAAAAAATAAAATCTATTAAAAAAGAAAAAAAAAAGATTTCATGACCTACAGACTTTGCTACATTGAGCTGCTCTCTCTGTTCAATCTTTTCCTTGATATTTTTCACATCAAAATCTGTCATGATACCATGACTTTCTAGTTATACCATCTTTAAGATAATGTTAATCTAACCCGGGCAAGTGAGGCAAATTTTACCTCAAAAAATTCAGAAATAGTCCTTTGTTCCAAAGCAAATACCAATGCACTGGTATGAATTCTAACCATTCATTCACCAGGTCCTGTAGAAACTGCCATGTCTTTCAAGAGTTTCAAAATGTAGTAACCATTGGGTATCTGGCACCTTAAAATTGAAGTCAAGAGACTGAAAAAAGTCACATTTATAGTTTGCATTTGTTGTATTACTTGAGAATATTCAATTCTAATACAAAACGCAAGAAACCAAATGGATGGGTGAAATTTACAAGATGTTCAAGCCCTAGATAGAAGCTGGAAACCCATAAAACACATTAAACAAATAAGCATAGCATATGCATAGGAACACAGATGGAAAGGGAAGGATGGATCAAGTAGACACTAAATATTCAAAATATATTACATATATCTGAGGCATATGAAACACGCAATATTCAAGAATGCTTAATTCAGCCATCTATTCTTGACACCCATCCTGGCCCCACATATCTTCTGCCCAAGGAAAGTAAATGTATACATGGTTGCCAAGCAAGCTGATTGGTGACTACAAGGATAGCCAAGTGCACTCACCCCTACTTTTCCCTAATAAAATAAGCATGAGCATTAGCTTTGAGCACTTTCCATTATTGTGGCACCTTACTCAAACCTCATTTTTAGTCTTTGTAACCATGCCATCTGTAAGGAAAACTGAAATAGCAAAGAGATAAAGACAAGACATACAAACACTATAACCCAGGATTTAGGTAATGTAGTCCTTCCAAACACTTGTACTCTCACCTTTTTTTTTTTTTTAAGATTTTATTTATTTATTCATGAGAGGCAGAGGGAGAAGCAGACTCTGCACTGAGCAGAGAGTCTGATGCAGGACTTGATCCCAAGACCCTGGGATCATGACCTAAGCCAAAGGCAGATGTTTAACAATCTGAGCCACCCAGGTGCCCCATTTGTACTCTGTCCTAAATGTATTAACTAATCCTCAACTCTTGCTTCTTGTTGTGGTTTTAAATTTATTTAATAAACTATGTGATTTAAGCATTTTTTTTAATATTACTTGATTTAAGCATTTTAATGTGGGCTGTGAGCTTCTCTGTTCCATTACCATTGGGCGAGCCTGCCTAATAGGCAATATTTGGAGGATACCATTGCATCAAGGCGATTCCTACCTGTCAACACCCAAATCATCTAAATTGAAAAGCTGCCAATCTGAAACCGTCAGCCAAAAAGAAAAATCCATTGGTTACTATTACGAAGATTGACTATAGGTGGATATTAAAGATTGTAACTAAGACAAATGCCTGGGGCCTCCAAGTGTTTCTATCTCATATTAAATTCAAATAAATTGCTTTAATAAGGATATTGTATAGTAAATTAATCATGAGTTAAACTTAACCAATTTGCCTGTCATTTCACCAAAATGCTTTCTATATCTATGCTCTCAGCCATGGAAAGTATAGTTTAGAATCAAGGTTAGAGAGTGGAGGATACACAAGCAGTTTGAATGCAGCTTCTAGATTTACTGCTTGACCCTTGCCTCTTCGAGCTAGAAATCTATCCAGCCATCCTTTACTCTAATTAAACTTAACTTCCCTGCTCTTATTCTCCCTAGATTTTTCACTTAAAAAATTATAATCGATATATTTTTATAAAGGTCCTTTGAAGCCAGATATGACACAAACGCACACATATTACTTATAGACAAATGGCATGAATGACTATATGCATGCGTATACAGACACACAGACACACACACATACACACACACAAATAAAGCAAAAAGCTGGTTATTTAAGTAGCTACTTTCCAAATGATCTCCTTTTTTTCAGAACATTTGATCCCTAACTCATTAGAAGCCACTTTTCAGCATACCCCTTCATAGTAGCTCTTATGTCTACCTTCCAAGAATAGTTTACCTCACAAACAAAGCTAAATGTGAAAAGCAAATATAAATACTGATATACAAATATATAGGTATTCATATAAACCTGTATAATATTCTAAATAAAAACAGACCAAATTAATAATTATCAGATCAACTATATTTCATATACCAAACTCTAGAATGCTAGCTATTATGAAGATAGAACTGGGCCAGAAAATCAAGAGTCCTAAGGCACATGCTTTCATTAATTAAACATATGACCTTGGCCAAGTAATTTGAGTTGTCTACTCAGAATATAGTATGTGCCCAATAAATGTTTGTTAAATAAAAAAAAAAAATCGATGAAGGAATGAACAAATGAACGAATATTGTTTAATTAAAAAGAGAAATTGTTTTCTTAGTAAAGATTTTATTTATTTTTGAGAGAGAGAGAGAGAAAATGAGCAGAAGACAGGGAGAACCATACTCCCCGCTGAGCAGGGAGCTGGAAGTAGGACTCAGTCCCAGGACACTAAGATTATGACCTGAGCCGAAGGCAGACACTTAACCAACTGAGCCACCCAGGTACTACAAAACAAAAAATTCTTAAGAATTACACCTAACCTCTTATAACCCCAAAGGCCTCAACACCATGAAGATTCTTTCTACTTAACATTGTGGAAGAAATGTTCCTTAAAAAGGCTCGGTTGATTACTTAAAATAAGGCAAATCCAGGGGCGCCTGGGTGGCTCAGTGATTAAGCCTCTGCCTTCAGCTCAGGTCATGATCTCGGGGTCCTGGGATCGAGTCCCATGTTGGGCTCTCTGCTCAGCAGAGAACCTGCTTCCTCCTCCTCCTCTCTCTCTCTCTCTGCCTACTTGTGATCTCTGTCAAATAAATAAATAAAATCTTCTTTAAAAAAAAATAAGGCAAATCCATAATCTATAGAAACTTCAAGCATCTAAATAAGAAAAAAAATAGTTTAAATGGAATAATTCAGTTTCTCCTTCAGATTAAATGCAATATAGCTTAAAAATGAGAAAGACAGGGGTGCCTGGTGGCTCAGTCATTAAACTGAGTTCTTTAGTTCTTCAGTCGTTAAGCTAAAGTTCTCTCACACAGGTAACCTGAACTCATGATTATAAAAATATTTTCTATAGAAAAAAATTAAAAACATAAAACTAAAAAAACCTTTTTCTATGACTTTGCTAATATGATCCCCTCAGTCTAAAATACGATCTCCACTACCATATCCACCACTGCAAATCTACCCACCTATTTTAACCCCCACTGAAGTAGCATCTCCTCTAGAAAAGCATCACTGATTCATTCAATCAAATGTGGTTTCTTCCTGCTCTTAACTCCTTATCACTTTTATCTTCCTAATGATTATAGATTTTGTCAAATACCATAGAGATTTCTACACAACATATTTGATACCACTACCAAAACTGAAATCATCTGGAAGGGATAAAAGAACGAGAGATCTTGTTCATTTCTGAATCTTCAACAGGGCTTTGCAGTCCTTGGCATGAAGTACACATTCAGTAATTATATCCTCAGTGGATCCAGTAGAAAAAAATAAATGTGAATAACATTACTAGACTTCCCAGAAAGTTCTTAATTATAATATAAGCAAGTTTCTCAATGTAAATAATTTTGGTATTTTAAAAAATTTAATTGAGAATATTAAAACTTCCTTCTCAATACAGAAATAAATATGCAAGGATTAAATGTATTGATCTATGGTACAAATCACAGAGATGTTAGCTTGTAGTTCTAAAATATCTCAGATTTTAGACACAATAAGGAAGACTTGGACCAAGGAGAATTAATATCCATCCATTTATGTGTTCACTGAACAAGCATCTATGGAGAACTTATTATGTGCCTGTCATGATGCTTTTGCTATCTGACTGCATTTCACAAATCTCATTTCACTTTACTCAATCTTCTCTGCATATGCCAAAGAAGCAAATCCTGATCCTAATGGTTCTTCTTAACTCTTTTCTTACCCTGATGATTTACCCCTGTGTAGGAAGAAGTCTAAGATAGCTTCCAAGATTTCTGCCCTCTGTATACACTCTGTGTAAACTTCTCCCCTTCACTCTGAGTGAGATAATGTGAATAATAAGATTTCACCTCATGATTAGGTTATATTACGTAGCAAAGGTAGATGTGACTAAAATCCACCTCAACTAGTTTTAAGTTAATCAAAAGGGAGATTAACCTGGGTGGACCTGACTTGATTAGGTAAAATCCTTAAAAGATTATTGCCAGTTCTGAAAAGAGACACCCTTGTTGGCTTTGAAGAAGCTTCCATGTGGTTGAGAGAACCACATGCCTAAGACATCAGGGCAGCCTCTACTTCAACATTATAAAGCAAAATATGAAAAACCCACAGCTAACATCACACTCAATGGAACAAGTCAGGAATGTCAGTTTGTACCCCTTCTATTCAACATAGTAGCTTCTATTCAACATAGTAGTTTAAGATCTAGCCAGAATAATCAGGAAAGAAAAAGGAAATAAAAGATATCCAAATTGTAAAAGATATCCAAATTCTAAAGGAAGAACTAAAATGATCTCTGTCTGCAGAAGACATGATCTTATAAATAGAAAGTGAAAGATTTCCCACCCCCAAACCCTCCAAATATAAGGCATATAAAGCAAATAAATTCAGGCAAGTTTCAGGATACAAAAATCAATGCAGAAAAATCAGTTCTCTTTCCATACAGCAGCAATGAACAACTGGAAAAGGAAGTTAAGGAAACAATCCATTTGCAACAGCATAAAAAAAATACTCAGAAATAAATTTGACCAAGGTTAAAGAGTTGTACCCTGAAACTACTAAACATTGCTGAAAACAATTAAAGAAGACATAAATAAATGGAAAGACATCCCATGTCCATGGATTGGAAGAATTAATAATATTATTAGTAATACCACCAAAACAAAATATAGATTCAATGCAATCCCTATCAAAAGCCCAACAGCATTCTTTTGCAGAAAAAGAAAAAATATCCATCCTAAAATGCACTAGGAATCCTGAGGAACTCCAAATAGCCAAAACAAT
The DNA here is from genome assembly GCF_010015895.1 of Lontra canadensis. Taxonomy (NCBI): domain Eukaryota; kingdom Metazoa; phylum Chordata; class Mammalia; order Carnivora; family Mustelidae; genus Lontra; species Lontra canadensis. The sequence goes on from NW_022631037.1 coordinate 1,755,071, forward strand.
CTTGAAAAAGAACAATATTAGAGGATCTACACTTCCTGATTTTAAAACTTACTGCAAAGTTGAAGAATTTGAAACAGTAATGGCATAAGGATAGATTTATAGACCAAGGAAAGAGAATAGGAAGTCCACACTTAAGTCCTTGCATATGTGGTTAATGGGTTCTCAACAAGCGTACCAAGACACTTCAATGGAGAAAAAAATCTTTTCAACAAATGATGCTGGGAAAACTGGGTATCCACATGCAAAAAAAAAAAAAAAAGTGGACGCGTACCTCACACTATATATAAAAATTATCTTGTGGTGCCTGGGTGGCTCAGTTAATTGAGCATCCAGCTCTTGGTTTCAGTTCAGTTGGTGATCTCTGGATGGCGGGATCAAGCCCTATGTCTGGCTCTACACTCAGCGCAGAGTCTGCTTGTCCCTCTGCATCTGCTCCTCCCTGTGTTCTCTCACTCTCTAAAATAAATACATAAATAAATAAAATCTTTTAAAAAAATTATCTCAAAATGGTTAAAAGATCTAAACGTAACAGCTAAACTATTGAGCACTTAGAGAAAACATAGGGGGAAATCTTCATGATATTGGATTTAGCAATAATTTCTTGGTTATGACACCAAAAGCTGAGATAACAAAAGAAAAAATAAACAATTAAACTTGATCAAAATTTCACAATTTAAAACTTTTATTCATCAAAGAACACTACCAACAGAGTGAAAAGACAAAGAATGAAGATAATATTTATAAAGCATATCTCTGATAAGGGATTAATATATAGAACATATAAAGAACCCCTAAAACTCAACAACAGAAATAACAAAAACCTGATTCAAATATGAGGAAAGTACTTGAATGGACATTTCTCCAAAGAAGATACACAAATGGATAATAAGCACAACAAACATCACTAATCATTAGGGAGATGCAAATCAAAACCACAAGGAAATACCACTTAATACCCATTAGGATGGCTATGAACCAAAAAAAACAGAAAAAGACAAATGTTGGCAAGGATGTGGAAAAATGGAAATCTTTATGCAGTGCTGTTTTCTAAATCTAAAATCGTACAGTTGCTGTGGAAAACAGCATGTTGGTTCCTCAAAAAGCTATACAGAATTACCATATGATACAGCAATATCATTTCTAGGTATATATCCCAAAGAATTGAAAGCCAAGGGCACAAACAGGTATCTGTACACTGATGTTCATAGCAGCATTATTCACATTAGCCAAAAGGTGGAAACAACCCAAGTCACCATTGAGAAATGAATGGATAAACAAAATGTGGTACATACAGTGGAATATTATTCATCCATAAAAAATAAAACTCTGATACATGCTATAACATGGACAAACCTTGAAAACATTATATTAAAGAGAAATAAGTCAGTTACAAAAGGACAAATATTGTATAATTCCATTTACATGAGGTACCTATGACAGAAAAATTCTTACAGACAGAAAGTAGAATAGAGATTACAAGGGACTGCAGGGAGGGGATCTAAGGAGCTACTATTTCATAGTTAGAGAATTCCTATTTGGGATAATGCAAAAGTTGTAGAAACGGACAGTGTTTATGGTTGCATAAAGAGCGTATATATTTAATGGCACTAAACTGTATACTCACAGAATGGTTAAAATGATATATTGTATGTTTGCGTGTTTCACCACAATTTTTAAAAAAGAAATAACAATAAATATTAGAGGAATAGGTCAAAGATTTGAGAAGCCTCTGAGGTATAGGACTGAAAAGTGAGAAGTGAGGAGGGGGACTGCTGTTTTTCATCATAATCATTTTTATTACTTAATTATGTATAAGAATTACTTGGGCAACAAATTAAACTTTTAAAGCTTAAATAAAGAAATTATAATAATTCAAAAATGAAAAACTGGAGAATTTTTTATATGTTTTATAGAGAATTAATATCCATGTGATCTATTAAAAGTCGATATAAATCAATAAAAAAGATAAATATGGTACAAGGACAATAAATTAGAAAATAAATAAGCAAACCCCCCAGAGACCTATCAATCCCACTATTAATAAAAGAAACAAACTAAAACCAAAACAAAATATTTTTGAAAGCTTATTTTCTGTATCTTCCCATTGTTTTTTGTTGAAAAGGTAGGAGCAGAAAAATAATCCATTTGTTAAGCCAATTGATAAATCTGCTAAAAAGTATACTTAAATGTTAGGCTCTGTAGTCATCCAATAATCATCAATTTCAGAAACTATAAAATTAATACTGTGCTAAATCTATTCCAAAAATTAAATTTAGGAGGTAACATTACTTTTATATTTAGAGTAGTTACTTTTCTCCTACCAAGTGATATATTTCACCTAAATATATTAAGAATTAGAATATATTTTTAAACTACTGAAATTGGCTAATGAAAATTTTATTATTTGAGAAAATAATAAAAGATATGGCTTATTATTCAACAGTCTGTTTTTTCACTGTAACTTTTTCAATGGCAATTATTGTCAATTTTAATAACTTTATATTAGATTTGGTTTTCCTCTATATACACAAAAAATAGAAACAAACAAACAAACAAAAGATACCAAACTACTTCCTAGCATATAAAGAATCATTCTTACAATGCCTTTGAAGCCTAGAATATGAAATCTTTCTACTCAACTGGGCATTTCTGGTTCACTTTCTGGGATTGTTACCTAGATTTTACTCTTCTCTAGTTCCAAGCTTTTTAGTTTTCCTTAACATAGCTGTTTGGTGTAATAAATGTTCAGACTCTGGGATAAACATTGCTTTCTATTAAGGATTTTGAAGATGTTTATGTCCACTTTATTTTCGGATGTTCTTGAAAAAAAACAAACAAAACCACAAAAAACCTATTTGATTCAATTTCTTCTGAAAGCAATTCCTTCAATTTATCTACAGGAAGACTAATTTACTGTCTCTGTTTAACAAAGTATGTGTCTTAGTCTCCTTCGGGCTGCTATAACTAAATACCTCAAGGTGGATAGCTTTTAAACCTAAGAAATTTATCATGTACAGTCCTGGAGGCTGGAAAATCCAAGATCAAGGCACCAGCGTGGTCACATTTGGTGAGGGCCCACTTCCTGGTTAATAGCTGGCACCTTTTCTCTATGTCCTCACATGGTGGAAGGGGCAAGGTTTCTCTCAGATCCTCTTTTATAAACATTAATCCTGTTCATAAGAATTCTGACCTCATGACTTACGCGCCTCTCTAAGGCCATACTCCTAATATCACCATCTTTAAGGGTCACTTGATAAAGTCTTTTACTCTCAGGAATTATATGTGGTTTTAATGCTTTGAATATTAGGACTAAAATACACTATAGAACTAAATTTTACACAAGAAAATATAATTAAAAATCAGAATGACTTTAAAAGCTAGAAAAATATCTAGCCAAATACATGAAGTAAAACCATGAGTAACAAAGGAAGTCTGACTTTAGATTCAGATGAATGAAACACTCAAAAGTATCATTTATGGGGCACCTGGATGGCTCAGTTGGTTAAAGCCTTCAGCTCGGGTCGTGGTCCCAGGGTCCTGAGATCAAGCCCTGCATCGGGTTCTCTGCTCACTGGGGAGTCTACCTCCCTTTCTCTCTCTGCCTGCCTCTCTGCCTACTTGTGATCTCTCTCTGTCAAATAAACAAATAAAATCTTAAAAAAAAAGTATAATTTATGAAAGTGAAGAATGCTTTCCTTAAGCTATGAAAAAATCAAGCTGTCCCTAAAATAAAAATGATGTACACATAAACAGTCCTTATATAACTAACCTTGCTTGAAGACTTTTAATCTCTTAGAATTTTAAGTAAACCAGTGATTGAGCAAGCAATATTTTAATAAATAAGTAAAATTATATATGATGCTTAGAAAACTAGTTCTACTGTTGCTTCTGAACTCTGAAAGCTTATCATGGTAATCCCGTGTGATTTTTTAAAGGCAAAAGAAAAAATAAATGTTGCCTTACCTTGTAAGATGGCAAGAAACACAAAATTCCTTGGCGCACAGTATGACACACAGATAACAAAAGTTCTCCCACTTCATCCTGGAACTCAAATGTTTCTGTGTGCTGGAAGGTAGCACAGAGATTCCGACCCTTGGGGCCTGACCCAATTGTGCCCACCCAAACCTAGAATATAAATATGTCATATTAGAGTCATGCCTAAACTACATAGATTAGCATTTAGTTGAGAGCCTTAATTTTATGTATGTCAAAAGAAAATCAAGCAACAAGTTTAGAGGAAATTTATTTTTAAATTGTTGCTGTTTTTCAATTACCATTAATTATATATATGTATCTAATTTATAGAAATTTTACTTTAAGCAGACCACTTACCACTTACAATAAAAGCAAAAACTTTTACTTATCCACTTCCTCAATAGCTTTACAAAACTAAGCATGTAACAAAATTTTGTGGGATGTGAACAAATGAAATGAGTAAATCAGAAATGATTCCAAACTCTTACAAGATGTACAATCTGCTGTAGGTAAGCCTCTAAGACTCAACTATGACAAGAGCTAAGTACATTCAATATTAATATACTTAACAAATTTACAAACTCATTGATGCTCAAAGATCTATAGTCTTAAAATATCAGACCCACCAAATTTTAGTTATTTGCAATTGCTCTACATTCATATAGACCTAGCTTCTGTATACTTAATTTGACTAAGAGAAAGAGAAAACTTATTAGTAATCTAAAGACAATAAAGGCTTCAAATTGTTGAAAAATGTAATAGTCCTATATTTTCAAATGATGTATAAGACTGAGGTACATTTTGCAGGATGACATCTGATGGACACCTGTTTAACCAACTTTTAAATAATGATTAACTAGTAATAAGACAAACTGATACTGTTTCCTGACATGAGGCAAGGGGAATTAACAATATCACCTATATAGTAATGTTACCAAACTGCTTAACTTGAATCTTTTTTTAAAAAAAAGACTTTATTTTATTTATTTGACACAGAGAGAAAGCACAGCAGGGGGAGCAGCAGGCAGAGGGAAAGGGAGAAGCAGGCTCCAGAGCAGAGAGCCCAACTATGACCTGAGCAGAGGGCAGATGCTTAATGACTGAACCACTCAGGAGCCCCTAACCTGAATCTTATCAAGGAGAAACAATCATATAAAATCCAGATTATAAAAGGGGTGCCCGGGTGGCTCAGTAAGTTAAGCTTCTGCCTTTGGCTCAGGTCATGATTCCAGAGTCCTGGGATAGAGCCCCACGTCGGGCCTCCTTGCTCAGGGGGGATCCTGCTTCTCCCTCTCCCTCTGCCTGCCACTCTGCTTACTTATGCTTTCTATCTCTGCTGTCAAAAAATAAAATCTTCAAATCCAGATTATAAAACATTCCTCAAGATAACTGCTAACTTGAATTCTATAAAAATGTCATGGAAGATAAACAAAGACAAAAAAAGTAAAAAAACAGTTTTAAAGACTAGAGATATTAAAGTCAAGTGTAATATGTAATACTCAATTGGATCCTGGATCCAGAATAAAAATAAGGTATAAATACATTTTGGAAATAACTCAAGAAGTATAAATATGGACACTATTGCACCAATATTACATTCCTTGGGTATGATCATGGTATTGTGGTTATGTAGGATTATATACTTGTTCTTTTTTTTTTTAATTAACGATTTATTTATTTATTTATTTATTTGTGAGGCAGGGAGAGAGACAAAGAGCGGGGCAGGGGGAGGGAGGGGCAGAGAGGCAGAGAGAGTGGAAGGGAAAGGATCCCCAAGGCAAGCCCCACATAGGGCGCATTGGGTATGGGGCCTGCCTGGGATTCTCTCTCTTCCTCTCCCTCTGCTCCTCCCCTGCCCTCTCTAAAAAAAATAAATAAATAAAAAATAAAAATATATTTTAAAATAAAAGAACTCGAGGCGCCTTGGTGCCTTGGTGGCTCAGTGGATTAAAGCCTCTGCCTTCGGCTCAGGTCATGATCTCAGGGTCCTGGGATCAAGTACCCGCATCAGGCTCTCTGCTCAGCAGGAAGTCTGCTTCCCTTCCTCTCTCTCTGCCTACTTCTGTCTGTCAAATAAATTAATAAAATCTTAAAAAAAAAGTGGAACTTAAAAGTGTGTACACACACACACACATGCCTTCAAAAGGGAAAAAAAAAAACAAACAATGTGCAATGAGATATATCTTGCACCTATCCGAATGGCAAATAAAAAGATAAGAAATAAATGTTGAGGATGTGGGAAAAAAAAATGTGGAACATATATTTTTTCTTCACTATTGTTTGTAGCAATGTCTCTAAACAGGAGCAGTCTGGCACTATAGAAAGCACAATTCTTGGTTATATAGGAGCTTAACATTCAAGGTCCCAACCTACTAAATATTACATGTTCCTTCCAAGTAATTGTGAAAACTAAAAATGTCCCTACACATACACCTTGGTTGAAAACAACAGCTTAATGGGGCATCTAGGTGGCTCAGTCAGTTGAGCATCTGACTTCAGCTCAAGTCATGACCTCAGGGTCCTGGAATCAAGCCCAGCATCAGGCTCTGTGCTCTTCCCCTTCCCCCACTCATGCTCTTTCTCTCTCCAATAAATAAATAAAAATTTTAAAAAAGAAAAAAAAAACCAACAGCTTTATAAAGAACTAGAAATGTGTTAGGTGCGCAGGTGCTAAGTATGTAGCATCATAAAATTACTTCATAAGAAGAAGCAGAAGGTAGATTGACAAATAACAATTCAAATATTCCTAGGAAATTAAATAACATTTACGTGGTATTGTTATAAAACATTAAAATCTTAAGTTATAGGACTCATGAGAGTACTTTTAATTCATTTCAGATATTCAAACATATGCTGAATACTTGATATATATATGTACATATATATGCGAACACTATTGTTCGGTATTAATCTAGGTGCACTGGAGGACTGGGGACATAAAAAGAAGAATAAGGATATACCACTGTCTGTTGGAAAAGAGAAACACATGAACAAATAATTATGCAATAGGAACTATGGCAAACACATTAAATCTTTGTTTTGTTTTTAATTCTCATTTTTAAAAACCTAAAACATACTTAAATGAAGAAACTGCAATATAATCTTTCCATCAAAAGTGTCTATTTTTACTCACTGAACTGAAGGAAAGCTATTTATCAATATTTCCTTCTGTTGGCATTATCAAACAGCTGACAGATTTTTCTTTTGTTCTAAAGCTAAAATGTTGAATTTCCTATCAGGTTATGTTAGTATTTCAGGTACCTTCTAATTTTCTTTATTTAAAATTATATTGCAGCAAAATACCGAGAGGCTTCAAAAAACATACTAACTTGTGAGTTATTAATGACATGATTAGCCTCCAGCTGGATAGTAAATGTAACACCAAGTTCTGATGAAAAGGATTTCATTGGTGATAACGTCCCAGATGTCAAAACAATTGTCCAAACTTTGCCATTAATATCTGAAAAGGCCTAAAAAGAAACAATATTAGATACATAAAATCATCTTTACAAGAGTAAAACATTGAGCAAAATGACAGAATTTTCATTTACAACATGATAGACTTACCACAGCTGGATTTAAGCACCAAAAGTTTAGCACATGAACTGCAGTTTTCTGTCTTGAACGCTTCTTATTTTTTGCCAGAGCAAAGAATCCATTTTTATCTGAAGTATCAATCTGATTTATCCAAGAATAAGTCTGTTGAATAGCAACTTTATAATCATCTGCAAATCTGGATGAAAATAAAATGGTAATTAGATGGCAAAACTTTATGAAACACATAATGTCCCAGCTACATAAATATAAAAACTGACTGAATTAGAACCAAATTGAGAGTCCTGGTATTTTCTCACTCAAAGATAACATCTTCCCCACCAACAACCCCCACTGCTAATTAAATTCAGTAATTCTGATAGAAAATGAACCATTAAAACTTACAATCAACTTCCTCTTAGAGGTTAGATATTATCTAAACATTCATCCCTTAGTATTTACCATCTCCATGTTCAAACAATACATAAATCAAAGGAAAACTGGAATTAAAATCCAGGTCTCCGAAATCCTAGTCTAGAGCTCTTTGCACTCTGTGTTATATTATCAGTCACGAAATAGATAACAGTTATCCTTAAAGAAACTAAATAGTGGATTATACTTTTTTGTTACTTTTTCATTACATGAGAAAATTGAAAGAATTTTTACTCAAAGTTTTAAAAGTTTAGGAAACTGGTTATAAATTTTAAGTTCCTTTATAATATGGGTTTCAGTCTTCATTAACTTTTAATGAAGGTATTGATCTCTGTGATCCCATCCAACTTAAAATTTCTTTCAATAAAAGGCTATGCACACTTCAGCTTAAACAGATTAAAATACAGGTATTTTCTACCATGCCTTCACAATAATAGTGAGTGTTAAGAGACATCAGATCTCAAAGTTCAAGTCAGGGACCCTACAATCCTTGGAGAGAATTTTATAAAAGTACTGGGAGCTAAAAACTATAAAACATTTAGAAGAAAACATGGGGGGGCGGTGTGCCTGGGTGGCTCAGTCAATTAAGCATCTGCCTTCTTCTCAGTTCATGATCCCAGGGTCCTGGGATTGAGCCCCTTATCAGCGGGGAGCCTGCTTCTCTCTCTCCCTCTGCTGCTCCTCACTCTCTCTGTCAAATTAATAAATAAAATCTTAAAAAAGAAGAAGAAGAAGAAGAAGAAAACATAGGGGAGAATCTTAATGATACCAGATTTGGCCATATATACCAAAAGCACAAGCAACAAAAGAAAAAATAAACTGGACTTCATCAAAATTAAAAAAAACTTTTGTGCATCTAAGGACACTATCAGAGAGTGAGAAGACAACCCACAGAATGGAATATATGTGTAAAACATATATCTGATATGGATTAATATGTAGAATATACAGGTAACTTTTACTACTCAACAACAACAAAAAAACAACCCAATTCAAAAATGGCATAGAACATGAATAGACATTACTCCAGTGAAGACATGTAAATGGACAATAAGAACATGAAAAGATGCTCATTAACATTAGCCATTAGTGGAGGGTAGAATAAATCAAAACTATAAGCAGATACTATTTTATACCTATTAGGATGGCTATTATTCCAAAAGCCAGAAACAAGAAGTATATTTGGCAAGTATGTCAAGCAACTAGAAATGCTGTGCATAGTATGGGAATCTAAAATGTCCAGTTGCTATAGAAAATAGTCTGTTGATTCCTCAAAAAGCTAAACACAGAATTAGCATATGATCCTAAAATTCCACTGCTAGGTATTTACCTGGAAAAACTGAAAGCAGGGACTCAAACATACTTGTACATCAATATTCACTGTACCATTATTCACAATAGACAAAAGGTAAAAATAATCCAAATGCCCATCAACATAACAAGGGATAAACAAACTATGGTATATACATACAATAGAATCTGACAACATTCAGCCATAAGAAGGAACGGCATTCTGATATATTCTGATATATATTACAACGTGGATGAACCTTAAAAACATTATACTAAGTTAAATTAGCCAGATGCAAAAGAACAATTATATGATTCCACTTTGTAGGAGATACCTAAAAGGGGCACATCCATGGAGAGAAAAGAAGAGAGGTTACCAGAGGTTGTGGGAAGAGGGAAATGGGAAACATTATTTCATGGGTATAGAGTTCCTGATAAAGTTCTGGGAATGGATAGTGGTGATGGTTGCACAACCATGTGAAGACACCTAATGCTGCTAAAATGTACACTTAAAATGGTCACAGTAGTAAATTTTATGTTATGTATATTTTACCATAAAAAATTGGAACCAGATAGTACTATAATTCAGTGAAGGATTGAGTGAGGGGAGTTAACTGTTCCTCATTTTTCACGTTTCACTAAATAGAGGCTTTATGCAATAAGAGACTTTCTGACTATCCTTAAAACCTAAATATTTAAGTTCAGTCATGCACAATTACAAATTTAATACTGCATTAACTTAAAAATGTATTTAAAATATACCTACTTTTTTATTTCAACACTCATTTTCATTTATAAAAACTAATTTCAATTGACCAAAGTCTGTACCAACAAATAAGAACAATATTTATACCACTTCTTTACAATGAACCTAGGTACTCACACAACCTAAACACATGCTGGCACCCAATAAAACTACTATTTTTAGAAGGGAAAATACAAGTCATATATATTTACTAACCTGCTATTTTGCCTAAAAAGATAGTCAAACACCATAAAAAGTCCTTTGAGCATTATTTGAGTTGATGCACTAATAATCGGTACTACTCTTGCCTCCTCTTTACCATGAATTGGTAAGATTTTTTCTTCTTTTTGAAGGACAGCAGAAAAATGTCCCTATAAGAAATTACCATTATTAAGTACATTGCAGAAAATGGGAAGAGGAAAACAAACTTCTGAAAACCATAAAACTCAAATGAAGTATACATCAAAATTTTAGGCAAACATTGTTAATACACAAAACAGTATGTTTTAAGTTCCCACATATTCCCCCAATTGGCACCCTATACAAAAGTACCTCTTTAAGTCTCTCATACCACCAAACATACATTTCACTTATGCATTCTCATCAATATAGTTATATCAAAACTTTTTATTAAGTCAATATTTATTTTTTTTTTTAAAGATTTTATTTATTCATTTGTCAGAGACAGAGGGAGAGAGAGCGAGCAAGCACAGGCAGACAGAGAGGCAGGCAGAGGCAGAGGGAGAAGCAGGCTCCCTGCCGAGCAAGGAGCCCAACGTGGGACTCGATCCCAGGACGCCGGGATCATGACCTGAGCCGAAGGCAGCCGCTTAACCAACTGAGCCACCCAGGCGTCCCGGTCAGTCAATATTTATTTTTAACAAAATTGTGATTATATATATTATTATGGCTAACCCATAATTATATGGGCTTTCTTATATAACATTTACTTTTAATTTACTTTTTTTAGTGTTTATGCTTAAATCAACCTTTTTTTTTTAAGATTTTATTTATTTATTTGACAGAGATCACAGGTAGGCAGAGAGGCAGGCAGAGAGAGAGAGAGAGGAAGAAGCAGCCTCCCTGCTGAGCAGAGAGCCCGAAATGGGGCTTGATCCCAGAACCCTGGGATCATGACCTGAGCTGAAGGCAGAGGCTTTAACCCACTGAGCCACCCAGGTGCCCCTTAAATCAACCTTTTTAATAAATTGATTATCACTTGTTAAAAATAATAGATAGATAGATAGATGATAGATAGATTGCCATATATTCCCAAATTCTCTTCAAAGTCAAAGACACTTTAACAGTAAGTAATACATTTAGGAGCTTCATTACTTCTTTAGGCAATCAGTATATTATTTAGTGCCCTTCAAAAGTAATGAACTAGGCATGCCTGGCTGGCTCACTTGGTATATCATGCAACTTTTGATCTCAAGGTTGTGAGTTCAAGTCCTATGCTGGGCATAGAACTTACTTTTAAAAACATAAGAACAAACCAAACAAACAAAAAACAGTTAAAAAGGACTAAATAAAAATGTATCAAATGGTTTCTCCAAGAAGAGCTTAAAAGATTTGATATACACGTAAATGCCTGAATTACCTCCAGGTAGTATTCCAATGATGAGAATAATATGACTACATGACAAGAAAAAATTTTTAAATGACTCAAGGAAACAATACATGCTACATACAAAATGTATACTAACTGGCTCATTTGTTTTCAGGTGGCTCTTAAGCATTAATGTTCTGAAGTCAGATAGCAGTGACTGTTACATAGTTTTGTGACTAAAAACTACTGAATTGTATATTTTAAAGGGTATATTTTATGGCATGTGAATTATATTTCAATCAAACTGTAAAAAAATTAAAATAAAGAATTTTAAAACAATACAGTAGGGGCATCTGGGTGGCTCAGTGGGTTAAGCCTCTGCCTTTGGCTCAGGTCATGATCTCGGGGTCCTGGGATCGAGTCCCACATCGGGCTCTCTGCTCAGCAGGGAGCCTGCTTCCCCCTCTCTCTCTGTCCGCCTCCCTGCCTACTTGTGATCTCTCTCTCTCTCAACTAAATATATAATCTTAAAAAAAATACAGTAGATATATTACTAAATGATGTAACGCTAATAACATAGTGTCTTTTAAATAGCAATAAGACCAGGATGCCTGTTTCATTGCCTGTGATAAACAATGCACTGGAAGTTTAAGCCAACAAAGAAATAAATAGAATGTGATGGAGTTGGGAAGAAGAAAATAATCATTACTTATAGACAGTATCATTACATAGAAAATTTAAGAATCCATAGACAAATCTGAAAGATAGTTGAGCAAAGTGTTGGCTGCAAGATAAATAAATAAAAATCTACTACCATTTTTATACAGCAATAACTAGAAAATGCAATTTTTTAAATACAGCATTTGAAAAAGAAACAGAAACTTTAACGTAGTTAGGAATAAACCTATCCAAAACATCTAAGACTTTTAAAACTGAAATAACAAAATTTTATTGAGGTGTAGGACATAATAAATGAAGAACTTTATACATCATGTTTGTGAATGGGAAAACTCCTATACTATAAATAAATAATTCTTTCTAAATTCAGTGAAATTCTAACCAAAATTCCAACAGAAATGTTCATGGAAATTTGCAAGCTAATTCTAAAATTTATTTATCCCAACGGAAAAGAACAAAGTGAGGAGATACTACCAGATATCAACATTTTTTTTTTAAGATTTTATTTACTTATTTGTCAGAGAGAGAGAGAGAACAAGAGAGTGAACACAAACAGGGAGAACAGCAGGCAGAGGCAGAAGCTTAGCAGGGAGCCTGATTCAGTACTTGATCCCAGGACCCTGGGATCATGACCCGAGTCGAAGGCAGATGTCCAACCAACTGAGCTACCCAGGCATCCCGATATCAACATTTTTCTAATGCCAGAGTAATTAACAAATATGAGTTTAGATCACAGAACAAAGTCCAGAAATTCACAAATAAATGAAAATCAGATATGTGGCAGAAGTGTCACTACAAATCAGAAAGAAATGGATGAACTATTTAGTAAATGATGCTGAGAAAATTATCCATATGGAAATAAAATGGATTTTCAATTCACAATATAAACAAAAAGGAATCCTTCATTGATTTTATTAAGAAAAAATAACACTTTTAGAAAATGTAGCACAAGATAAGAAAAGACTGCTTAAACTAAACTCAAATATAATTCATAAAAAAAATTCATAAATATAATTCATAAAAGATATTAAATGCACTAAAATAAAAACAACTTTTAGAAAAATACTCCATAAATAAAGAAACCACAGACACAAGTATATACATGCAATGCAATAAGCAACAAAGAATTAGTATTTACAATATATAAAGGAAACAGCGACATATAAAAAGATATAAAAGATATATTTTCGGGGCACCTGGGTGGCCTGCCTCTCTGCCTACTTGTAATCTCTATCTGTCAAATAAATAAATAAAATCTTTAAAAAGAAAAAGATATATTTTCAAGGATGTTTATAACAAAATTTTTTTCTTATTCTGGGAAGGCTGTTAACAACTTACATTTCATATGCCAGATTAATCAAGTAATTTAGAATATATGCACTCACGAAGCGCCTGGGTGGCTTAGTTGGTTAAGTGACTGACTTCAGCTCAGGCCCTGGGATCAAGCCCCGTGTTGGGCTCCCTGCTCAGCTGGAGAGCCTGCTTCTCCCTCTACCCCATGCTCTGTCTCTCTCTCAAATAAATAAATAAGATCTTAAAAAAAAAAAAAAGAAAGAATATGTACACTCACAAAAATCCTACACTGCAATTAAAAATCACATGAAAGGGGCACCTGGGTGGCTCAATCGTTTAAGCCTCCAACTCTTGGTTTTGGCTCAAGTGGTGATCTCAGGGCTATGAGATGGCAGTCACTCAGTGCAGAATCTACTTAAGATTCTTTCTCCCTCTGCTTTCCCCCCACCCACCCCCAGCCCCTGTTCTAATAATTTTTTCATTTCTAATAAATATTTAAAAAAATAAAAGTCATGTGAAAGATCTCTGTTAAAACAGTACTCATAAGGGCACTTGGGTAGCTTAGTCAGTTAAAAATTCCACTCTTGATTTCAGCTTGGGTCATGATCTCAGGGCCCTGAGATTAAGCTCCTGAGAGGCTCCCTGATCAGTGGGGAGTCTGCTTGAAATTCTCTCCCTCTCCCTCTGCCCCTCCTTACAATTCACATATGTGCTCTCTCTGAAATAAATAAACCTTAAAAAAAAAAACCAGTACTCATAATATACCATTAAATGAAAAAAGTGTACAAAGAAATATGCATCATAGAAATCAATTTGTGTCAGGTAAATATATGCATAAAATAAGACAGCTGGATATAAATCCAAACGTTACTAATGATCATCTTTAAGCTTATGAGTTTTCTTTCCTTTGTGCCTTTTGTATTTTCCAAGTTTTTTCCTTTGATGTATATTTATTTGTACATTTTTATTAAATTTTATATATATATAATGCACTAGTCTTAAGTATACAGCTCACTAAACACACATACACACACCCATGTAACTAACACTCACTCAGGACACAAAAACATTCCTTGAATCCTAGATGGTTCCCTTTTGCCCTTTCTCAACCCAAACTGTCCCTTACCCCTGCACAATAGTAATCAGTGTTCTGACTTCTACTAGCATAATTACGTTTGTCTCTTCTTAAATTTCAGAAGAATGAAATCATACCATTTATAGTCTTCTGTGTCTGGTTTCTTTTACTCAACATTATATCTGTAAGACTTATTGATATGAATGGTGGTTCATTTTTTAGATTGCTGTCTAATATTCTACAATGTGAACACCTCACAATTTATTTATCCATTTTACTAATGATATGAACATTTAAAATGCAAAGTTTATGCAAAAAATCATGGAAAGATGTCATAATATGGACAATACTTATAATACCACATTGCATTTTAAAAATGCAGGGCAAAAATTCTAAGTATAATCTGATTAAAATACATTTTCAATACTCATATGCCCAAAATGATCATGGCAGCCATAGTTCCTACCTGTTTTGGTTCAAAAACCTCTTTAAGTCCATATGAGAAAAATTACAAAACTGATATAAGAAATCAAAGATCCAAACAAAACAAATGGAGAGATACTCTCTGTTCATAGATAGGAAGACTCAATATTGTTCAGTTGTTAGTTCTTCCTAGTTTGATCTATAGATTTAATGCAATCAATCAAAATTCCAGAAAGTTTCTTTGTGGATATTGACAAACTGAATCTAAAGTTTATTAAGAAACAGATCAGCATAACACAATACTAAAGAAAGGCAGAGAACTGATACTACCCAACTTCAAGACTAACTATAAATCCATAGTAATCAAGATAGTGTGGTATTAGTAAAGGAACAGACAAATCAAACAATGGAAAAGAATAAAGAGCTTAAAAATGGACCCACAAGGGGCACCTGGGTGGCTCAGTGGGTTAAAGCCTCTGCCTTCGGCTCAGATCATGATCCCAGGGTCATGGGATTGAGCCCCGCATCAGGCTCTCTGCTCAGCAGGGAGCCTGCTTCACTTCCTCTCTCTGATTGCCTCTCTGCCTACCTGTGATCTCTGTCAAATAATTAAATAAAATCTTTAAAAAAAAAAAAAAATGGACCCGCAAGGATACAGCCAACTGGTCTTTAACAAAGGAGCAAAAGATAATCCAATGGAGAATGATGATCTTTTCAACAAATGCTGATAGAATAATTGGACATCTACATGCAAAGAAATGAATCTAGATACAGACCTTCTATCCTTCACAAAAATTAACTAAAAACAAATCACAGACCTAAATGTAAAATGAAAACTCTAAAACCTTTAGAAGAAAAGACAGAAGAAAATCTGAATGACTTCAGGTTTGGTGGTGAGTTTTTGTTTTTTTTTTAAAGATTTTATTTATTATTATTATTTTTTTTTTTTAGAGAAAGAGAGAGCGAGTGAGCACAGGCAGGCAGAATGGCAGGCAGAGGCAAAGGGAGAAGCAGGCTCCCTGCCGAGCAAGGAGGCTGTTGTGGGACTCAGTCCCAGGACACTGAGATCATGACCTGAGGGGAAGGCAGTCACTTAACCAACTGGGCCACCCAGGCTTCCCTGGTGGTGAGTTTTTAGACACATCTAAAGCATGATCCATCGAAGAAAAAATTGGTATGCTGAACTTTATTAAGACGAAAAACTTATGTTCCATAAAAGATACTGTTAACAGAATGAAAAGACAAACCACAGACTGGAAGAATATATCTGCAAACATGTATCTGAATGAAGGACTTGTATACCAAATATACACAAAACACTTAAAACTCAACAACAGGAAGATAAAGAACCCAACTGAAAACTAGGCAAAAGATTTGAAGAGGCATCTCACCAAACAGATGTATAGATGGCAAAAGAGCAAGTGAAAAACATGTTCTACATTAAACATCAGTAGGGAATTGTAAATGAAAAAAATGTAAGATGCTACTACACATCTATTAGAATGGCTGGTATTCAAAACCCAGACAATTCCAAATGTTGGCAAGGATGTATAAAAAAAGGAACCCTCGGGGCACCTGGGTGGCTCAGTGGGTTAAGCCTCTGCCTTCAGCTCAGGTCATGATCCCAGGGTCCTGGGATCGAGTCCCACATCAGGCTCTCTGCTCAGCAGGGAGCCTGCTTCCCCCTCTCTCTCTGCCTGCCTCTCTGCCTACTTGTGATCTCTCTCTCTCTGTCAAATAAATAAATAAAATCTTAAAAAAAAAAAAAAAAAAAAGAACCCTCATTCACTGATGATGGGAATGCAAAAATAGCACAGCTACTTTGGAAGACAGCAGTTTCTTTCACAGCTAAAAACAGTCTTACCATACAATACAGTAATTGTAGTAAATATTGATGCAAATGAGAAGAAAGCACACCCACACAAAAATATGCACACAAATGTTTATAACAGCTTTATTCAGAATTGCCCAAACTTGGAAGCCACCAGTATGTCTTACAGTAGGTGAATGGATTAAAAAATGGTATCCATATATACAATGAATATTGTTTAGCAATAAAAAGAAAAGAGCCATCAAGCAACAAAAAGACATGAGGGAAGCTTAGTATGATTCCAACTAAATCATTTTAGAAAAGGCAAAACCATGGAGTCATTAAAAAAAAAAAAAAATCACAGGCTGCCAGAGGTTCAGCAGAGGAAATGAGGTATAGTGAAGAGATGAATTAGTAAGTGCAGCACAGAAGATTTTTAAGGCAGTGAAAATATTCTATATGACACTGTAATGGTAGATACATGACTTTATCTTTATCAAAACTCATAGAACTTTACAAAACAGAGAGTGAACCTTAATGTAAATTACGGACTTTAGTTAATAATAATATAACAATATTTTATCAAATGTAAGAAAGGTACTATATTACTGTAAAAATGTTGACAGGAGAAACTGTGTGTGTGTGTGTGTTTGTGTATGTGAGACTGAGATTGAGGGTTTATGAGAATCCTGTCCTTTCTGCTCAATTTTTCTGTAAACCTAAATAAAACAACCACTCTTAAAACTAAAGTCTATTAATTTAAATAATTAAGAACAAAAAAGAGGATAGGAGGAGGCAAGATGGCAGAAGAGTAGGGGACCTTATTTCATCGGGTCCCTTGAATTTAGCTGGAAAACTATCAAACCATTCTGAAAACCCATGAATTCAGCCTGAGATGTAAGAAAATATATCTAGAACTCTACAAGTAGAAAAGCAACTGCTTTTTGCAAGGTAGGAGGTGCAGAAACTTGAATCTGAGGGGAGATATCAGAAGATAACCAGGGTGGGGGGTAGGGAGCCTCTATAAGCCCGCTGCTGGAAAATGATATAGGCCAGGAGGGCAAAATTGGAACCCTTAGAAATCTGCTCCAGTGAGAGACATCCCTATGTGAAAGGGGCTTAGGGAATAAAAAGGGCAGCATTCTAGGTGGGTCACTATTGTCTCAGGATCCCAGGAGCCACAGAACTAACAGAGGAGCCTGAGCCGGTAGAGTAGAGTGCCCAATCAGTGGAGCTCACTGACCCCAGAAGGGTACTCTCTGCTTGGGTTGCCATAAACTGTGAGCCGGGCGGATGAGGTGACCACTCTCCTACTGAGCAACCTGAAAAGGACTGGAATGCAGGGACCATCTGCCATAGAGGGCAAAATGGGAGGGGCAAAATGAGTCCCCATGACTGGGCAACAGCTCTCGGGGCAGTCCACAACTCTCAGCCCCAGTAATGGAGGTTCCTTGGATTCCCCCCCTCCCCACCTGACCACCCCAGGGAGGACTGCTGTTGGCATGTA
This sequence comes from Lontra canadensis, assembly GCF_010015895.1. NCBI lineage: Eukaryota > Metazoa > Chordata > Mammalia > Carnivora > Mustelidae > Lontra > Lontra canadensis. The sequence goes on from NW_022631037.1 coordinate 1,773,382, forward strand.
CCACAGGAGTCTGCAGTTTGGCATATACAGAAGTGAAGACTGCCCCAGAGCGTTTATTAAAGAGAAGGGACCGTGATCTTTCATCTCTGGGGTTGGAGATCAGGGCTCGGCCATTTTTTTCTTGATCCTATAAAGAGGTTTGGAAAGGCTTCAGGAACAAAACCTATACAGAGGACTAGCTTACCCTAAGCCCAGCCCTCTGGCAAGAGGCAGTGCAATTCTGCCCAGGCAAAGACACCTGAGAAGCAGAAGAGCAGGACCCTCTCCCAGACGACCAACAGGAAGAACAGGTGCACAACTAATTTACGGCTCCCACAAGAATGTACAATTCCAGCGCTAGGGGAAAATAGTATATAGAACTTGAGATATTTTTTCTCATGATTTGTTTATCCTTCAGTCTAAAATTTTCCATTTCTTTCTTTTTTTCCCATTTCAACTACTTTCTTATGTGATCAACTCTTTGTTTTTAAGTCGCTTTTTAACCTTTATTTTTTAAATCTACATGTTGTAAATATATATTTCATTTTTGGCCTTTTTTCACTCTATTCAATTTTATTTTGCATACATATAAGTTTTACTTTCTTTGCAATTTTGGGATTTAGTGCCTACTAACACACAGACCAAAATTCACTCAGGAACGAGAGGATCACCCTGCTTTGTCCACCCTGTGAGAATATATATAGTCTCTTTTCCCTCCCCCCCCTTTTTTCCTTTTTCTTTTTTGTTTTGTTTTGGTTTTGTTTGCTTTTCTGTTTTAGTTTCCAGCCACTTTGGATTTGTCTAGTGTGTATTTTGCTTGGGTCATGGTTGGTATTTTTGATTCTGCTTACTTGCCCACCCATTCTTCTCTGGGCAAAATGACTAGAAGGAGGAGTTCACAACAAAAGAACCAGAGGAAATATTCTCTGCCACAGGTCTAATTGATATGGACATAAGCAAGATGTCAGAGATGGAATTCAGGATAACAATTATAAAGTTAATAGCTGGGCTTGAAAAAAGCATAGAGAACCTCTTAGTGCAGAAATGAGATCTGATCAGCTCGAACATAAAAATGCTATAACTGAGATGCAGTCTAAATTGGATATACTAACAACTAGAGTGAATGAGGCAGAAGACAAAGTTAAGTGATCTAGAAGCCAGGCTGATGTAAAGGAAGGAAATTGGAAAAAAAAAGAGAAGAAAAACAGTAATAGTCCATAAACAAAGTTTCAGGAAATTAATGATGCCATGAAACATACAAATGCCAGAATTTTAGGAGTGCCTGAAGGGGAAGAGACAGAGAGAGTACCAGAAGGCATATGTGAACAAATCATAGCTGAGAACTTCCCTAATCTGGGGAAACAAGCACTCATGCACAAGAGGCAGAGAGCACCCCTCCCCAAATCAATAAAAATAGATCAAAACCCTGACATATAATAGTGAAGCCTGTAAATTTTAGAGAAAAATAGAGAATTTTGAGAGTAGCTCGAGACAAGAGGCTCCTTACCTACAGAGGGAGGAACAACAGACTAATAACATCAGACCTAGCCACAGAAACCTGGCAGGAAAGGGCTGGCATGATAAAAACAGGGTACCAAATGAAAAGAACATGCAGCCAAGAATACTTTATCCAGCAAGGTTTTCATTCAGAATGGAAGGAGAGATAAAGAGCTTCCAGAACAGAAAGAAACTGCAAGAATATGTGACCACCAAACCAGCCCTGCAACAAATATTAAGGGGGATCCTGTAAGTCAAGAGAGAGCCCAAGAATAACATAGAGCAGAATGAAACAGAGACAATCTATAGAAATGGGGGCACCTGGGTGACACAGTTGGTTAAGTTGCATCAGCTCAGGCCATAATCTCAGGGTCCTGGGATTGAGCCCCACGTCAGGCTCCCTGCTCAGTGGGGAGCCTGCTTTTCCCTCTCCCTCTGTTGTTTCTCCACTGCTTATGCTCTTTCACTCTTGCTCTCTCTCAAATAAATAAATAAAACCTTTATTAAAAAAATGTGCAGAAACAGGGACTTTGCACACAATACAATGGCACTAAATTCACATCTTTCAATAGTTACTTTGAATGTAAATGGACTAAATACTTCAATCAAAAGACACGGGGTATCAGACTGGATAAAAACAAGACCCATCGATATGAGATCAATAAGAGACCCATTTTAGACCTAAAGACTCCTCTAGACTGAAAGTGAAAAGGTGGAGAACCATTTACCATGCTAATGAACCTCAAAAGAAAGCTGAGGTAGCAATCTTCATATCTGACTTTAAACTAGACCTTAAACCAAAAACTATAGTAAGAAATGAAGAAGGACACTATATCATACTTAAAGGGTCTATCCAACAATAAAATCTAACAGCTGTAAATATTTATGCTCCCAACATGGGAGCAGCCAATTATATAAACCAATTAATAACCAAAGTAAAGAAACACATTGATAATAATATATTAATAGTAGGGGACATCAATGCCCCATTCACAGCAATGGACAGATCATCCAAGCAGAAGAACAACAAAGGAACAAGGGCATTGAAAGACACACTGGATCAGATGGACTTCATAGATATATACAAAACATTCCATCCTAAAACAACAGAATACTCATTCTTCTCAAGTACACATGGAACTTTCTCCAGAACAGATCACAGGGGTCACAAATCAGGTCTCAACTGATACCAAAAGACTGGGATTATCCCCTGCATATTTTCAGACCACAATGCTTTGAAACTTGAACTCAATCACAAGAGGAAATTTGGCAGGAACTCAAACATTTGGGAGGTTAAAGAGCATCCTACTAAAGAATGAATGGGTCAACAAGGAAATTTAGGAAGACTTTTAAAAATTCATGGAAACTAACAAGAATGAAAATACATCTGTTCAAAACCTTTGGGATAAAGGAAAGGCAGTCCTAAGAGGGAAGTACATCTCAATATAAGCCTCTCTTGAAGAATTAGAAAAGTCTCAAATATAGAAGCTAACCTTACACCTAAAGGAACTGGAGAAAGAACAACAAATAAACCCAGCAGAAGAGAAATAATAAAGATTAGAGCAGAAATCAATGAAATAGAAACCAGAACAGATCAACAAAACTAGAAGCTGGTTCTTTGAAAAAATTAATAAGATCAATAAACCACTAGTTAGACTTATCCAAAAGAAAAAAGACCCAAATTTATAAAGTCATGAATGAAAGGGGAGTGATCACAACCAACATCAAGGAAATACAGACAACTTTAAGAACATATTATGAGCAACTATATTCCAATAAATTAGGCAATCTGGAAGAAATGGATGTATTCCTAGAGACTTATAAACTACTAAAACTGAAACGGGAAGAAATAGAAAATCTGAACAGACCAATACCCAGTAAGGAAACTGAAGCAGTAATCAAAAATCTCCCAAAAAAAAAAAAAAAAAAAAAAATCCAGGGCCAGATGGCTTCTCAGAGAAATTCTACCAAACATTAAAAAAAGAAATGATAACTATTTTACTGAAGCTGTTTCAAAAAATAGAAGTGGAAAGGAAACTTCCAAACTCATTTTATGAGGCTAGCATTACCTTGAACCCAAAACCAAAGACCCAAACAGAAAGGAGAATTACAGACCAATATCCCTGATGAACACGGATGCCAAATGTTCACCAACATACTAGCTAGCAGGTCCAACAGTATATTAAAAGGATTATTCGAGAGGAGTCAAGATGGTGGAGGAGCAGCAGACTAAGATGACATCAGGTAGCAGGAGTTCAGCTAGATAGTTATCAAACCATTCCGAACACCTACAAATCCAACAGGAGATCAAAGAGAAGAGCAGCAATTCTAGAAACAGAAAATCGGCCATTTTTTGAAAGGTAGGACGTGCAGAGAAGTGAATCTGAAGCGACAGGAAGATAGACCGCAAGGGGAGGAGCTGGCTCCTGGCAAGCGGTGGAGCAACAAAGCATAAAATCCAAACTTTTAAAGTCTGTTCCACTGAGGGACATCGCTCTAGAGGCTAAGCGGGCGTGAAGCCCTTGCAGGTACAGTGTAGTCTCAGGTCCTGAGGGGTCACAGAAGGATCGGGGGTGTCTGAGTGTAGCAGAGCTCGCAGGTATTAGAGCAGGGAAGCCGGCTACAGAAACAGAAGCGAGGAGTGAGATCTCAGCTCAGGGTTATCTTAAACTGTGATCCGTGGCACAGTCAGACCACTGCTCTTTGAGCAGAGACCCCACAAGTAGCAGATCCGGGGAGACCCACTGGAAGAGCAGAGTAAGAGGAATCTGCTGGGTTTGGAGACTCCAAACGGGGCTGTGTGTCAGAGGCAGAAACGCTCAGTCACAGGCCATGTGAGCTTGGAGACCAGGAAGATGGGAGTGATTGAGTGCTTTTCTTGGAGGGCGCACTGAGGAGTGGGGCCCTGAGCTCTCGGCTCCTCCAGGTGGAGATTGGAAGGCCACCAATTTCATTCCTTTCCTCCAGAGCTCTACGGAAAGCGTTCAGGGAACTATAGCTCCTGAGAGCGAACCTGAGCAGATTACTTAGCCTGGCCCCTGGCAAGGGTGGTGCAATTTCTCCTTGGGCAAACACTTGAGAATCACTACAACAGGCCCCTACCCAAGAAGATCAGCAAGAACATCCAGCCAAGACCAAGCTCACTGATCAAGGAGAACAGCAGAATTCTAGAGGAGGTTTGGAAAGCAAAGCATGGAATGCATGGCTTTCTCCCCATGATTCTTTAGTCTTGCAAAGTTAATTAAATTTTTAAAATTTCTTATTCTAATTTTTTCCTCTTTCATCTTTTAATTTTTTAAAACTAGTTTATCTTAACAAAACCTTTCTAAAAAAATCTTTTCAAAAAATGCTCAATATGTGTTTTTCAACATCTTTTTTTTTTTTAAAGATTTTATTTATTTACTTGACAGACAGAGATCACAAGTAGGCAGAGAGGCAAGCAGAGAGAGAAAGGGGGAAGCAGCTCCCTGCTGAGCAGAGAGCCAGATGCAAGACTTGATCCTAGGACCCTGGAATCATGACCTGAGCCGAAGGCAGAGGCTTAACCCACTGAGACACCCAGGTGCCCCTAAAAAAAAAAAATCTTTCTAAATCTTCATTGTTATAGTCATGTTTTATCCGTTGTTGTATCTAACTTTAATTTTTGTATACATATAGGGTTTTTTTGGGATACAACTTTTTCTAATAGATCAAAATATACCCTAAATCTAACACAGGGCTTTGTTCTAGTCTCCTGCCTAAGCAAATTCTCCCCGTGTTCTTTTACTTCTTTTTTAGAATTTTTAAAATTTTCATCTTTATAGTCATATTCCCTCCCTTCATCATGTTTACCCTTATTTTTGTGTGTATATGTGTGTGTGTGTGTGTGTGTGTGTGTGTGTGTATGTTTTTCTTTAAAATTTTGGTAGGTAGATTCTTCTGAGACCAAAATACACCCAAAATCAAGTGGGTGGCTCTGTTCTATTCCCTAGTCTATATTTTTTTGTTTAATTTTTTTTTTTAATTTTTTTTGAACTTCTTTTAACCCCTTTGCTTCTCCCCTTGATTTGGGGTCTCTTCTGATTTGGTTAGCATACATTTTTCTGGGGTCTTTGCCACCCTTTTAGTATTTTATTCTCTCGTTGATATAGTCTTATCTGAATAAAATGACAAGGTGGAAAAACTCACCACAAAGGAAAAAAAACAACAGGCAGTACCGAAGGCTAGGGACCTAATCAATATGGACGTTGGTAATATGTCATATCAAGAGTTCAGAATGACGATTCTCAAGGTGCTAGCTACACTTGAAAAAGGAATGGAAGATACTAGAGAAACCCTGTCTGGAAGTAAAAGCCCTTTCTGCAGAAATAAAAGAACTAGAATCTAACCAAGCTGAAATCAAAAAAAGCTATTAATGAGGTGCAATCAAAAATGGAGGCTCTTACTGCTAGGATAAATGGGGCAGAAGAGAGAATTAGTGATATAGAATACCAAATGATGGAGAATAAAGAAGCTGAGCAAAAGAGAGACAAAAAACTACTGGACCACAAGGGGAAAATTCAAAAGATAAGTGATAACTGTAAGATGAAACAATATTAGAGTAATTGGGATTCCAGAAGAAGAACAAAGAGAGAGGGGGCGGAAGGTATATTGGAGCAAATTATTGTAGAGAATTTCCCTAATATGGCAAAGGGAACAAGCATCAAAATCCAGGAGGTGTAGAGAGCCCCCCTCAAAATCAATAAGAAAAGGTCCACACCCCGTCATCTTATAGTAAAACTTACAAGTCTTAGTGACAAAGAGAAAATCCTGAAAGCAGCCCAGGACAAGAAGTCTGTAATATACAATGGTAAAAATGTTAGATTGGCAGCAGACTTATCCACAGAGACGTGGCAGGCCAGAAAGAACTGGCATGATATATTCAAAGCACTAAATGAGAAAAACATGCAGCCAAGAATACTATATCCAGCTAGGCTATCACTGAAAATGGAAGGAGATATAAAAAGCTTCCAGGCCAAATAAAAACTAAAAGAATTTGCAAACACCAAACCAGTCCTACAGGAAATATTGAAAGGGGTCCTCTAAGGAAAGAGAGAGCCTAAAAGCAGTAGACCAGAAAGGAACAGAGACAACATACAGTAATAGTCATCTTACAGGCAATACAATGGCACTAAATTCATATCTCAATAGTTACCCTGAATGTAAATGGGTTAAATGCCGTAATCAAAAGACATAGGGTATCAGAATGGATAAAAAACCAAAACCCTTGGGGTGCCTGGGTGGCTCAGTGGGTTAAAGCCTCTGCCTTCGGCTCAGGTCATGATCCCAGGGTTTTGGGATCGAGCCCCAAGTTGGGCTCTCTGCTCCACAGGGAGCCTGCTTCCTCCCCTCTCTCTCTCTGCCTGCCTCTCTGCCTACTTGTGATCTCTCTCTCTTCTGTCAAATAAATAAAATCTTAAAAAACAAAAACAAAAACAAAACCCTTCAATATGCTGTCTACAAGAAATTCATTTTAGACCCAAAGACAGACCAGATTTAAAGTGAGGGGTGGAAAACAATTTACCATGCTAATGGACATCAAAAGAAAGCTGGGGTGGCAATCCTTATATCAGATAAATTAGATTATAAGCCAAAGACTGTAATAAGAGATGAGGAAGGGCACTATATTATACTCAAAGGGTCTGTCCAACAAGAAGATCTAATAATTTTAATTATCTATGTCCCTAATGTGGGAGCAGCCTACTACATAAACCAATTAATAACAAAAGTCAAAGAAACATATTGACAATAATACAATAATAGTAGGGGACTTTAACAACCCCTCATTGAAATGGACAGGTCGTCCAGGCAAAAGATCAACAAGGAAATAAAGGCATTAAGTGACACACTGGACCAAATGGACATCACAGATATATTCAGAACATTCCACCCCAAAGCAACAAAATACACATTCTTCTCTAGTGCACATGAAACATTCTCCAGAATAGATCACATCCTGGGTCACAAATCAGGTCTCAACTGGTACCAAAAGATTGGGATCATTCCCTGCATATTTTCAGACCACAATGTTCTGAAGCTAGGACTCAATCACAAGAGAAAAGTTGGAAAGAACCCAAATACATGGGAGGCTAGAGAGCATCCTACTAAAGAATGAATGTATCAACCAGGAAATTAAAGAAGAATTGAAAAAAATGCATGCAAACAAATGAAAATGAAAACACAACTGTTCAAAATCTGTGGGACACAGCAAAGGCAGTCCTGAGAGGAAAATATATAGCAATACTAACCTTTCTCAAGAAACAAGAAAGGTCTCAAGTACACAACCAAACCCAACACCTACAGGAGCTGGAGAGAGAACAGCAAAGGAAGCCTAAACCCAGCAGGAGAAGAGAAATAATAAAGATCAGAGCGAAATCAATGAAATAGAATCCAAAAAAACAGTAGAACAAATCAACATAACTAGGAGCTGGTTCTTTGAAAGAATTAATAAGATGGATAAACCCCTGGTCAGACTTATCAAACAGAAAAGAGAAAGGATCCAATTAAATAAAATCATGAGTGAAGGAGGAGCGATCACAACCAACACCAAAGATATACAAACAATTATAAGAATATATTATGATCAACTATACACCAGCAAATTTGACAATCTGGAAGAAATGGATGCATTCCTAGATATCTATAACTACCAAAACTGAACTAGGAAGAAATAGAAAACCTGAAAAGACCCATAACCAGTAAGGAGATTGAAGCAGTCATCAAAAATCTCCCAAGAAACAAGAGCCCAGGGCCAGACGGTTTCCTAGGTAATTTTATCAAGCATTTAAAAAAGAATTAATTTCTATTCTCCTGAAACTTCCAAAAAATAGAAATAGAAGGAAAACTTCCAAACTCATTTTATTAGACCAGCATTCCCTTGATCCCAAAACCAGTCAAAGACCCCATCAAAAAAGAGAATTACAGACCAATATCCTTGATGAACACAGATGCAAAAATTCTCACCAAAACACTAGCCAATAGGATCCAACAGTACATTAAAAGGATTATTCACCACGACCAAGTGGGATTTGTTCCAGGGCTACAAGGTTGGTTCGACATCCGCAAATCAATCAATGCGATACAATACATTAATAAAAGAACAAGAACCATATGATACTCTCAATAGATGCTGAAAAAGCATTTGACCAAGTACAACATCCTTTCTTGTCAAAATTCTTCAAAGTGTAGGGACAGAGGGTACATACCTCAATATCAGCAACGCCATCAATGAAAAACCCACAACGAATACCATTCTCAATGGAGAACTGAGAGCTTCTCCGCTAAGGTCAGGAACATGGCAGGGATGTCCATTATCACCACTGCTATTCAACATAGTACTAGAAGTCCTAACCTCAGCAATCAGACAACAAAAAGAAATTAAAGGCATCCAAATTGGCAAAGAAGAAGTCAAACCATCACTCTTTGCAGATGATAGGATACTTTATGTGGAAAACCCAAAAGACTCCACTCCAAATCTGCTAGAAACTGTACAGGAATTCAGTAAAGTGTCAGGATATAAAATCAATGCACAGAAATTGGTAGCGTATCTATACACCAACAGCAAGACAGAAGAAAAAGAAATTAAGGAGTCAATCCCATTTACAATTGCACCCAAAACCATAAGATACCTAGGAATAAACCTAACCAAAGAGGCAAAGAATCTGTACTCAGAAAACTATAAAGTACTCATGAAAGAAATTGACAAAGACAATGGAAAAATGTTCATGCTCATGGATTGGAAGAACAAATATTGTGAAAATGTCTATGCTACCTAAAGCAATCTACACGTTTAACGCAATCCCTATCAAAATACCATCCTTTTTTTTTTCCCAAAAAATGGAACAAATATTCTTAAAATTTATATGGAACCAGAAAAGACCCCGAATAGCCAGAGGAATGTTGAAAAAGAAAGCCAAATGTGGTGGCATCACAATTTCAGACTTCAAGCTCTATTACAAAGCTGTCATCATCAAGACAGTGTGGTACTGGCACAAAAACTGACACCTAGATAACTGGAACAGAATAGAGAGCCCAGAAATAGACCCTGAACTCTGTGGTCAACTCATCTTTGACAAAGCAGGAAAGAATGTCCAATGGAGAAAAGATAGTCTCTTCAAAAAATGGTATTGGGAAAATTGGACAGCCACATGCAGAAAAATGAAACTGGACCATTTCCTTACACCACACACAAAAATGGATTCAAAATGTATGAAAGACCTCAATGTGAGAAAGGAATCCATCAAAATCCTTGAGGAGAACATAGGCAGCAACTTCTTCGACCTCAGCCACAACAAGGGCAATGTTTCCCTAGAAACATCGCCAAAGGCTAGGGAAGCAAGGGCAAAAATGAACTATTGGGACTTCATCAAGATCAAAAGCTTTTGCACAGCAAAGGAAACAGTCAACAAAACCAAAAGACAACTGACAGAATGGGAGAAGATATTTGTAATGACATATCAGATAAAGGGCTAGTATCCAAAATCTATAAAGAACTTATCAAACTCAACACCCAAAGAACAAGTATTCCAATCAAGAAATGGGCAGAGGACATGAACGGAAATTTCTGCAGAGAAGACATCCAAATGGCCAACAGACACATGAAAAAGTGCTCCACATCACTCGCATCAGGGAAATACAAATCAAAACCACAATGAGATACCACCTTACGCCAGTCAAAATGGCTAAATTAACTAGTCAGGAAATGACAGATGCTGGCAAGGATGCGGAGAAAGGGGAACCCTCCTACAATGTTGGTGGGAGTGCAAGCTGGTGCAGCCACTCTGAAAAACAGCATGGAGGTTCCTCAAAAAGTTGAACATAGTTACCCTACGACCCAGCAATTGCACTACAGGGTATATACCCTAAAGATACAAATGTAGTGATTCGAAGGGGCACGTGAACCTGAATGTTTATAACAGCAATGTCCACAATAGCCAAACTATGGAAAGAACCTAGATGTCCACCAACAGATGAGTGGATAAAGATGTGGTATATATATACAATGGAACACTATGCCGCCATCAAAAGTAATGAAATCTTGCCATTTACAATGACATGAATGGAACTAGAGGGTATTATGTTGAGCGAAATAAGTCAATCAGAGAAAGACAATTATCATATGATCTCCCTGATATGAGGAAGTTGCGAGGCAAAGTGGGGGTTTTGGGAGGTAGGGAAGGAAAAAATGAAACAAGATGGGATGGGGAGGGAGACAAACCATAAGAGACTCTTCATCTCCCAATACAAACTCAGGGTTGCCGGAGGAAGTGGGGGAGGGAGAGGGTGGTTGGGTTATGGACATTGGGGAAGGTATGTGCTATGGTGAGTGCTGTGAAGTATGTAAAACTGGTGATTCACAGACCTGTACCCCTGGGGCTAATAATACATTATATGTTAATTTAAAAATAAAAACACCTGACAAAATAATTTTAGAACTTAAAAATATTGACTTCTTTGGTTTTGAACAAAGCAATTCATTCCTTTAAGCCTTATTTCTTTCAAACTAAATAATGCTATTTTTTAATCTAAAATTTACACCGTTAAAGATTAGCAAACTTAGATAATAAAATATAATTTTAAAAGTTAAATTACAGTTTTTAAAGTCTGGATTAACTTATTCACTGTTAAACCATTTCTAATGCACTAAATAAATGTCACAGGTAGAAAAAAAATCTTACCTGCAATATTGGAAAAGTAGCAGTGGTAATGCCCATTTTGTGTAAATTTAAGAGCATTTCACTTCCACTCCATATTTTACATGATGATTCATAATCCCTTTCCACAAGATGTTCAGTGTTTGCTTCTAACCAACTAAAATAAAATAATTCCCAAATTAAGTAAGTAAAATAAAACAATTCCATCAACTAATATCATCCTTACATGCACTATTTCAACAAATCAAAGAACTGTGATACATTGATCATATTCCTTGAAACTCCTGGGATACAAATGTGAATTAAGACATCTTTTAAAATGCATGCATGTTTCATATTGCATAATAAACACTTGCATAGTTAAAATGTTTTATTCAGAAAAGAGAAACATGCATGTGATTTCCCAGTTGTGTTTTTTTAGATTCACACCTCTTTACTTTATCTCTTCAACTGAGAACCAGGTATAGAAGCTGATCCCAAATGTGCATAAAGGAAATACAAAACAATCTAATAAAAAAATTAAGCTGTTACTTTTTATTTTTTTTAAGATTTTATTTATTATTTGACAGAGATCACAAGTAGGCAGAGAGGTAGGCGGCAGGGTGGGGTGGGGGGGAGGTGAAGCAGACTCCTTGCTGAGCAGAGAGCCCCATGCGGGGCTCAATCCCAGGACCCTGGGATCACGACCTGAGCCAAAGGCAGAGGCTTTAACCCACTGAGCCACCCAGCTGCCCCTAAGCTGTTACATATTAAAACAAAAAAGAGTTACTAGAAAATATACTCATTTTTACGTATACCTACACATTTTTACATTTAGTAAGTACTTAAATGCCTGTATTATGCCAGACACTGTACTGGTACCAGAAATACAGCAATAAGTAAAATAGGTACGATCCTTACTCTTATGAAAATTACTTTCTACTAAAGAGAGAAATAAACTTAGATACATGAAACAAGAAAATATCAGGTACTGAAAAGTCATATAATGAAAATAAATTAGCTTAATGTAGTCTACTTGCTATTTTAATGTGAATGCCAAGGAAGTTCTCCCTGAGGTGACATTTATTCTAACAACAGAATACAAAAGTACCCAGTCATGAAGGATCAGAGAAGGAAAAACAAAACAAAACTCCAAGCAGAAAGAATAGCTAGTGCAAAGATTTTGAAGTGGTTAACAAATTTTGCTTATTTAAAGACCTGACAGAAAGCCACTGTGGTTGCAACACAATGGGCAAAAAGGAATAACATTATGAACAATGTTAGAACAATGTTAGAATGTTAAGCAGGAATCAGATTATGTTGAGCCAAGGTAATGAGTCTGCATTCTATTCAAAATCCAGTGGGAAGGTTTTTAATGAAGGATTGATTGACTGACTGAAAAAATGCAGGCCTGTGAGCAGGGGGGTAGGGAGGACCACAGGGAGGAGAGAGACAATCTTGAGCAGGCTCCACACCCAGCACAGAGCCTGATATGGGGCTTAATCCCATGGCCCTGAGATCACGATCTGAGCCTAAGTCAAGTCAGATGCTTAACTGACTGAGCCACCCAGGTGTCCCTTAAATGGAGTATTTTAAATAAGAGACAATCTGGGGCGCCTGGGTGGCTCAGTTCATTGATCGTCTGACTTTTGATTTCAGCTCAGGTCATGATCTCAGGGTCATGAAATCTAGCCCCTGTCTGGTACTTCCAGAGTCTGTTTTAGATTCTCTCTCTTCCTCTCCCTCTACCCCTTTCCTGACTCACATACTCTCTAAATAAATAAATACAATCTTTAAAAAAGAGAGAGAGAGAGAATCCATTTTAAATGTTTAAAAGGTGATTCCAGTTTCTAAGCTAGAATGGATTAAAGGCAAAAGGCAAGAGTGAAAGCAGAGACCTGCTGGATGCTGTTAAAGAATTCTGGTTAATAGATTATTCTAGGATAATAGCTATGAGATTGAAGGATTTGGGATCTATTGTACAGGTGGCATTTATTAAATTTAATGATGAGTTGGATCAGGTGAGGCAGTAATTAAGGGTAACAGATTTTTTATTTGAGGAACTGGCTGGTACTGTTTGCTTAGATAAGAAGACTGGGCATTTGGGGGGAGTAGGTAAGGGAAGGGAAGGAGTTCATTTTGTAAAGTTGAAATTAAAATCCAAACAGATTATAAAGTACAGTTGGATATATGAAAATAGCATTCCAGAGACAGACTAGAATCTAGATTTATTACTGATTGGGTTAGGCACAGATTCAGGCCTTACTAGTACTACTGTGGTACTCAGTTATATAATTTAGGCAAAGTACAGAGATAGAGAAGAAATGAGGTCTCAGGACCAAGTCCTGAGGCACTTCAACATTTAGATATCAAACAGAATAAGAACTATCAAAAGAAATTGAGAAAAAATGAACTGTGAGGAAGAGCAAAACCAGGTCTCATAGAGGCTGTCTAGGAAAAAGTACTCCTCTATGTCTCCTCTTGTCTCACTACTTCACTTCTGACATATTTGGTCACTAAATTTAAGCGGGGTTCTTTTTTCCTTACACTAAGCAATTCTCCAAAACACTAGCTGGATGTCCTAGGATTCAATTCAATGCTGACACTAACTGGAGTTAGCACAGACTCCACAGGCGAAGTATTCAGTATCACAAGACTGCCCTCCCCACCTCTTCACCTCAGATGTCAGCATTAAAGTCCCAGTTGTCATCTGTGCTTCTGACCAAGCAATTATAAATCAGAGGTTCCCAGGACACCTCCTCAGGTTTGATCATTTACTAGAACAATCCTCAGAACTCCAGGAAATACCTGTTTACCAGTTTTTATATAATAAAGGATACAGATAAAGAGCCAGATGAAGAGATAAATGGGGAGAGGTTTGGAAGGGTCTGAGCACAGAAGCTTCTATACCTGGAAAGGTAGGATGCTCCAAGAACATAAATGTGTTCACCAATCTGGAAGCTCTCTGAAACCTGGCTTCATCACATAGGCATGATCTATTATCAACTCAATCTGCACCCCCTCTCCCCTTTCCAGAGGGAAATGGGGCTGAAAGTTCTAAGCTACTAATCATGGTTTAGTGTTTCTAGTGACCACCCCCATCCAGAAGCCCACCAAACACCGCCTCATTAGAAAAAAGACAGTCCTAGCACCCAGGAAATCCCAAAGGATTTAAGAGTTCTGTCAGGAACTGGAGTCAAACATGCTCTTAGTGATCTTATCACTTAGGAAATTACAAAGGTTTTAGAACTTCTGTATCAGAAACTGGGGAGAGAGAGCAATGTGCATATATTTTCCATTATTTCACAGAAGTAAAGCCAAAAACATTATTCATAGAGATGGTAGTCCACAATACCCAAATGACACTGCTGAACGGCTGAGTAAGATAACAAAATTAACCTTTGGATTGGAACATACGGATCACTGGTGACCTTGATAAGAACAGTTTTAGTAGAATTCTGCAGACAACCCAACTGAGATCAGTAAGTAAAGATTGGGAAGTGAGAAAATAGAATTAACAACTATAGGCAACTCTTTCCACAAATTCTGCTGTGAAATAAAAATGACAAACTGCTACATGACAAAAATACAAGGAAAGATGCAACCACATGGCAAAATAGGGGGAATGTATTTGCAAATTTTATCATAGACAGGCAAAGGGTTAATGTGCAAAGAGCTTCTACAAATCAATAAGAACCATAACAAAACCAAAAAAAAAAAAGAGAGAGAGAGAGAGAGAGATGTCAACAATCAACAGAAAAGGAAATATAAATAGCCTTTAAAAATACTTAATATTGGGGTGCTTGGGTGGCCCAGTAGGTCAAGTGTCCTTCTCTTGGTTTTGGCTCAGGTAGTGATCTCAGGGTTATGAGACTGACCCCCATGCTGGGCTCTATGCTCAGTGCTGAATCTGCTTGGGACCTGTCTCCCTTTCTTTCTGCCTCTCCTCACCCCCCAAACTGGTCTCTCTCTCTCTCTCTCTAAAACAAATAAATCTTTTTTAAAAAATGCTTAATACCAATCATATTAAGAGAAATGTAAGTAAAAACTACACTGGATGGGGCATCAAAGTGGCTCAGTCATTAAGTGTCTGCCTTCAGCTCAGGTCATGATCCCAGGGTCCTGGGATTGAGCCCCACATCAGGCTCCCGGCAAACTCATCAAGTTGTATATACATTAAATATTTACAGCTTTGTGTATGTCAATCATACTTCAATAAAATGGCTTTAAAAATAACATTTTTATGCTTAAAATAAAATGACAATGGGGGGTCTGGGTGACTAAGTCAGTTAAGCATCTGACTCTTGATTCTGGCTTAGGTCATAATCTCAGGGTTGTGAATTCAAGCCTTATATAATCAGGTTCCATGCTCAGCAGGGAGTCTGCTAGAGATGCTCTCTCTCCCCCTCCTTCTGCCCTTCCCCTCACCTGCATACACACTCTTTCTAAAATAAATCTTACAGAAAAAAATGGAGAAGACAAAAAAATGAAAATACAGTATGCCATCATTTAGGTAAAAAAGGAGGAATAGGGAAAAGTATCTATATTGGCTCATATATGCATGAAATTTGCTTGTAAATATGCACTGAATCATACACTTGTTCAGGAGGAGAGGAACTAAGCAGATGGGGTGGAAAGGAGTTTTTACAACATAAATTTGTATACCTTTTATGTTCAAACATGTGACTATATAACATTCAAAAAAATTTTAAGAAAATGGAAAGAGAACAGAAAAATGCTGTAGTAAGTGGAATAGGATGTAAGATCTAAGATCAAGATCTAAGATAAAGAGATTCTAGATCAACAACCTAATGTCTAATAAAATGGAATTCAATGTAAACTTTAACAAAACTATTACAAAATCTAGTAGAGTATTGAGATCTTGGTTAATTAAAACTCATCAAACCAGAGTCCTACTCAAACTAAAAGATAAAGCAATAAATCAAAGCTATAATCCAAAAATTTTAAATATGTTACTTAAAATCCCCTTTAGTTTATGTTTAGTCCAATGTCCTATATACATCATACATGGGGCTGTTAAATTAGAAATAAGATTCACAATTATCAATTTAAAAATTGAATGTTTATTATATTCTTTGAACAAGACAGAAGTTTGGACTGGCCTATTTCTAAAAGTTTAACAGGCAAGGAATAATCCATTTCCCAAGTTGCCTGATCAAAGTTTACTAATTAAAATACTGTGGCATAATAAAGCATGTTTTTCATACAAAGGTAGCAAAAATGACACTGTTAAGAAAATGTTCTTACTTAATTAGGCTATAGCACACAGCTCGTAGGGGTTCATGGTCTTTCTTCCTTATATTATTGTTGACCATACTATCTAGTTCATCTCGAGCAAACCGAAGCTGAACTTCTGTTACACTGTAACTTGCTGATTCCCGAGCACACTCTTCAATGTTATGAGCTTCATCTAAAATGACAATCTGTTCTTTGAGATTGATATCCATCTGTAAGACAAAAAAATTTTCCTATAAAACATTCAGGAAAATGGACTTAACAGCAGTAGGCAAGATATTTTGATTTAAAATTTCATACTACAGGCAACATAGCAAGGATAATTATATAAGTAACTGATTCTAGGTCTTAAAACTTTTAAAACACTAAAGCTAACAAATATCAGCTCAACATTACAGTTTCTCATTTTTCACTCTCAAAATACTTTGCAAACCTATCAACCAAAATACCTTTTAAGTGAGTCTGGATTAAGGTATTGATGGCCACATCAAAGTGTATAAAAATCACACTATACAATCTCCAACATAATGTTAAAAGGGGGCAAACAAGGTGACATGATCATCTATCTAAAAACCCAAGATGACAACTGAAAAATTATTAAAAATTAACAAGATAAATGTATTCAAAATAAATGTTCAGAAATCAACAACAACAAAAAAGCGGGGGGGGGCAAACAAAATAACTTTAAAACTAAAATAATTATACAGGATTCAAAAGACTCTCAAAATATAATACAGCATGTATCTATTTCATTTATGTTGTTCCTACATCCCTTCATTTTGAGAATTATTCTTCCCCAGCTACATGTAACGTGGATAGAACTGTTAATCTGTTAATCAAGGGACATCACCACTCTCACAACACAGACTCAGAACCCAGGCTTGTCAATTAAATAAAGTATTCCATCCCTCTACAGTCACAGGTTCAAGAATGGAGATGAGATTCAAGGTAGGCTAATCAGAGAAATCTGGGTAGTAAATTTAAGATCATGTTCTTTTTTTCCAGGTTAGGTGGCTGCTTGAGGTTATCTTTGTTCCCATTGGAAAGAAACAGCCTGAAAATAAAGCCTTCACAATGAAATTGGTCAAGTATTTTTTTCTTTAAGCTCTACTGAAGCTGGGTTTCTGTCATTTGCAATTGAAAGAGTCCTGGCTTATATGAAGAAATGTTACAAAGTAATTGCCAATGAGTTATTCTGAGGAATAAAATATAGAGAGTTGACAATGACTGAAAAAGAACCATGGAAGAATAAGAAATATATTGGGGTTCAAAAGATGAGTAGAGGGGTGCCTGGGTGGCTTAAGCTGGTTAAGTGTCCAACTCTTCATTTCAGCTAAGGTCATGAACCCAGGGTTGTGAGATCAAGCCCCACATCAGGCTCCCCACTGGGCATGGAGCCTGCTTAAGATTCTCTCTTCCTCTCCTGCTGCCTCCACCCCTCTCTCTCATAAATAAATAAATAGTGAGTAGAATTTGGATTTGGATAGCAAAGGGATTCAGGCATTTCAATATAGGCATCATCAAAAGCAGAGATATAGGTTAGGAACAAGGTATCCTCAGGGGACTATGAGGTAATTTTTAAAGGGTCCAAGTTGGGAGTTTGTAGCGGATATGTCCAAAAAGGCAGATTCAAGCCAGACTATTGAGCATCATGAGAGTAAGTAAGCTTAAGAGAAATGGACTTTAATCAACAGATGAATGGATAAAGATGTGGTGTGTGTATATATATATGTATACATATGTATATAATGGAATGTATACATATATATATATGTATACATATGTATATATGTATACATATATATATATAATGGAATGCTACTCAGCCATCAAAAAGAATGAAATCTTGCCATCTGCAATGACACGATGGAACTAGAGGGTATTATGCTAAGCAAAATAAGTCAACCAGAGAAAGACAATTATCATATGATCTCATTCATACATGGAATTTAAGAGACCAAACCGAGGATCATGTGGGAAGGGAGGGAAAAATAAAACAAGATGAAGGGAGACAAACCGTAAGAGACTCTTAGTCATAGGAAACAAACTGAGGGTTGCTGGAGGGCAGGGGAATTGGGGGGATAGGATAACTGGGTGATGGACCTTAAGGATGACACATGATGTAACAAGCACTGGGTATTACATAAGACTGATGAATCACTGAAATCTACCTCTGAAACTAATAATACACTATATGTTTATTAATTGAAATCAATTTTTTAAAAAATTTTTAAAATTAAATAAAATAAGAGATATGGACTTTAACTCATGAGCCAAGAGTGCAATATATTTTCAAGCAGAAGAAAGATGTAATAAAAGTAATAATAGGAAGACTGACCTGGCATTGATATGTACAGTGGCTCAAAGGGGCCTAGCCAAGAGGAAACCAAATAAGAGGACAGCAGGAATAGTAAATATAATAATACCTATCAAGTTTAAGTAGAAAGCTAATTAGAGCTGTGCAATCAGATCTAGAGAGAAGAATAACAGGTGAATATATGAAATTATTCTTTTTTTTTAAGTAAGCTCCATGCCCAGTGGGGAGCCCAAAGTGGGGCCCAAACTCATGACCTTGGGATCAAGACCTGAGCGGAGATCAAGAGTCAGATGCCTAGGGTACCTGGGTGGTTCAGTGGGTTAAAGTTTCTACCTTCAGCTCAGGTCATGATCCCAAGGTCCTGGGATTGAGCCCTGCATCGGGCTCTCTGCTCTGCGGGGAGCCTGCTTCCTCCTCTCTCTCTGCCTACTTGTGATCTCTGTCTGTCAGATAAATAAATAAAATCTTTAAAAAAAAAAAAAAAAGAGTCAGATGCCTAACAGAATGAGCCACCCAGGCTCCCTCAAGTAATTCACTTTTTCTCTTATGCTGCAACAACTGGATGGTTCTAAGAACCATGCAAATAAACACAAATATGATATCCAAACTTCATTTCTCAAAATCTCACAAAGCATAATTTGCATAGTATACATATTCTCCCCCCAAAGTTCTTCAAACTATAGATTTTTCAGATGAATGTTTTAAAATAATTCTGACCATTTATAAATAGAAGGAATGATACTTATTATTGGGTCTCAACTGGGAGTAATTTTGCCCCCCAGGTTATATTTGGCAACTTCTGGAGACATTTTTTATTGTGACAGCTGTTAAGGGTGCTACCAGTGTCTAGTGGATAAAACCAGATGCTGCTCAGCATCCTACAGTGCACAAAATATATGACCACAACAAAACACTGTCAAGCCCAAAATGTCATTATTATAGGCTGAAAAAACCCATCAGAATCCCACTCTGTGGGGCACCTGGGTGGCTCAGTTGGTTAAAGTAGCTGCCTTTGGCTCAGATCATGATCCTAGGGTCCTGGGATTGATCTCCTGCTCAGTGGAGAGCCTGCTTCTCCCTCTCCCTCCACCTGCCACTCTGCCTACTTGTTCTCTCTCACTCTCTGTCAAATAAATAAATAAAATCTTAAAAAAAAAATCCCACTCAGTACTAGCTCTTTAAAAGTATACTAGGTCCTCAAAAGTATTAATTACTTTAGACATCAAAATGATAAGATCTAAAATTCAGTTTTTAATACATCTCAGTATATGTTTTCAGTACCCTAATCTGCTTATACATTTACATAAATTAAATATAAAGCAAAAAAAATAAAGTAAAAAGAAAAACATCTAAAAGCTTTCACATTGATCATTCATATTCCAATATGTAGGAGAAAAGTTCTAATTTTCATACAGTTACTCACACTTTCCCTTATTTGTGCATCTAGAAGATAGTTGTAAGGACAAAATATTATGTGAGCATCTTCTATTAGTTCTCGTGCTGTGTAATACGGACATGCCTTTAGTTTTTTCCCCAAGCTGACAAGTTCTTCTATATCCCAGGCTTTGCACATCCCTTGAACAGTTTGTAATGTGTGTTGATCATTAATTTTATGTACACCATGATAAAAATAGCAGGATTTGCCCTGAAAATAAACAGGCATTACTGAAATGTGAATCAATGCTGGAACAAAAGAATAAAACAAGTTTATCTCAGTATTTTCAGAACATCATTAAAACCACAAAGATTTTACAGGAGAGAAATTATACTGTATCCATAATCACAACCATTTTAAAGAAACTCTATTAGTTGACTCAAACAGAGCTCCAGATCAGTACAGCTCTAGATACCCCAAATTAACCTGAAAAAAGTTTTTAATTATGCTTGTTGTGCCTTTGCTTTGATTATAAAGTGATATTAGGCAAAAATATTTCTTGAAAGATACAAAAGAACAATGGTATCACTGGTTGCTTTGAAAGATGACACTTAAGTGACTTGGCGACAGGAGTGAGAGAGATTTTTCTCTATAAACAATTCTGTATATTTTCAGTTTGAGCCATGAGACTGTATTACTTAATCAAATATAAATAATAAAAAGAAAGGAAGAAAGGAGAAAGGGAGAGAGGAATGTCTTAGGGGAAACAATAAAGAGTGTTCACTATAAAATATCTAGAAGATACAAAGGAGTACAAAAATTCCACTAAATTATCTATAATTCTGTAACAGAAAGAATGTACTAGTAACATTTTGATGTATTTCATTTATTCTTCTTCTATACATATGTATATATGGACACATCTATAAAATGTGACCCAACATTAAAATAATGAGAGCATGATTATTAACCATTAAATCTCATCTTCACAAAAAACATATTTTTCCATACCTAAAATAATTTTGTAGAATTATTTCTGGTGCTAGTTAATTATTTTTTCTTAATTGAAACAAAAATTAACTTTCAGCAGATAAATGCATTGCTTTTCCAGTATAGGAGCACTTTCGTAAAAGAAACAGTGAACAAAAACACATGTGCCTTTGAATCAAGCCAAAAAATCAGAAAGTTTACACTTTAAGGGCACTTAGAACGACACTCCTGTGAAGAATGATAGCAAAACCAGAATGGCTCATCCATTTTAGCAGTGTAACACAATCCTGAGGGGAGACTGTCAATTGAAGTGTTATCACACTTTAAACTCTTTTTACGCAAACTGTCAGTTATCTATTTATCATTTCGCTTTGGTAATTCAGCCATAGTAAACATAGACACCTACAGTGACTTTGTAATTGGCCATCATTACAATACCAAATTACCCTAAGGACTTGAGAACAAGAAAAAGAATGTTCATGTTTGGCTATGAGCTAAGCATTCTGAGGCAGAATTAGGTCCAGACAAATAACTAAAAGCAGGTATCTTCAAGTATTTATAACCAAGGAGAAAGAAATGCATAATACAAAATAACTTATTCACATTACATGGATAGAAGGTGATATACCAATTAAATGAAACTCTAGGGGCGATGGCTCATAGTCTTTTGTGTAGAACCAATTCTGTTCGACAAAATACTAGTGAAAGAACTTTCAAAATATATTTATCACTGATCATTTCACAGACTATCAATTTATTATTCATGAATAAATTCTGAGTATATTCCAGACTTGTAGCCAGTTTCAGACTAAACAAGTTATTAAACTGTACAGACTACCAAACTAATACCATCAAAAAAATTATGTATTTACTAAGAAAGACTTCTCAATTTCTACCTTGACCAAATTCATATTCAAGATTTCCCTGGAATACTTTAAAACCACCAATGACATATCTTTAAAGTTAATAATTTCATGTAACTTTTTTTGAAAGAGAAGTTTATACTAATCAAAATTACAAGATAGGATAATCATTATATTTCTCATTCAACTAAAAAACACTTAAAAATTTACTCAGAAAGAGACCCTAAATAAACTATCTTCTAATTAAGTTTTAAAATATATAAAATATATTAATTAGATCAAATTTGACTAACTTAAATACTTTATCTTCTCCTATGACATCATCCATATCTGACTATTTTTGGTAGTGGGATTTCAATGAGGTAAGAAGATATCTGACTAAAATGGGAATTAATTTCAAGGAATTAAATATCCCAAAGCTTTAGAACCAAAACCTGTCATTTTAAACTTACGATTTTTTTTTTTTATGTTAGTCACCGTACAGTACGTCATCAGTTTTTGATGTAGAAAGATTTTATGGTAAAGTTACTTTTCAAAAAATAGCAATACTAGCAATTAATTTGATTTTTGTAAGTTATTTGACTATCACGGGAAATACACATATAAAACAGAAAATGAATGCGTAGAAAATTGAGCAAATTGAATCTTTTCAGCCTTAATTTTTTCTCTAAAGCAAAATAACTTTACTCACATTTTTTCCATCCAGCAATTCCATGCACTTTTCATTTCTGTTGAAGTTACCTACTATTTCAGGATGGACACAAGTATGATCCCTGCTGGAGAGAATAGTCATTGGGACCCCTGAGTACGCTGTCCTCCGGAGTTCTCTAGTAATCTGAGCTATCTGTTTGTGTGTGCGTGTCCCAAAATATATTTTGGGTATCTTGGATTTCCCCCCATGATCCTTCTTAGTGGCATTTGAGGAATCTTGACTGCTTCCTTGTTTAGTAGAACAACAACACCTGGAACAGTGACCAGGGGTCTGTAACAAAGGAAAGAAGAAGACAATTTATGTCTGGCATGCCACAAAAAATGTTATCAAACCTCTCACAAAATCAGAATCTGTAAGTAATAAAACACAACTATCAAAGAGAAATGTCAAGATATTACATCATCTAAAACTTGCCATTAAAGAAAAAAAATACAAATTCCATTTCAAATTGGTTTTCTTGCACTCTTCAAAATTATAAACAATGTTTCCACATTTGCATGGCTTTCTAACATATCATTCCGACACTCAAATTCTAAATGTTTTAAGAGGTTTTAATTCGAATTATAAAAATAAGATAAAGTGGAGGATAATTTTCATTTTTGCTTAGGCTTCAAGTAAACTTGTAATACTACAGTTTGGAGTTGATAATTTTATTTTTGTTCACAGCATAGCTCATTCAAATATTCTGTACCAACATTTTAAAGAGCATTTAAATATAGCTTGCAAAAAATAGAAATATCAAGTCAAATCTAAAATATCATTAAATATAAGAAAAATATTATCTACCATAGGGATGCAAATGAATGCAAATTATTAATATGTATTAATAAAGGCAGGTTGTTTGTCTGGAACAAGTACATCTGAAATTTGATTACCTGTCATGGAATTCATATCCATCAGTATAATTTTTCAGGACAGCTTTTTCTGAACAATTTTATTCATAATTCAGTTCCATAATTAAAATAATCAGATAAATGTCTCCTTAAACACAACATATGGAACAGCAGGAATATAGTCTGTAATTTACCTGATTTTCCTCTTCTGTTTCCCAACTCAAAAATAAAATTAAAAATCTAATGCTATACATTAGAACCATTAGTTCTTAAAACTATTCTATTTAATGCTATACATTAGAACCATGAGTTCTTAATAACTACTCTCTCCTCAATCTCAATTACTATACAAATGAGACAAAATGCAGTCTCATTTAAGAGAAATACTGTGAAATAGTTACAGAAGGGGTCACTGATGGGGAAAAAAAGCTAAATAGTACAGTAGCTTAAGAGAATTTGTTCAACTGAACAAATACACCATTTAACTGAAGACTTTCTTTTTAATTATAATCAGTAAGAGTAGCCTTCATAAACAAATGCTAAGTCATAGCATGTTACACCACAACACTGGGGATCAAGCTGTCTTTTAGCCTCAACTCGGTGGAAAAGCAAGTTCAAATTACTCCCAGTCTCGCTCAACCTTGTCCGCCATTAAATATTACAATACATGATAGAATGGATGTAAATGTGACCCTTCTGGAGCTGTCACTCACTGGGATAAAAGGTTCACTGATGTGCCAAATAAACAGTCAGTCAAAGCAGATAAAGTTACAGTCATGCTGGAATTGTTACATTCCCCTCTCAAGTTGCCAGTAGCAGCAGATTTCATTACAGAGTGCTGCCACATTAAATAGCCAGTTCCAAATATCCTGCCTTCTATATTGAATAATTACTTATTCACTGAAAGGATAAAAAGAAGAGTTATGAATGGAGCTCTTGTCAACAGTGAGGCAGGAAACAGCTGACATGTGGTTTATGTTACATATGTTGCAATATCTAACAATTTATGGTCATACAGAAAATGGAATGCAAATTATATCATGATATTTCTGACTGAATTTTTTTGGCTTGTGCAATGATCACATTAATTAATTAACCTAGTAAACGAGGTAAAATAACTCTAGGTAGAATTAGTTTACTTTTCAATACCTTTAATCTTTTCACTCAATTATACTATTTCTCTTCCCTATGATATAAAAAATTAAATACTGAATATTAAGTTGAATATTGGAATGCTATATACTATATGGATATATTATATCCAAGCATAAAAGTAATCTAATAAAGTGGTCTTCTCTCAAGGCTTTGAAAACCTCCTTTTTGATGAAACACTTTGAACATCAATTCCACTTAAAGCTTTACCACCTAAACCTTTCATTTTAATTCCACTTTTTTCTAACCAAAAGTCCAAAAAATATTGAAATAAACAAAATGAGTCAACCACCTATGACAAATAATGTAATATATAACCTACAGACCCTCATACATATATATTTCCTATATAACTTTTTTCAAATAAAAAGAGATGCTATTATACAGTTTTATAATACTGTTTTATATTAAAACTTTTTTTTTTTACGTTTTAAAAGGGATGAATTTGTCATTAGTAATTTTAAAAAAGGATCACCCTATCTTAAAATGTTATGATAGTAGCTATAACTAACAAAAATAAAAGATCGAGAACTAATTTCAGAAAACTTTTCCCATTATAGCAGCTTTATTTAGGTACTTTAAATCTGGTTTTCATTCCATAACTGATAAAACTATAAGCTATGGTTAATTCTATATTAAACACGTTTTTGTTCATTATGTCTTACAGTGGTCTGAAGCAATTATATCTTCTAAGAACATGGTTTTCTAGTGGTTGTTTAGGCAAGTATTGCAGAAGATGGAAATTAAGAAAGAAAGTTGATTCTTTTTCCTTTGCAATATTAAAGAATTATTTCTTCAGGTGTGATTGTCTATTGAAGTTCTATTTAAAGGATTTGGTACAATCATATTTAATATAGGAAAAAACTGAATGTGGCAAGAGAAGAGAGGCTTCAAAAAGACATTTGGAATTATTTGCACCAAAATCACTTATTTTCAGGGGTGCCTGGACAGCTCAGTGGGTTAAAGCCTCTGCCTTCGGCTCCGGTCATGATCCCAGGGTCCTGGGGTCGAGCCCCGCATTGGGCTCTCTGCTCAGCAGGGAGCCTGCTTCCCTTCCTCTCTCTCTGCCTGCCTCTCTGCCTACTTGTGATCTCTGTCAAATAAATAAATAAAATCTTAAAAAAAAAAATCACTTATTTTCAATTCTGTAAGAAAACTAGAGAAAGAAAATCTGAAAACAGTCAAGACAGAAGTCCTAATATCCTCCAACTCAATTAATAGGCTAACACTTTATGGACTCTCTCTCTGAAACACTTTGACCTAGCCGTCTTTAAACAATAAATGAACAAAATTAAATAATTTTGTACCTTTCATTAAGTATTTCTCCTGCTAACCAGCTATTAGGTTTATCTTTCAAAGATATATTTTCCTTTTGCTTTTGACCTTTGAATTTATAGAGATTGCATGAGGAAGTGGAGAATAAATTAAAAAGTATTCATTTTCATCCAACATACCTGAATGTCAAGAAAGATAAAACATATAGGCTTCCTAAAGCCCATAATCTCTAAGACCTGAAAGTGGCAGAGCAGTCCTTTAAGAGATGGCTTTTTCTCCTATAGTTAGAAACTGTCTAGAGTCCTTTTACTTCAACAAAAGACAAGAAAACCCAACCCAAATAACACCAAAATTCCATTATTATTTAAGGTGGAAAAAAAAAATAAACAAACAAACAAAACTACAGGGGCACATGGCTGGCTCAATCAGTGGAGCACGTGACTCTTGATCTCGGGGTCATGAGTTCAAGCCCCACACTGGGCATGGAGCCTACATTACCTACAAAGAAATGCAAGAGACGCAAGTGGGTGTGACAGCTATATTTTTTCCACGTGTAGGAGTCAATTGCTTAAAAATACATTTCAGGGGCGCCTGGGTGGCTCAGCAGGTCAAAGCCTCTGCCTTGGGCTCAGGTCATGATCCCAGGGTCCTGCAATCAAGCCTTGCATCGGGCTCTCTGCTCAGCAGGGACCCTGCTTCCTCCTCTCTCTCTGCCTGCTTCTCTGCCTACTTGTTATTTCCGTCTGTCAAATAAATAAATAAAATCTTTAAAAAAAATACATTTCAAATCTATGATAGTAAAAACTGTTCTTAGAGGATCAGCAATCAAGGATTTTAGAAAATTTCCTCATGTCTAACAATTTCTATTCTCTCTGTTGTCCTACAATATAGAAATATATATCTAATTTTTTTGAAAGAATGAAGAAAGATTATAAAATTTGATCTTGAAAGACCAAATTCTGAGTCCTTGTCACTTTCACAAAGCTATAAGTTCAAGTAAGATAAGATATAATTTCAAGGTCTTAAGTTTCATAAATTTCTCCAACCTTTCCCCACAAAAACAACATAAAAACTTCTATGCCTAGGGGCACCAAGATGGCTCAGTTAGTTAAGCATCTGCCTTCAGTTCAGATCATGATCCTGAAGTCTGGGAATTGAGCCCTGCTTTGGGCTCCCTGCTCAGCAGGGAGTCTGCTTCTCCCTCTGTCCCTCACCCCACTTGTACTCTCTCTCTCTCTCTTAAATAAATAAAACCGTTAAAAAATATATTAAGAGGGGCGACTGGGTGGCTCAATGGGTTAAATAAAGCCTCTGCCTTCAGCTCAGGTCATGACCTCAGGGTCCTGGGAGGGAGTCCCGAATCAGGCTCTCTGCTCAGCAGGGAGCCTGCCTCCCCCTCTCTCCTGCCTGCCTCTCTGCCTACTTGTGATTTCTGTCTGTCAAATAAATAAATAAAATCTTTAAAATATATATATATATTAAGAAATAACTATGGTTGGGCATGTGGGTAGCTCAGTCGGTTAGAGCCTCTGCCTTCGGCTTAGGTCATGATCCCAGAGTCCTGGGATCAAGTCCCGCATCGGGCTCTCTGCTCACAGGGAGCCTGCTTCCCTCTCTCCCTCTCTGCCTGCCTCTCTGCCTACTTGTGATCTCTGTCAAATAAATAAACAAACTCTTTAAAAATTAAAAAAAAAAGAAATAACTATGGTTAAATAGTTGAAAAATAAAAATAAGCACAGTGACTAAATACATTTTAAAAATGGAAAATAATAAAGGAAAGCTACGAACTATTGTATTGTCAGAGAAGTTATTTTGCTAATTCAAAAATCAGGTAACCTTCTAAAAGAAGGCTATGAATTAAATTCTAAACACAGACATAAAAGGATATATTGATGCAAAAAATAAGTATATAAAAGAGAGGAAAAAAGACTAAAAAGAAATTTTGTAGGAAATAAAGGGAAAACTAGGTCCATAAAATAATTATATACTTTTCTGAAACTTTCCATATCTGTATTGTCTTTCAACCACACTGTAAATTCCTTGAGGACATAAACTATGCCTTACATTTTACTTATATAACTAATTCATTAAACATGGTATTTTGCATATGACTATAACTTAAAATTTTTTTAATTGATGGACTGTGACTTATGTCACCAAGCCAAGTACTGTACATATACAACACTGTTGTTATCCAATAGATGCATAACTGATGTCCTAATTTGAAGTTCTTCACATATCAAAAAAAGTTACTTCAAAATAAAAACGTTAGCTTGTAAAGGAAAAAGTACAGGGCAATCTGTTATTTTCAAGGCCAAAAAGAAAAATTATCTTGTTATGCTAATATTTGGGCCACTTTATAGTTGTGAGCAACAAATACATATCCTGATATATTCATTATTAATAATAACAATCATTTATTAAGGCTGTCCCTGTGCTAAACACTTTATATGTTCTATCTCATTCATTCAAGAAATATTACAATTCCTGATATATCAAGCCAAGTAGAAGATAATGACAGGGGTTACTTCATCTCACTGACAATGCTTCATTTTTTTTTTCCCCCAAAGATTTGGGAAAGGACTGGTGTTCATTCTTTTTTTTTTTTTTTTAAGATTTTATTTATTTATTTGACAGAGAGAGAGCAAAAGTAGACAGAGAGGCAGGCAGAGACAGAGAGAGAGAGGGAAGCAGGCTCCCTGCTGAGCAGAGAGCCCGATGTGGGGCTCGATCCCAGGACCCTGAGATCATGACCGGAGCCGAAGGCAGCGGCTTAACCCACGGAGCCACCCAGGCGCCCCAATGCTTCATTCTTTAATTGTTCTACAAAGCACAGGTTTTCGAGCTTATCACTACCAGTTTCACTCATGAATTACAGAATTGTTTAAAGTTAGTACTCAAGTGCATTATTTACCGAATGCAATTATAAAATATTCCTAAGGGTAAGGCATAAAATTCAGATTAAAAAAAATTTTTAATTTATTAGTTGACTTTAAGTCAAATATTTTCTAACAGGATTTACATTATGTTCCTCAAGGAGGGGGGGAACACCTCTCAATTAAGAGACTCCTTAAAGCATACATCAACAAACTTTTTCTGTAAAGGGCCAAAGAGTAAATATTTTATGTTTTGTAGTAAATAAGGTCTCTGACTCTGTACAGGAAAATATCTTTATGATCCCAATTGGGAAAGGATTTCTTAAACGATACGCCAAAAACATAATGACTGAAGACACAATCTCATTAGGGTGTAAAATTTCTATTTAAAACTGCACTTCCCTTTATTAAAAAAAAAAGAAAAAGAAAAAGGCAGCACAGACTAAGAAAGGATATCTGCTCTGCATATAACCAAGGACCAGTATCTGTAACATATGAAAAATTCCAACAATTCATTTTAAAAGACAAATCCAAAAGATGATCAAGAACAAAAGAATCACAGAAGAGAAAAGCTGAAAGGCCAATAAACATCAGTAATGCTAACCTCATTACTAATTAGGAAAATGCAAATTAAAACCGTAATTCAATTCCATTTCCCATCCATCAGATAGGGTGTTTGAGAAGATTTGAAGCAACTCTCACACATTGCTGACCCAAATATAAAGTGGCACATCCACTTTGTAGAGCAAACTGGTGATCTAGTGAATCAAAGATACATAGACACTCTGACCCAGCATGACACTGTTAAGTATAAATACTAGAGAAACTCTTGCACATTAAACAGATACAATAGCGATATTCTTTGCAGCATTGTTTAAATTGTGAGGAAAACAAGCTAAGTGTATCAAAAAAGAATGGATAAATAAATTGTGGGGGTTTTTTAATCAATAGAATACTATCTGTTATGAAAATGTAATAAAAAAAGTTTTTATTTTAAAAAGCATGTATCAAAGTAGATAAACATCAAAAAAAAAACAAGGTTGAGCAGACCGAGTATAACTTAATTTTTTTTCTCCCCTAAAATTCCAAACAAACTGATGATAGGAATAAAACTATAAAACTTTAGGTACAGAATTAGGAACCCCCACTGTAGGAGATAATCTGTAGAGCTAAGAATTGTAATGGACAATATACCTAAAAAATGCTAGATATTCAAAAGAAATCGAGCACAGCAAATACAGTCCCTTCTGGTTCTTCCTCAGCTGCTTATGAACACAGAATAGTTTTCATCTTAATACCTCTTGACCAAAATATTTCAACCTCATTTATTAGGAAATAAGTTTTTAATTTAGGATCCATGAACTGTTACAGAAGAGAGGGTTTGAGATCACCCAGAAACTACAAACACAATTTTGTGTGCATTTCTAGAAAGTCAGTCCAAATTTTCCTCAGGTGCTCAAGAAGACTGTGACTTACTGGGTGAGGGCTTTCTTCCAGAATGTACATCTGATTTCATAATGAAAATCAAATGAAAACAGCATTTTCTTTACAACCAACTTGGCCAGACACATTTATTCCGTAAAGGAATAAACAAGATGATAGTCCAAAGAAGGCAATTTTACAAAGGTTCCTCCACTGCTTGTAAATTCATTTATCTTTTATGTTTGTTAATCACCTAATTTTAACATAATTCTAAAACACCCAGTTTATTGCCACTGCTTATTTCTAACTCCATTTCCCAGATTAAAAAAAAAAATCTAAAAGAGTTCCTCAAGTTGTTATAAAATACATAATAAATTTGTGGAAAAGTTGGAACTCATAAACTTACACATCAAAACAAAGCCTTAGTAAGTTCATTTTCATCTACCATTTAACTTGGCAAAAAAACAAAATATTACCCTTTTTAATTTCAGAATGCCATGCACATAAAAAGCTAGTGGTAAAAAGCCAATGAAGGTAGAATTATACTATGCTCTTTGAGACATAAAAAAGAGGGTTTATTGTTAATCTTTATCAACCAATTGCTGTTGTCCAAGCCATCTAAACAGGTACTGAATGCCTGTTGTGCAAAATCTCACATAAGCACACACTCTAGTAAGATAGCAAAAGTGACATAACTATACCTTCTCAACTATTCTTTTTAAAAAATTCAAACAGTAGTACTCTACTGCCAGTTTCATGATTAAACTGCACAAAGCAGCTGTTTATCCACTCACAGCAACCAGCAGGTGAACCTGATTCAATATTTATCACAGGCTTTCACAGATCACTGCTAACCAAGCAAACGTTTTAATTAAGCTGGAACTTGCTTCAAAGAGCTCATTCAAGATGTCAATCAGCAGGTAAGGGATCAGATACAGTGTCAGGTGAGAGTGTGTAATATAAATCCACAACTTTCTTCATCCCATCGCTGTAAATTAGACTGCTCTAAAGTTCAGACTCTGATTGTAACAGACTGCCAGTCTCCTGGAATGTGTAACTGAAGTCACTCAAATTCTATTGTGAAGGTTGTAAGCAATATGTTAAACTGCAATGGGCTAGCACATTAAGACAGATCCTTTTCACGGTTGTTTTTTGATACCGTAAGTGTTTGTTACTCTACTCTCCACTTACTGTTTACTTTCTTGCCTGGTGTAAATGGGAATTCCTTAACAAAGTTGCCCCAGTTTCTGAAAAGCTTATGTTTCAGTAGAATTAATCAAAAAAAGATTCAAAGTGGTATAATTTTTTAACCTAAATTTATAACAATTATAGTCTATAAAAGTCCTCATTTTAAGAATAATCACATGATAAAAAAATGACCAAACTGCTATAAAGCAAAAATTCTCTTGGTTTAACAGCCCTTTACACAGAAGTGCCTATAGCAACAAGCCTCAAAGTATAGTAAGTCACATGGGCCAACTTCAGGAGACATACCTGGTGTTTATAACAAATAAAAGAAAAAAAAAGAATCAAAGATGATGAGGGGGAAGGGGAAAGCTCTTCCTTAAAGAATATCAGCTAAAAATTGTATGTAAACAGAATGAAAGAGTTTCTAAAATTACCATCTTGTAACTCCTATGTAATAATTGATTCCTGAAAGCTACCCAAATGGATGGTAAAATCATTGAGTAAAAAGTTGTTGGGGAACAAGATAGTCACACAGCCTCCAAATATCACCCCACAGATTACTTATTAACTGCAAAAGAAAAATGTCTTTATCATGGAGACCTGGTAATCAGCAGTCTAACCAAATGGTCAAATGATACAGTGGTCAGACAAACTGGGATCAATGTATCTCTTTTTTTTTTTTTAATTTTTTTAAGATTTTATTTATTTATTTGAGAGACATCACAAGTAGGCAGACAGGCAGGCAGAGAGAGTGAGAGGGAAGCAGGCTCCCTGCCGAGCAGAGAGCCCGATGCGGGACTCTATCCCAGAACCCTGGGATCACGACCTGAGCCAAAGGCAGTGGCTTAACCAACTGAGCCACCCAGACGCCCAAATCAATGTATCTCTTGATGTGATATTAGAAAAATATTTATGTGCTCTTCTTGAACAAAACTACATGATTGTGAAAGTCAAATAATCAGACATGAATCAAATAGAACCCAGAAAGAAAATGTGTTAAAAAGATTATTTGGTTGGTGAAAATTAATCCAACTGCATACTTAATATTTTTCAAACTTCCTTCAATGAACTTTTTTAAATGAGAAAACAAAGCTATCCTGTGATATACCTTTCCTACATAATTGACTAAAATGCTACAAGCAAAACTCACACAAAATAGATTTTTTTTTTTACTTTCATGAGCATTAAAAAAGGAGTAAGTTATTATCGATATACAAGCCTCTAAAGCAGCACTACCTGATAGAACTTTCTGCAGTGATAGAATGCTCTTTATCTATACTATTCAATATACTTGCCACTAACTACAATGGGCCTAGTGAGTACTTGAAATGTGCTCAGTGCAACTAAGGAACTACATTTTAATTTTAATTAATTTAAATAGTTACATGTGGCTAGCAGCTACGATATCAATGTATATTTAAAATACTACAACAGTTTCTAAATTTAATCTGAAATATAAACTAGTGAGAATAACCAAAATTATATGGAAAGGAAGATGGGCAAGAATGGTATTTTTACGTATATAAGAATTTAGTGTACATTATAAAGATGCTGTGCTAGGCACCTCTTTAGACATGTGCACAACCCTATATTCCTTTTTTTCTTTTTTTAGATTTTATTTATTTGGAAGAAAGAGAGTTTAAGCAGGTGGAGGTAGAGGGACAAGCAGACTGCACTGAGTGTGGAGCCGAAGGGGGTTCAATCTCACAACCCCAGCCGAAATCAAGATCAGACACTTAACCAACTGAGCCACCCAGATGCCCCAACCCTATATTCTTAAAAGAGTTTATCATCTGGGGCGCCTGGGTGACTCAGTGAGTTAAAGCCTCTGCCTTCGGCTCAAGTCATGATTCCAGGGTCCTGGGATTGAGCCCCACATCGGGCTCTCTGCTCAGCAGGGCCTGCTTCCCCCTTTCTCTCTCTGCCGCCTCTCTGCCTCCTTGTGATCTCTGTCTGTCAAATAAATAAAATCTTTAAAAGAGTTTATCATCTATAGCCCCTGCTAAAAATGTGGACCTAGTAACACATGACCATTCCCAAAATACTCCCAGGCAAAGCAAGACCAGTAAGATTCACTTTCCAAGAACTTGTATTTGGGGTATTTAGATTAGGGAATCTAATTACTAGGGAAACATTCCTAGAAATTTGGGGGAAAAGCACTATCGTAAATGACACCATGAGGATAAATTCAAACAAATCCTGAATATAAGAAATCCTACAAGACAAATAATGCCGTTTTCTCAACAAGTAAATGGCATCCCTCTTAAAAGAAATGCCATGCAACTTCCTTGTTTAGATTCTGATTTTTAAAAAGCCAATTCTAAAACAACATTTTTTAAACAATCAAAAACAATTGTAAACAGACTGGGTATTAGACAAAGAATTACTGTTAATTTCCTAAACCATAGTAATATTATCTTTAAAATGTTAGAAATATATGCTAAATTATGCATGGGTAAATATATGTGAAGTCTAATAGTTGCTTTAAAATGTTCCAGTCTCATTAAAATGTAGGGGCACCTGGGTGTCTCAGTGGATTAAGCCTCTGCCTTCAGCTCAGGTCATGATCTCAGAGTCCTGGGATCTAGCCCCGCATCAGGCTCTCTTCTCAGCAGGGAGCCTGCTTCCCCCCGCCCCCCGCCTCTCTCTCTGCCTGCTTCTCTGCCAACTTGTGATCTCTCTCTGTCAAATAAATAAAATAAAATATTTTAAAAAATTTAAAAATAAAATATTCAGTCCTTCAGCCCCAAATTGGGTGTAGAAGTTACTTTAAAAAAATAATAAATAATTTTAAAAAATAAAAGCAGCCCCTTTTGGGGCCCCTGGCTGGCTCAGTTGCTGGAGCATTCACCTTGTGATCTTGGGGTTGTGAGAACAAGCCCCACGTTAGATGTAGAAATTACCTAAAAACCACCTTTAATGGGGCGTCTGGTGGCTCAGTGGACGCCTGCCTTTGGCTCAGGTCATGATCCCAGGGTGGGATCGGCCGCATCGGGCTCTCTGCTCAGCAGGGAACCTGCTTCCCCCTCTCTCTGCCTGCCTCTCTGCCTACCTGTGATCTCTGTCTGTCAAATAAATAAATAAAATCTTAAAAAAAAAAAAAAAAAAAAAGAACCTTTAAAAAAAAAGTTCGGTTTCTTACTCTTTCCTCTTCTCATCTCTCTCAAAAAAAAAGAAAAAAAAATAGCAAAGGGTAAATAAAACAAATAGGGGAGGTAAATTGGCACAATATTAATAATTATAAAAGCTGAGTAATGGGCACAAGCTTGAAGTTCATTATATGGTCCTCTTTTCTGTGAATGAAATTTCCTTAATGAAATATTATTAAAGAAAATTTACAAATTCATTTTTTTAAAAGATTTTATTTATTTGAGAGAGAGAATGACAGACAGCACGAGCAGTGGGGGGAAAGGGAGAAGCAGGCTCCCACTGACCAGGGAGCCTGACGCAGGGTTCAATCCAAGGACCCTGGGATTGTGACCTAAGCCAAAGGCTGACACATAACTGACTGAGCCACCCAGGTGTCCCTACAAATTCCTTTTATAAAACAAGTACATTGATCCTAAAGCAAATCTGGATATACTTTTTCTAACCAAAAATATGAAGAGATCAAGACCATTCACATATGAATATTTTAACAATGAATTCTAAATGTTAATAGGAAATAGGATTCTTCTACATGTGCGCACACACACACATACAACCAAAAAGCCAAGAACAAAAGGATAATTCAGTATTAGGATGTTTTAATGTAGTTAACATATTAAAAAATAAAATGTGAAAAATCATATTCATATCCATAGTTTAATATTCATTCTTGATGAAAATGCTGAGTAAAATAGGAATAAAATGATTCTTCTCAACGTGACAATTATATGTAAAATTAATATATTAGTCAAATATATAATTTACATATACATATATAACTTATATAATTTAATATATTTATAGATTTACAGATATGACTTATATATAATTTTCAAAAGCCACTGTCATGCTTTATGAAGAAACCCTAGAAGCATTCCCATTAATATTTCAAAGAAGAGAATGATTACCATTACTTCCCAATGTGCCTAGGACAATCTCAGTTTATATCCGTTGCTTCAGCTTAATTATTAATAATGCCCCCCATTACCTTCATTCTCAAAAGTGTCCTATTCTGGACAATAAATATGATTCTTCTATCTTACTATTATTACATTTAAATTGGAAATATTATATAAAATTGCAAAGAAGGTAAAATGGGCACTATTTACAGAAAATATGATTATATACTTGGAAAACCGGAGAAAATTTATTGGAACTATTAAGATAAAAGAATTCATTAATGTGGCTTGGTAAAAAAAAAATGTAAATGTAAATGTAGTTTAGTAAAAAGAAAGAGAGAAATCAGTAATCTTATAAAACCATATCAAATTAGGAAATGTAACTGAAGAACAAAATCCCAATTATATAGAAATAAAAGATAAATTCCCCAGGAATCAACTTAAAAATATACTGAAGGAGTTAACAGGATTTAGTAATTAGATGGAGCAAATCCCTTTACAACCTATACATATATCAAATCATCATGATTTATACTTTAAGTATCTTAGAATTTTACTTATCAATTATACCTCATTAAACCTGAAAAAAAAGTTAAGAAAACTTTAAACAGTATTGAAGAAAATTAGGAAAAAAAACAAAGAAAATGGAAGCAGAACGTTGTCTTAAATAGAAAGACATCATAAAGAATTCAACTCTCTTCCAAATAATCTATAAAATATGTCAAGAATTTATTTTTAGCTAGATAGTCTAATTCTAAAATATATATGTAAAAATAAACAATAAATAAATAAATAGGTAATAAGGAGGAACTAGAAACATAAAATATTAATGAGTACAATAATTGAAACTGTATATTGATGGAAAAGAAAATAGAAAGTCCAGAAGTAAAACCAGATACATTAAGGAATCTAGAATATCATAAAGTCATAAAAGTTGCATCTCAAATTAGTAGGGAAAAGAACTATCAGTAAGTGATGTTGGAATAATGGGGTAGTAATCCAAGGGGGGAAAAAGTTACATATTCATATCACATTACTATTTACCAGAATAAATTTCAGATTTAAATATAACAACTTAAAAATATTTAAATCACCTGAGTAAGAAAGGTCCTTCTAAGTATGACCAAAACCCAGAGGCCATAAAAGACTAACAAATTCGAATACATAAAATAAAAATTTCCTGCATGATAAAAATCATTATAAAAAAGTCAAAAGATGCGGTGCCTGGGTGGTGCAGTCGTTAAGCATCTGCCTTCAGCTTAGGTCATGATCCCAGGACCCCACATTGGGCTCCCTGCTCTGTGGAAAGTCTGCTTCTTCCTCTCCCACTCCCCCTGCTTATGTTCCCTCTCTCACTGTGTCTCTCTCTGCCAAATAAATAAGTAAAATCTTTAAAAAAAAAAAAATCAAAAGACAATAACAAACTAGGAAAGAAAAAAAAGAAATTTTTGCAATTCACAACATAAAGGTCTAATTTAATACTGAAGAACCCTGTAAAGTAGTAAGAAAAAGACAAAAAACCTAAGTGACAAAAGGAATAACCAGATACTTGAAAAGATACTCAACCTTACTCATAACTTATTTGCAAGAGTGGTAACATGTATTCATGTGCGTATGTGTATTATGTGCAACTTACCTTTATAATATATATATACTACATAAATACTTTTAGAATACTAAAATATTACATATATGTACATATACATATATATGTATCCATGAAAGAAATAACTGATAAACTGGACTAGAAGAAATATTTACGAAAGATACATCTGATAAAAAACTATTATCCAGGGCACCTGGGTGGCTCAGTGGGTTAAGCCTCTGCCTTCGGCTCAGGTCATGGTCTCAGGGTCCTGGGATTGAACCCCACATCCGGCTCTCTGCTCAGCAGGGAGCCTACTTCTCCCTCTCTCTCTTCCTGCCTCTCTACTTGTGATTTCTTTCAAATAAATAAAATCTTTAAAAAAAATTATTATCCAAAATACACAAAGAACTCTTAAAACTTAAGAAGAAAAAAGCAAACAACCCAATTAAAAATGAGGTTTTTTAGCCTTTTATTTTTTTGTTTTAAGATTTTATTTCTTTACTTGAGAGAGACAGAGCATGAGCAGTGGGGCAAGGCAATGGGAGAGGAGAAGCAGACTCCCCATTGAGCAGGGAGCTTGATGAGGGGCTAAATCCAAATCCCAGGACCCTGAGATCATAACCTGAGATGGAAGACAGATGCTTAACCACCTGAGACACCCAGGCATCCCTAACCTTTAGACCTCATTAGACACTTCACCAAAGAAAATATACAATGGAAAATAAGCATATGAAGAGATGCTTCATATATCAGGGAAATGCAAAATAAAATGACACACCACTACACACATAATTAGAATGGCCAAATCCAGAACACTGACAACACCAAATGCTGATGAGAACGTGGGGAGCAACATGTACTCTCATTTATTGTCAGTGAAATACAAAATGGTATAGCCATAATGGAAGACAATTTGAAAATTTCTTATAAAACTAAATATACTCTTACTGTAAGATTCAGCCATCATACTCCCTGGTATTTACCTGAAGGAGCTGAACACATGTCCACACAAAAACCTGCAGAAAGATCTTTATAGCCACTTTATTCATACAAAACTTGGGAGCAACCAACCCTTCAGCAGGTGAACAAATAAGCAAACTGTGGGACATCCAGACAATAGAATATTTATTCAGCATTCCAAGAAATGAGCTATCAAGCCATGAAAAAACAGAGGTACCTTAAAAGCATATTACTAAGAAGATGCCAAACCAAGGGCTACATATTATTTGACTCCCAACCACACGTAACATTCTGGGAAAGGTAAAACTATGGAGATAGGAAAAAGATCAGGGGTTGCAGGAGTTTACAGAGAAGATAGGAAATGATGAATAGGTGGAGCACAAAAGATTGTTAAGGTAGTAAAAATGCTCAGTATGACTTCATAATGATGCATACATGTTATACATTTGTCCAAATCCATTGTATATACAACACTAAGAGTGAACTGTAATATAGATTATGGACTTTCGGTGATTAGGATGTGCTGATGTAGTTTCATTAATTGTAATAAATGTACCATTCCATTGGGGGATGTTGATAATGGGGTGGCTATGCATGTAGGTAGGGGTAGGGAATATATGGGAAATCTCTGTACTTTTCTCTTCAATTTTGCTGTGATCTTTAAATTGCCCTACAAAAATAAAATCTCAATAAAAATATTAAAATTTTAAAAATATAACTGAGATGCCTGGGTGGCACAGTCTGTTAAACATCCATCTCCTGGTTTTAGCTCAGGTTATAATCTCAGAGTTGTGAGATCAAGCCCCCTGTTAGGATCTGTGCTCAACGTGGAGTCTGCCTAAGATTCTCCCTCTCCCTTTGCCTCTCCCGCTTGTCTTCTCTCTCTCTCAAATTAATAAATAAATATTTTTAAAATATAACAGATGATCTGAAAAAAGTAATAAAATATTGTGTGGAAGGGGTTATGGAAGGTGGTTGGGTTATGGACATTGGGGACGGTATGTGATATGGTGAGTACTATGAAGTGTGTAAGCCTGATGATTCACAGACCTGTATGCCTGGGGCAAATAATACATTGTATGTTAATAAAAATAATTAATTTAAAAAAATACTGTGTGTATCCAGTAAAATATATAACAAAAGTTGCACAAAAGATGAGGGTGGAAATGAAAGTATAGTGGTAGAAGGTTCTTACACATTATATGTGAAGTAAAAATTTTAAAGTACAGTGACAAATTTGAGATATAAATTATAAACCTGAGAGTAACCCCAAAAGAGATATAGTTAAGAAAGCAAAAATAGGGGCTGCCTGGGTGGCTCAGTGGGTTAAGCCTCTGCTTTCAGCTCAGGTCATGATCTCAGGGTTCTGGGATCGAGTCCCACATCAGGCTCTCTGCTAGGCAGGGAGCCTGCTTCCTCCTCCCTCTCTCTCTCTCCCTCTCTACCTACTTGTGATCTCTCTCTGTCAAATAGATAAAATCTTTAAAAAAAAAAAAGAAAGCAAAAATAGAATCCTAAAACATGTCCAATTAATCAAAAAGAGAGCAGAAAGAAAGAAAAGAATAAAAAACAGATGGGGCAAATAGAAAACATACAGCAACCACAGTGATAATTACATTAAATGTAAATCACGTAAACATTCCAATTAAGAGGCAGAGGTTGTCAAATTGGAAAAAAAAAAAAGGAAGATTCAACTATGCATAAGAAGTCCATTTATGTATTTATGTATCCTTTAAATGTAAAGACAGATGGGTTAAAAGTAGAAGGATGAAAAAACACTATGCAAACACTAAACATAAAAAGCTAGAGTGGTTATATTAATATTAAACAAAGTAGATTTTAGAACAGACTATCCTAATGACAGATGGGTTAAATCATCAGGAAGACATAATCTTAAATGTGTATACTCCTAATAAAAAAACTTAAAATCTAAGAAGTAAAAATTGATAGAATTGAAAGCAGCACAAATCCATGATTATAAGGCCTTCAGAACTCTTCTCTAATTTATAAATAGACCAAAAAAAAAAAAAATCAGTAATACAAAAGACATAAACAACATAATCAGCCAAACTGACCTGACATTTATAGATGACTATATTGAATAAGTGAGCAGTAGTCTATAAATGAATACGTATTCTCACCAAGAACTCAGAGCATTTACCAACAGATCATTAAAAATATAAGAACTGCAATCACATAGAATATGTTCTCTAGCCCCACAAAACTAAATTAGAAGTAAGAGAAAAATATCTGTGGAAAAAAACACCTACTTAGTAGGTTTATTTAGAATTGTAAATAAATCTTGGGTCAAAGAAGAAATCACAAAAAAATTAGGAAAAAAAAATAACCTAACATCAAAATCTGTGTGATACAGATAAAGTAGTGCTTACAGGGAAATGTATAACTTTCAATGGCTGTCTGAGAAGGGGCAGGGTGGGAGGAAGGCCCAAACTCAATTATCTAAGCTTAAACCTGAAGAAATTAGAAAAAAGGCAAATTAAATCCAAAGTGAAACAAAGGAAATAAAGATAAAAGCAGAAATCAACCTAGTAGAAAATAGAAAAACTTTACAGAAATTGGAAAAGACAAAGTTGTTTTTTAGAGATAATAAAACTTATAAACCTCTGCCTACATTGATCATAAAAGAGAAACAAATTATGAATATCAGAAAGCAAGAGACATCACTACAGATCCTGCAGACATTTTCTTAAAGAGAATATTTTGAGCAGTATGCCAATAAATTCAAAAACTTGAATGGAATGGACAAATTTATTGAGAAATACTAATTACCAATTCAAAAAGCAAGAGAAAGTCTGAATAACCCCATATTTATTTTAAGAATTAAATGTGTAGGGGCACCTGGGTGGTTCAATCAGCTAAGTCTCTGACTCTTGATTTCAGCTCAGGTCATGATCTCAGGGGCATGAGATCTAGCCCTGCATGGGGCGGCGCCACACTTAGTGTGGAGCCTTCTTCGGATTCTCTCTCCTTCTCCCTCTGCCCCTTCCCTCACCTCCACTCCTCTTCCTTCTCTGGCTCTCTAAAATAATTTTTTTTTAATTAAAAAAAGAATTAAATATGTAAGTGAAACCCTTTCCAGAAATAAGATGCAAGGTCCAGAAGTCCTCACTGGGAGAGTCTATCAAAAATTTAAGGAAGAACTAATACCAGTAATTCCCAGCTCATTTTATAAGGCTAGCATTACCCCGATATCAAAACCAAAGCCATTATAAAAAATAAAATTATAGACTAATATCCAACCTACATGCACAAAAAGCCTTAGCAAATTTAGCAAATCAAATCCAGCAATATATAAAAAGGGTCTTATACAATGACCAAGTGAATTTTACCCCAAGAATGTGAGTTTAGGTCCACAACCAAAACCCAATCATTGTAATTTACCATATCAACAGGATATAGGAGGAAAATCTTATGATCCTACCAAGAGATGCAATAAAATTTAAAAGAGAAAATTCAATATCCACTCCTTATAAAAACATTCAGCAACCTAGGAATAAAAAAAAAAAAATTCTTAACCTGATAAAAGACATTTGCAAAAGACTGATAACAGGGGTGCCTGGGTGGCTCAGTGGGTTAAAGCCTCTGCCTTCAGCTCAGGTTATGATCCCGGGGTCCTGGGATCGAGCCCCGCATCAGGCTCTCTGCTCCACAGGGAGGCTGCTTCCTCCTCTCTGCCTGCCTCTCTGCCTAGTTGTGATTTCTCTCTGTCAAATAAATAAAATACTTCCAAAAAAAAAAAAAAAAAGGACATAACAAATGTCATATTTAATGGTGAAAGAGTGAATGAATGCTTTCCCCCCAAGATGTGAACAAGGCAAGGATATCCACTGTCAATACTCTAATTCAACCTTGTACTATATATCCTCACCACTGCACTAAGGCAAGAAAATACATTAAAAGCCAAACATTATAAAAGAAGTAAAATGTTTACTAGAGAATGTAAATGTACAATTCTGTGTACTTACAAAGTCCCACAATATTCCCAACATCAACTAGAACCAAAAAGTCATTTAGCAAAGTTGCAGTTTACATGGTCAATACACAAAAAAGAACTCTATTTCTATAATAAAAACACATAACTGGAAAAGAAAATTCAAAGGCGAATCATACAGTATTTGTTCTTTTGTGTCTGTCTTATTTCTCTTAGCATGATCTCTTCAGGGTTCAACTACATGACAGCACATGTCAGAATTTCCCTCCTTTTTAAGGTTAAATATTCCATAGTATGTATATACCACATTTGTTTATCCATTCATCTCTCAAAGGACACTTAGGTTGTTTCTACTATTTGGCTATTATGAATAATGCTGCTATGAATATTGGTGTACAAGTATATGTTTCAGTATCTGCTCTCAATTCTTTTGGATACATACCAAGAAATG
Source organism: Lontra canadensis (assembly GCF_010015895.1). Classification (NCBI taxonomy): domain Eukaryota; kingdom Metazoa; phylum Chordata; class Mammalia; order Carnivora; family Mustelidae; genus Lontra; species Lontra canadensis. The sequence continues at coordinate 1,815,764 of NW_022631037.1, forward strand.
AAATTGTTGGAACATATGGTAATTCCATTTAAGTTTTTGAAGAACTGGGAACAAGGTTTTTCAGTTAAAAAAATAAAAAGTGAGAAACTTAGAATGAACCCTCTGGTGTTGAAATGGAATTGGATGTATGGATAGGAACACATAATTTTCAACATACAGATAGAAAAAGTATAAATATAAATACATATGAGTGTATATTTGCACACACACACATACACACACACATAATTCCTAGCTCTGTTTGCTGAAAGGGCCGTGAACAGCAATCCCAACAGCAATGAACAAAACTAACACTCAAAACCTGGCTTCTAAATATTATTTGCCAAAAGGAACCAGGGCTCCCTGGAAAAATGGCTGAATCCAGTCCTGGGAGAGAAAAGATAATATAAGCCTGGAACATCTTGTGCCAGAAAGTAAGGAAATGCTCCAAGAATGAAGACATGTGTCAGAAATACACTGACAACTTAAGTAAACTTAAGTAAACTCCTACTTGAATATCTAAATAAATCATATAATGGATTATCACCCACTGAATAAAATGGGAAATCATGAGTCCATAAAAGTATAAAATGAATAAACTGAATGTTTAGTGAGGAAATGTTATTTATAAAGTTTCAGAATTTCTCTCCACAATTATTAATTCCTCTCCTCTTTAATTATAAAAGGAAAAAAATAACTTTACAGTGATGCCTTCCAGTCAACGCATCAATCAAATTATCAAGGTAATCATCATTAATAAAACAAAATGAAACTATTTGCCACCTCACAGAATGCAGTTGGTAGAATCATAGAATGGGAAGCATTGCTTCTGTGACATTCCTCCCAAAGATATATAACCTTCACCTAATTACGACAAAACCCCAAAATTGAGACACATTCTACAAAGGCTATGATTTTCTTACGTATCAAGGTCATGAAAGTCAAGGAAAGACTCAGGAATTGTTCCAGACTGAAGATAGCAAAATGACCATTAATGCAACACATGATTCTGAACTGCTTATAAAAGCTTTATTGAGATAACTGACAAAATCTGACCTGGTTCTGAGTATTAGATAACAGAAATGACTTAGTTTTAATTTCCTGATTTTTATGGTTTTACTGTAGTTATACAGAAGAATGTCTTCACTTACAAGAAAAAGAGAACTAAGTATTCCAGAGTGATGGAATATCAGGTCATCACTTTACTCTCAAATAGTTCCAGGGGAAAAAAGATATATTTGTATTGTACTTCCAATTTTTGGATAATATTGTGGCTATGCTGAATCTTAAAAAAGCTAAAATAAACAAACAAATAAATCAACTGGCCAGAAAATATGTCAATTAACAAAGCAATGTTCTAAAGTAATCTTTCTACACCCACTATCCCTGAGTGAAAAATTTCTGTATGGCAATTGTCGACCCTATTGTCACTAAATACATACACATGTAGGCTGGATTGGTGTAGATATTTCATTAGTTATTTATACATATCAAGAAAAATAATTGTCCATCCTTCTAAAACATTCATGAAGTTCACACAACATGATAAAAAAGATTTGAAATTTTTGAGATTTTTCCTTTGTATTTCCACTGCAGAGGTCACTATTGGGTTTTCTATAAATGTTCAAAAAAATCACAATTATTGGAGCTGAAGGAAATTCATTCAAGCAATTACTAATCAATTCTACAATCCTGTCCTTAGGTAAATTTGCAGATAAAGCAAGAAATTCAAACTAACCCCACTAACTTCTGACCTCACTTACCAAGATTAAAATAGCATAGGACAATGGTTAGTAAACAATCTCTGAAGGGTCAGAGATTAAATATTTTAGGTTTTGTGAGCCATATGATCACTGTCGAACTTCTCAGCTCTAACACTGCACCAAAAAAAGCAGCCACAGGAGAAAAAAAAAAAAAAAAAAAACCAGCCACAGACAATATGTAAATGAATGTAAACTATGTTCCCCAAAATTAATAAGCAGCAGGCAGTATTCAGCCTATGATTATAGTTTGCCAATTCCTGCAAAAATTTGATGCAAAAAGTTGCATCAAAAAAGTATGCATCGGGGCACCTGGGTGGCTCAGTGGTTTGGGCCGCTGCTTTTGGCTCCGGTAGTGATCTCGGGGTCCTGGGATCAGGCCCGTGTCAGGCTCCTTGCTCAGTGGGGAGCCTGCTTCTCTCTCTGCCTCCGCCTGCCTCTCTGCCTGCTTGTGCTCTCTGTCAAATGAATAAATAAATAAATAAAATCTTAAAAAAAAAAAAAAAGTATGCATCAAAACAGACCAGTTATGATTTGGATTTTTAAAAGCCTTTTCTATGACCATGATATATTAGATAAAAAGTAAAAGCTATATATATACACTATAACCCAAATTCTTAACAAAAATTAAAAATGCAGTATATGCATAATACATATTTTATATATATATTTTTTTTTTTTTTTAAGATTTTACTTATTTGACAGTGAGAGACACAGCGAGACAGGGAACACAAGCAGGGGGGGAGTGGAGGAGGGAGAAGCAGGCTTCCTGCTGAATAGGGAGCCTGATGTAGGGCTCGATCCCAGGACTCTGGAATCATGACCTGAGCCAAAGGCAGACGCTTAACGACTGTGCTACCCAGGCACTCCTATATATATGTTTTATACATATATGTTATACAACAAAAATAGCCACAAATTCTTCCCATCTCTATATGTAAGACCCTTTGTAATGTCACTTTGTAGGTCTTCCCACCAAGAAGTGAACCCTAACCACTTGAATCTGGGTTTGGCCATGTGACTTGCTTTGGTGACTAAGACATTAGTGATGTCAGCAATCAGAGGCTCAAATGGTATTTGCACATTGGGGTTTGCTCTCCTGCTGCTACCTGAACCCTCAGTCATGACAGATAAGAGATATATATATATATATATCAGGATTAGATAATGAGAAATACCCACCAGTCCCGGCCAATTGCCAACCAAGCCCATGAAACACTGCCACTATGTTGTCCTGCAGCTGACCTGCAGCTGACCAAAGACACATAAGTGGCCCAGTTGAGATCAGCAGAAGAAATGCCCAGCTGAGCCTAACCTAAATTGCTGATCCCCAGAATAGTAAGCTAAATAAATGGTTGGTCTCTTACATAGTAATGGGTAACTAATTGTGTGTGTGTGTATGTGTGTGTGTGTGTGTGTGTGTGTGTGTGTGTGTTAAGAATAGTGGATAGCAGGGGCGCCTGGGTGGCTCAGTGGGTTAAAGTCTCTGCCTTCGGCTCAGGTCACGGTCTCAGGGTCCTGAGATCGAGCGCCACATCAGGCTGTCTGCTCAGCAGGGAGCCTGCTTCCCCCTCTCTCTGCCTGCCTCTCGGCCTACTTGTGATCTCTGTCTGTCAAATAAATAAATAAAATCTTTAAAAAAAAAAAAAACAGTGGATAGCAAGCAAAATATCAGGGTTGATACTAAGGAAAATAGTTGAATTAAAGATTAATATTAATAACATAAGTACACATTTTGGTGTTTACCAAATTTTCACTAAGAAATAGATAATGCCTTTGCATCCAAAAAAATTCAATGTCAGGGTTGCCTAGGTGGCTCAGTTCAGTTGAACATCCAACTCCTGACTTCAGCTCAGGTCATGATCATCTTGGTGTTGTGGGATCAAGCCCTGCATCAGGCTCTATGCTGGGTGTGGAGCTTGCTTGGGATTCCCTCTCTGTACCCCCCACCTGCATGTGCTCTCTCTCTAGGGGAAAAAAAAAAAAAAAGAAAAGAAATCTCAACATCATTTAAAAAACACATAATATAATTCAATTATCAAAAAAGTATTTTTCAGTATTTTAGTGAAATACTGAGAGTATAAAAATATGGACATTCCTGACCCGATGCATTTGAAAGAGCTGAAAGATTTTACATTCTAGCTAAGTTTGAGCATAGTTACAGTTACATAAAAAACTAAACAGCAGTGAATGGATGGCTCATTTTGTTGAGCTTAGGACTCCTGACTTCGGCTCAGGTCATAATCTCAGGGTCTTGAGACTGTGCCCCGAGGTGGCAGGCTCCTCACTCAGCACAGAGTTCGCTTAAGTTATTCTCTCTCCTTCTGCCCCTTCCCCGACACACGTGTGCTCTCTCTCTCTCTAAAATAAATAAAAGAGGGGCACCTGGGCGGCTCAGTCGTTTAAGCATCTGCCTTTGACTTAGGTCATGATCCCAGCATCCTGGGATCAAGGCCCACACTGGGCTCCTTGCTCAGCGGGAAGCCTGCTTTTCCCTCTCCCTCTGCCCCTCCCCCCTGCTTATGCTCTCTCTTTCTCTCCCTCTGTCAAATAAAGAAATAAGATCTTTAAAAAAATAAAAATAAAACAAAAAAAAGAAAATCTAAAAAAAAGAAAGAAAACTAAACAAATGAATAAAACCTGGTTTGGGGAAAGAACATAATCATAGTAGAATATTTGGATCTGTTTTTAATGATATTTATGTAATTACAATAATGTAAACACCAAATGTTATGAGGTTTAAGGTAGAGAAGTAATGGGACAATTAGAAAGGATACTGTGGGGGGGGAGGTGCCCCTGGGTGGCTCAGTCATTAAGCGTCCGCCTTTGGCTCAGGTCATGATCCCAGGGTCCTGGGATTGAGCCCCAGATCGGGCTCCCTGCTTAACAGAAAGCCTGCTTCTCCTTCTCCCACTAACCCTGCTCGTGTTCCCTCTCTCACTGTGTCTCTGTCAAGTAAATAAATAAAATCTTTAAAAAAAGAAAAAAAGGATACTAGGAAGGCAAGAGAAGGTATCTAAAACCAAAAATTCAAGAGCAAAGCAGTATGTATATGTTATTCTTGAATAAATACCAAAATACATAAGTAAAGTGATTAAAAATTATTGACTTTAGATAACAGAAACTAGAGAATGGAACTAGGGCAAAAGTCTACTGATTTTTGTTCAAAGTCACGTAGAATTCTTTGATTCTGACTATATATACTTTGGAAATAATAAAAATTTAAAGAGATAAACAGTCTAGGAACCAATTCAAATCTATATAAGCACTCAGTGTATGAAAATAGCAAAACTTCAAATCAGGAAAAATTATTCTTTAATTGACACTGGGATGACTGATCATCTACTTGGGAAGGTATACAATTAGACCCTGAACTCATACATATACTAAAATAAATCCTATAAATAAAAGGGGTAAGTGTTTAAAAAAAAAAACAAAAAACTTTTTTTAACTATACTGAACTATGAAAAATAACTGCTGCAAATTTCTACAAAAGGATCCAGAAAGATACTCATGAAAGTGATCATCTTGTTTACTTCTGGGAAGAAGAAAGGGAGATGGGAATAATGTTTAAAGGAGAATATTTTAATTTTTACTCTGCAATGGTTTAAAACACTATTAAAGGTTTTTCGAATAATGTATATTACTCATAATTTTTAAATTTTAGTTTATAACTCTTTAGTAGATAAAATACACAAAATGTTTAAGATAATTTACTTTCCCCAACTACAGATTAACTACTTAAAAGTAATATTAAAAACATAAATAAAATAAAATAAAAGTAGTTATTTAATGCCAGACATACTGAATAATAAAATCCATTTTCTCTTGCATAGTGATTTGGTTTTTTCCTCACTGGCCAACAAGAAAAAAAAATTTCCCAGCCATTCTTTTTCTCTTTCTCCCCATTTATAATCCATGAATCTATATGCACTCAATTACAGAGCTAGGCTCAAATCGTGGTTCCACCATTTACTTGTAGTAGGATCATAGTCAAATAATTTAATATCTTTGGGCTTCAATTTTCTTACCTGTAAAATGAGTCTAAAGTCTACTCAATTTTCTTCACAGTGTTGATACAAGGATTAAATAAGAAAACATATAAATTGTCTGGCACAAGTATATAATCTAAAAAACTATCATCATATCTTTATTAACCCTTTAAGAAATATAGGTTACTGTTAAAGTGTCTGGAACGTAACTTCAAAAATTTTCCTGACTTGGGGTGCCCGGGTGGCTCAGTCCATGAAAGCCTCTGCCTTCGGCTTGGGTCATGATCCCAGGGTCCTGGAATCGAGCCACATCGGGAGCCTGCTTCCTCCTCTCTCTCTCTCTTTGCCTACCTGTGATCTCGGTCTGTCAAATAAATAAATAAAAATCTTTAAAAAAAATTTTCCTGCCTTGAATAAACTATACTTCAATTGGCTGGTAATATTATCTAATAACTTGTTCCTATAGCAGCTACAGAAATCAAAAGGTGTTTCTAATCTTCTTTATATTAAGCACCAATTTACCGCTTACCCCCTGAAATCATTGATATTTTGTGTGTCACCACATAAAAAACTGCCTCCAAAATGTACTGCAAAAGAAAAAAAATTTTAAACCTGCTTTAAGTCTTCTCTATTTCACAGTACCATTACACCTCCTTTAGTATATGGATATGAGTAAAAGTTGTAAGCTACAATAGGAAATCCTGGATTTTTCTCAACTTTGGCCATTTTTTCATTCAATTTTTAAATATGTCCGTACCTACTAGGTGCAGGTCCTATGCCAGATGCTGGTTATTAAAAAGGCAGCAAGAGAGACACATAACACTTGTCCTTATGGACAGCCTGACAAAGAGGCAAACAAAACAGTTAAATCTACAAGTAAGTATATAATTATAAAATTTGGTAAGCATTGTAAAGAAAAGAACAGGATGCTGAGAAAAAGACTAAAAGAGGAATGAATCTTTAATTATCTATGTGGTACTGAATATAATATGGCCTGTAAAAGTACAAAAAAGAACTTTCACGCAAGGTCATCTGGAAGAGTTTATTCACAGGCAGAATAGTGAGGTGGTTGAGAGAATCAATTCTAGGGCCAGACCGCCTGGGTTTTAAACTAGCCTCTACTCATCAGCTGTGACATGAACAAGCCACTTAAATTCTTGTGCCTCAATTTCCACATATGTCATTGGGGGAAATATTTATACCTTTCTAAAGGGCTATTATAAGGAATGAGTTAAATTCCTTCATTTTATTTGGAAAACTGTCAAATCCACAGAAAAGTTAAAAGAACTTGCAATAGGTGTTAACTCATAAGAACCTGTTTCTACCAGATGAACTAATATTTCTAGAATGTTTAGAAGAGATTCTGACACACAGTAAGCATCATATCACTATGTAAACAGTAATACTAAATAAAAGTAAATTAAACTGTTAGAAAATGACTTGTAAAATAATTTCAGAGAAAACTATTCATTTTCTCTTGAGATCCTAGAGAACATCTTAAATATTGATGGGAGGGAGAGGAAGAAAGGGGAAGAGAAAGAGGAAAAGACAGAAAAGAAAGAAAAGACAGGGGCATGTAAGAAGAAGAAAAAGGAGAAAAACCCCAAGGTTTGCCCAACATCAACACTTTATCGAAGGTCAACAGCGCACTCTACTGGACCCATATCTCTTCTACACACTAGGTAAAAATAACGAATGCTACTGCTGTACTAAATCAAAAAATGCTTTTAGAAAAGTATACAGTTGATGTTAGCATTGATTTAATGAATAAATAAAAATCAGGTATAAGCACAAGAATGAGTCTATAGCAATACCTCAGCTGTTGTAAAGATTTAATAAAAGAGTAATGAGAACGGAAATAAATTCTGGAGAAAATGATTATGCATGGTGGAACAAAGTAAAATCAGAATGGTAATACTATTAAAAAAATAATGTTTCTCTTAACTATATTTTGACCTGGAGACTAATGCCTTAGTAGACCTTTAATATTTGAATTATCAGTAAAAAAGGGAATCTAAAATGTAAGGAAAGAGAATAGCAGTGGACAATGGAAGATAATTATGTAAGTAGGAGGTATTGACACAATTTTCTGACTTGAAGAGACAGCAAGGACACTTGAGATGATAGGATGGTAAAAAGACAGCTATCGAATCTCCAATCGACAGGCTGGAAACTAAATTATTTCAATGGAAACTATGAAAATTATAAAGAAAAACTTAAACTTTAAACTTAAAAAGTTTAATGTTGAATTCAGAGGAAAAGAGAAATCGTTAATTATTTTTTATCATTGCCTTTATGAAGGCAAGATTTTCAAAAGAAAGAAAAACTATGGATTTTAAATGTATAAAGACTGCAACATTTACATTTTTGTAGGGGTTAGAGAACTAAACCATTAATTTATGAATCCAAATAACTATTCTCCCAAAAATAAATTCTGTCTTCCCGAAATCATCTTATAAGAACCAAAACAGAGGGGTGACGGGATGGCTCAGTGTGTTAAGAGGCTGCCTTCAGCTCAAGTCATGATCCCAGGGACCTGAGATCAAGCCCTGCATCAGGCTTCCTGCTCGGCAGGGACCTGTTTTTCTGTCTTTCTGCTTGCGCTACCCACCCCCTCGCCCCCGCTGCTGTGCTCACTCTCTCTCTCTACCTGTGTCAACTAAACAGACAGGATTTAAAAAAAAAAAAAAAAGGAACCAAAATAGAAAAAGCATCCTTAGAATTTAGAAGTGTTAGAGCTAAAAGCAATATAAGGTATATTAAATCTAGTCCCACCTTCTTTTCCCTCCGATTTGAAGGAACAGGTCCTGAAAAAAATGTTAATTGCCCAAGTCTCTCAATTTATCTTATTCAAGATGTTTAGTTTATCTTGATTAAATGTGATCTATCGATCTACCAAATGTGATGCATGCGATATATCAACTAAGAAAAGATCTAAAATATGGACTGCACTTTAAACATTACTTACCCTAAGGTTTTGGTGATAAACTAATTTCAGAAGCTGCTATATAATATTAAATCTTACAAAACTATATATTTTCCTTCCACTTCCTTATGAAATCAGATATTCCAAAATTGACAGAAAACACTTTTGTGATTTATAATAAGCCACTCAGCAAATATTAAGAAGTGTTATACAATGGGGAAAGAACAGCAATATGCAAAAGAAAAAACTTAACCATCATCATATACTCCACTCAAATATTAACTTAAAATAGATTAAAGACTTGAACATAAGACCCAAAATCATAAAACTCTTAGAAGAAGACATAGGTGTTAAGTTCCTATGTCAGGTCTTGGCAATGATTTTTTAAGACTGACCAAAATCAAAAACAACAAGCCAAAAATAAACAAGTGTGACTATATCAAACTAAAAGACTTCTGCCAGTAAAGGAAACCATCAGCAAAATAAAAAAGCAACCTACTGAACAGGAAGAATCATTTGCAAATCCTATGTCTGATAAGGGACTAGTATCCAAAATATAAAAGAACTCATATAACTCAAAAGCAGAAAAACCAACCAATCCAATTTAAAAACGGGCAGAAGAGGGACACCTGGCTGGCCCAGTCAGCAGACAACCCAACTCTTGATCCCATGGTCATGAGTTCAAACCCCACACTGGGCATGGAGCCTGTTTAATAAATAAAATAAAAATGAAAAGATCTAAATAGACATTTTTCTAAAGAAGACATAGAGATGGCCAAAAGGTATATAAAGATACTCAACATCATTAATCATCAGGTAAATGCAAATCAAAACCACAATGAGCTCTCATCTCACAAGCTGTTAGAATGACTATTATCAAAAAGATAAGAAATAACACATTTTGGTGAGGATGTACGGCAAAGGGAACCGTTGTGCACTGTTGGTGGGAATGTAAATCAGCAGCCACTATAGAAAATGGTATGGGTGTTACTGAAAAATTAAAAATATAACCACCATATATGATCCAGCAATTCCATGTATGGGCATTGATCCAAAGAAAATAAAAACACTCAAAAAGAAATATGGGGGAGTCTAGGTAACTCAGTCAGTTAAGCATCTGACTCTTGATTTCACCTCAAGTCATGATCTCAGTGTCATGAGACTGAGTCCCACATTGGGCTCTGTTCTGGGCATGAAGCCTGCTTAGGATTCTCTTTCTCCCTCTCCCTCTCCCTCTGAAAAAAAAAAAAAAAAAAAAAAAAGATTATGTACTCCTGTGTTCACTGCAGCATTATTTACAATAGCTGAGTTACAGAGGGGTGCCTGGGTGGTTCGGTCAGTTAAGCATCTGACTTTGGCTTAGGTCATGATGCCAGGGTCCTGGGATGGAGGCTTGCTTGCATCAGGCTCTATGCTCAGCGGGGAGACGGCTTGTCCCTCTCTCCCTCCCCCTGCTCATACTCTCTTTCCCTCTCAAGTAATAAAATAATATAAAATAAAATAATAGCTGAGATACAGAAATAACCACAGTGACAAATGGATAAAAAAAAAGTTTATATACACAATGGAATAATTATTCAGTCATAAATAAGAATGAAATCTTGACATTTGCAACAATGTGAAAAAAAGACTTCAAAGACATTATGGTAAGTGAGTAAGTCTGACAGAGAAAGATAAATATGGCATGATCTTGCTTATACGTAAAACCTAAAAATAACAAAAACATGTACACAAAAAATGTTCATAGAGAACAGATTGGTGGTTGCCAGAGGCGGGGGGGGGGGGGTGGGAGAAGTGGGTGAAGGGAGTGAAAGGCACAAACTTTCAGTTATAAAGTAAGTCATAAAGATGTAATGTACGCATGGTGACCATAGTTAACACTATATTTTATATTTGAAAGTTGCTAAGAAAGTAAATCTTAAAAGTTCTCATCATAAAAAAAAAGTTTGTAACTATAAAAGGTGATCATTTCAAAATGTATGCAAATATCAAATCATTATGTTATACACTTGAAAATGTCAATTACACCTCTATTCAAAAGGAAAAAAAGAGAGAAAAGGGAGAAACGTTATACCAGTAGCAAAGTAAGTTTCTAAACAATACCTCTACACTCAAAGATTCCTTTCTTTAAATAAATTACCTCTACTCATATCCCCATTATTCTTTCTTACATCGATGGAAATGATCAGTCCTCATTCTTTGAAAAACTAGAGATATTATCTAGTGCTAAATAAACGTCCACGAGATTTACACTAAAAATGCTACCATACACTTTTAAAATTAAGATGACAGTCAAAACACAGGAATCTACACTGGGGCACCTGGGTGCTCACTTAGTTAAGTGTCCAACTCTCAGTTTTGAGTCAGGTCATGATCTCAGAGTTCGTGAGATCCAGTTCCGCATCAGGCTCCATGCTCAGCTTAGAGTCTGCTTGGGATTCTCTCCCTATGCCCCCTACCCGTCCCCCTGCTCTCACAAGCATGCTCTCTCTCTAAAATAAATAAACAAAATCTCTAAAACACATAAACAAATCTATAGGTTAACAATTTACCAAAATTTACCAATTTACCAAAAAATGAAAATATTAACTACAATCTTACATTTTGTACTAATAATGTTTCTATTGTAACTGGTTATTCTAATTTTGTATGGAAAAAAATAACATTGAAAATATAGATCATGTTACCCAAGTATTTGTGAGTTTTTCCCTAACCATTCAGAAAGTACTTAAAATTTTATATTCATGTTTTTGACTATAGACTACAAGAAAAAGAACAATTATTAGAGCTCAACCACATGGTTTTTCTATCATTGCAGTACTTTATATATGTTGAATTAGTATGGCATATACCACTTACATCTTTTTACAAACAAAAGTTCTATCTCACACTACTGAAATGTTATCGTTTGAGTTACTAGGTTGAATTGATAAAGTTAGTTTAACAGTCTTCAAACTTAAAAGAAATTATCAGAAACCCATACTTTTAATATTATAAATAATAAATCACCCGCCTACAACAAATATTGCATTTCTACAGCAATATAGTTATACCACCAATAGCCAAGGAAACAAAACATAAATTCTGGTTTAAAAATATAACTGATAAAAAAGATATGGATATACAAGTATAAATACAATTACACCTTACCAATAAGAGGACCATAATAAATGATTATCGTAGTATATAACCAGAAGGAGAAATCAATCAAAGCACTTGGCTTAAAATTAAGGTACCTAGCCAGGAACTCTGCTTATAACTGGTCTAGACTCTAAAGCAGGTGCAGCCATAGACATCCTTAACAGATATTAAAAGAACTTGTTACTTAATTATAAACCTAATTCCTCAAAATTAGTATCAATCAATACTATATAATACATTTTAGCAGCATTCAAAGATAACTACATATACTAATTAATATTATATATTTATTACCAACATCCAACTATTTAACCATTTGCTGCTACTACTATCACTACTGTTGCTACTTCTACTACCACTTACCACTTAATAAGCCCTAAAATATGCCAAGTGTATTTAATCACTTTATAAATATTATAAATATTTATAAATATTTTAGGTACTATTACTATCCCCATTTAACAAACAGGGAAATTGAAGTAGCAATAGTTTAAAAACTTCATCAAGGTTACACAGGTAGTAAGAAGCAGAGCTGTGATTAAAACCCAGGCAGTCTGATTTAAGTTCATTCTCTTAACCAATTAAAACAAAACAAAATTTAAAAATCCACTTCTCTAGGTGCACCTGGGTGGCTCAGTCAGTTAAGCGTCTCTTTATTTTGGCTCAGGTCATAATACCACAGTCATGAGATCAAGTCCCAGGTTGGGTCCCACACTGGGCATGAAGCCTGCTTAAGATTGTCTCTCCCTCTTCCCCCATCTCTCCCGCTACACACTGGCTTGCATGCATGCTCTCTCTCTCTCCATGTATGTGTGTGTGTGTGTGTGTGTGTGTGTGTGTGTGTGTGTGTATAAAATTAATTAAATTAATTAATTTTATTTGGTCTCCACTTATTTTTTTTTAAATCCACATCTCTTATTTTAGCTATTATTAATCACATCTTATCCTATGCTTGATTTCTTTATTCTTGAGGCTTCTACATATTTCTTCCCTTTATGTTGGTATGAGAATCCTGCTTTGATGACTCCAGGATTTCTAAGAGGCATTTTAGAGAGAATGTATAATAAAGTGATTAAAGCATTTGCCAGAGCATCATACTGCTTACACAGGATTTAGCTCTAATATTTGCCAGATTTGTGACCTTAACCAAATTACTTACTTCTCAGAGTATTCTTATCTGTAAAATAAGAATAACAATATTACCTGCCTATGCCATTGTAAGAATTCAAGAATATTCTACTAACAAATATTTATTGGGCAACTAATACACACTATATGCTATTTTAGGTACTAGAGATACACATGAAAAAGACTGACATTATATTCTAACAGAGCAGATCGATAATAAACAGGTAGATAAAGAAATTCAAATACTAAGAGCTATGAAAATAAGGCAATGTTAAAGAAAATGAGGGAGAAACCATAGGCAGAAGACAGAGGATATATTATTATTGACAATTTAATAGTAGATTTTATTTATTTATTTGACAGAAATCACAAGGAGGCAGAGAGGCAGGCAGAGAGAGAGGGGGAAGCAGGCTCTCCACCGAGCAGAGAGCCCGACGCGGGGCTCGATCCCAGGACCCCGAGACCATGACCCAAGCTCCTGAGATGACTTCAACTATATGCCTTCTGTGAAGATAACCAACAACTTTCCCCCCACTTAGCATTTTTAAGAACTTAAACGAAGACTATTCAAGGACAGGGAATATAGTTTTCATTCACCCAGCCTTTACTAGGTTCCTAGCATAAAGCTAGGTGCTTGAAACATAAAGATGAATAAAACAGTCACAGCCTTCAAGGAGGTCTCAATATACTACAGAACCTGGTATTTCCTTAATGGAACTTAGAGCCTTGCAGAGAAGATAATAGGGATAAGTGTTAAAATTCTAGAAGTACAAGGAACATTTCAGATGGGAATCTAACCCCAAATAGGGGATATCAAGGAAGGCTTTCTGAAGAATTATCAGAAGTTAATTAAAAAATTAAAAAAAAAAAAGAGGAAGGAGCAGAAACGGCCAAAGAAAACAATACGTTTATAAAGGTCTTAAGATAAACAGGAAGACTTACATGCCATCTAAAGACTTCTGGAATTTGTCCCCATAATCAATGAGTTTGTTCATTCCTACCAGAAAAATCAAAAGTATAGACAGAATATATGAAGCAATAGTTTTAAGATATAGGATATCAGGTAAGAAAGAGTGATCTCAGAGAGATAGGAAATAAATGAGATAGGCCCTATGATTGCCTAGGCTTACCGTCTTGAGAGAATTTCTACTCTGCCCTAGGGAAGGGGAACCCAGATTTAGCCCAGCAAACCTGAGTTCAAGAGACATTGCTCTGTAGTTCTGGAAGTCAGAGAAGACTCAATTTCATAATACTAAAGTAGAGAGAGCTGCACAAAGAATGATTTCCAGAGTTCTGTAAAGGGACCTCTCAGGTATCTAGCATAGTATTGATCAACATATGTGAGAGAGTAAACAAACCAAGACAGTGGAAAGAACCACCCGAAATGATGAGGCACTCACACAGGGCATGGAATAGTGCCTGTTCCCACCAGCCAGACCAGAAAAACCTAACAATTCACAGAGCATTAGGTAGAGGACCCTGAAGGAGCTAGCCTCTGTTGAGGTAAACTACAACTAAATTCTGCTCAGGTCCCACCTGACAAATCCTTAAAAGCAGACCCAAAAAGATCAAGTTGATTCCAAGTAACTTAACTGCATCTCAGAACAAAACTCGTGGGTATTAAGGAGGGCATATATTACATGGAGCACTGGGTGTTATATGCAAGCAATGAATCATGGAACGCGACAACAAAAACTAATGATGTACTGTATGGTGACTAGCATAACAGAACATAATTTTTTAAAAAAAGAACAAAATTGGAGCATTTATAGAAATACAATAACATCCGGGACACCTGGGTGATTCAGTCAGTTAAGTGTCTGCCTTGAGCTCAAATTATGATCCTGAGGTCCTGGGATCAAGCCCTGAATCGGGCTTCCTGCTTAGCAGGGAATCTGCTTCTCCCTCTCCCTCTGCCACTCCCCCAGCTTCTGCTCTCTCTCTCTCTCTCTCTCACTCTCCTTCTCACATAAAATCTTTAAAAATATATATACGTAATAACATTCAACACCCAGCAGGTAAAATTCACAACATCTTAAATTTAATTTAAAAAAATCAAGCATGATTCCATTTATATAAAACTATGGAAATGAAAACTATCTATAGTGACTGAAAAAAAAGCTTAAGGATGCCTGGGGATGGGGGGATTTGGGCAAAAAAAAGATCCACTGGTCTACCTTAGGATGGATCTTTTCCAGGCCTTATTTTATAGTATCGTATCTTGTATAGGCCATTCAGAAAATATTTGATTCCCCAATTTTACAGATCTTATAAATGTTAACACATTTCATTATATAATATCAAAAAAGTCACATTCTATACTGTCACCACCACTATCATCAGGAAAGTCTATAAGTATCATAAAACTGCCAAGCTCAGAGTAGAATATACAGTTCTTCAAAATACTGATTTTCACTTAAATTTTATCAGACTTTGTTTATTTCAAGAATTACCATCATTCAAAAAAAAAAAAAAAGAAAGAAATTACCATCATTCATCAGTCTTGCATTCTTCCAAGTAAAAATGATGTCCATGAAAAAAAGTAGCTAGGTTCAGCTAACAATCCAAACTATGCTACAACTGTTTTTCCTCAAGATAATCATCCTACTCCTATATGCAAAACATTTTGAGTACTACTCACTTCTTCACACAGAATGTTAAAAAGGCTTAAAGGTCTTTTTAGCTGTTCTGTTCACACAGAATGTTAAAAAAGCCTAAGGTCTTAGTAACTTTTACTACTTCATCAAGGACATTCTTTTTTTTTTTTTTTTAAAGATTTTATTTATTTATTTGACAGACAAAGATCACAAGTAGGCAGAGAGGCCGGCAGAGAGAGAGGGGGAGACAAAGAGAGAGACAGGAAGGCAGGCTCCCCGCCCAGCAGAGAGCCCGATGCAGGGCTCGATCCCAGGACCCTGAGCTCATGACCTGACCCGAAGGCAGAGGCTTTAACCCACTGAGTCACCCAGGCGCCCCCATCAAGGACATTCTTAAGTGTAACTGGCTTTTTTTTAACTGTGTACTAATGACGGTGAAGAAAACTACTATTGAAACAGCATGGTACCACTATCTTGATTGTGGTAAGGTACTGACAATTTTATCCATTGTTGCTTTTGCACCATCAATGCAAATGTCAAGACAGTTTTCAAAAAGGCAAATAACATCCTATTATTACTATTATTATATGCCTGAGAAAAAAACAACAGTAATCTTTAGAGTTCCCTGGACTACTCCTTGAAAATGATCTGCTCTAAGGAGACTGAGAAAAATTATCGGGAAGTAAAGTCCACAGCTTTAGAATGTACAAGAGGAAAAAAACCTTTCGGATTTTCTAGTCCAATTCTTTCATTTTATAAATGAGGAAATGGGGGCTCCAAGAAAATAGCTTTTCTCACCTCACATATTAGTAGTAGAGATATGATAGCACTTAGAGGACTTCTGAATTATTTTCTACTATACTTTGCATTATACAATTACTTTTTTTTAAATGAGTTTAGCAAATTCCACATTTTCCTTCTTTAAACTAAACAGTGGCATAAATACATACATTTTGTGGAGAAAAGGAATTTATCTTTCCTAATGGAGTGTTGAGTTTTGTGGTCTTGCCTGAAGCAACTTTTGCATCCAAATGATGTACCTCCTTTTCAAAACAATGACGCTTTCTAATCTGTAAACACAGAACCAAAATGAAGTTTAATGTAACAAAAATGTGAGCAGGCCAGTTATTTTTAAAGGTCAAAACAGTTTTTGGTATGTTTTTAGCATTAAAAAAAGATGACTATTTCTAACTGGCAATAATCAAATAATTTTTAAAAAATACAAATAAGCACCTTATAACTCTCAAATCCTAACCAAAATGGCTTTAATTAGTCATGTGTCAAAACTACAGTATTGTAAAATGATCTTTCCATAGATAGTCCTACCATATGGATATCAAGTGTAGTATTATAGCAAAGTTCAATTACATATCTAATTGGAAAGTAAAAGCAAATAAAAATAAAGCTTCATTCTAAATTGTAAAAACTCAGGGCTGCTGAGGGATTCAGTTGGTTCAGTTTCCGTCCAACTCTTGGTTTTGGTTTGGGTCATGATCTCAGGGTTGCAGGATAGAGCCCTATATGGGGCTCCCATGTGAGCCTGCTTGGGATTCTCTTTCCCTCTCTCTCTGCCCTTCCCCCTCAAACTCTCTCTCTCTCTCAAATAAGTAATTCTTTAAAAATATATATAAATTGAAAAAATCCAAAATAAAAATTTTAAATGTAAATAGTCATGATTTCCTAGATGACAAAATAAATTATTTGATTAATGTTACCATTACTTACTAGATATTTCATAATTCAAATTGTATTTGACTAAATTTCTTCTATAAATCCCACTAAGTTTTTTTTCCAAACTGTTTATGCCTTTTACTACTTGTCAAAAACTTATTTACTTAAATTATGAAGGGAGGGGAAGCATTTCTATTGATAATCCCATTCCTACCAAAAAAAGAAATGAGAGTCAATTAAGTCAGAGAATAAATGTTATATGTTGACCCCTTTCACACAATATCCAATTCTATGTTTACATCTTGGAGAAGAAAATATATACAGATTCATACTTCATTTGTAACTAGTACTTTTCCAAAACTAAACTAGCTCATTCTATTTCTAAAATCAAGGTTTGGGGCACCTGGGTGGCTCAGTGGGTTAAGCCTCTGCCTTCGGCTCAGGTCATGATCTCAGGGTCCTGGGATGGAGCCCCACATAGGGCTCTCTGCTCAACAGGGAGCATGCTTCCCCCTCTCTCTCTGCCTGCCTCTCTGCCTACTTGTGATCTCTCTGTGTCAAATAATTAAATAAAATCTTTAACAAAAAAAAATTAAATTAAAATCAAGGCTTAACTATGGAAATTAATAAAGATTATATGTAGAATAGATATACTACAGAAGAGTGCAAACAGTTTTTTAGCATATTCAATTAGAAATATATAATTATCTATAAAGGATATGCTAATTAATTATAATAATCTCTTTATTTATAACTAAATCTATCAAAGTACCAGCCTACCTCCCTACCTCACTGCCATGAACTCTATGACAAAATACTGTATTCATGTATGAAAAACACATTTCTTATAAAATATTTAGTAATTGAGGTCTTTCAGTAATTTTTAGAAATAAACATTTTATAATGTATTGATATTAAAACTCAAAAAGTAAGAGTAAACCTTGTCATTATATTAAAACTATCAATAACAAAAATATTCATGACATAAATATTCATATCAAAGATATTTTGGCCAAAAGAAAATGCAATCATTAGGTAAAAACAACAGTTAAAAAGTACAAAGTATCTACATTACCAGTGCATGCATTAAGTACATATTTTACCATCAAATTCCTCATATATAGAAAAGTACCATGCAGTTTCACTTTAAAGACATGTTATAATGAATAATCTACTATAATAAGAAACTCCTTTGTAATGAATAACTATATAAAATAAAGTTACAATAATTTACCATCTAATTTATGTCCATGATACAACCCAAGTAAATTCTGCAAGTGCCACTGAAAACCTGATAGATATTTGACTCCCATGTGCAGCGATAACAGTATCATTTCACTGCCAATAAACTGTTTACCTGCTGTGTAGTTTCTAAGGGTCGAATTCTTTTCTTCTCTACTTGAAAATCATCATTTTCATCTCTTTTTATGGATGCCTGTTTCTTAGCAGATAGCTTTGCAGCCAGTGTAGTTTTTTCAGGAGAGTCTTATATAAGAAGTCACAAAAATTAGCATAAAAAACTTACAATTAGGCAATTTTTCTAGGAAAAATTTGAGTCAAGATGTTATGGCTTCTCAAAATTTCATTAACATATTTAAAACATGAAAAGTTCAACATGTTTAAAAGCATTTCTTTACTACTGAGTTTACTTAAAAAAGATATAACATTTGTGAAAAAGGCTTTCAATAGCAAAGTCCAATTCTGCTTTAACAGGTTTAGGTTTTTGTAAATGACTCCCGATAATGTGGTTTAAAAAATACAACTATAAGTGTCTCACAAGAAAATGTATTTCACTTATATAAAAATCTTTCTTGGGGCACCTGGGTGGCTCAGTGGGTTAAGCCTCTGCCTTCGGCTCAGGTCATGTTCCCAGGGTCCTGGGATCGAGCCCCACATTGGCCTCTCTGCTCAGCAGGGAGCCTGCTTCCTCCTCTCTCTCTGCCGGCCTCTCTGCCTACTTGTGATCTCTGACTGTCAAGTAAATAAATAAATCTTTAAAAAAAAAAAAAATCTTTCTTTACAGTTTCTCAATGTTTCTTCCCCACTGAGCTTCTACATGTTCTTTAGGCTTAAAAATACAGTAGAATCAAGCTCTTATAATCTGTCCTTTAATGCCACTACTCTGAAGATCATCAATGACCTCTTAATCACCAAATATTAACCCACTTAATAGAAGTGAACACTAGGTTTTTAAGAAGTCAAATTAATATGCCCAATATGATATAGCTAGTTAAGAGGCAGAGCCTGGATATGACTGACTCCTACTGCCTGACTCCAAAATCCAACAGTCTAACTTCTAGGGATACAGCCAAACTTAACACTATCTTCTTGAAATACCACAAACACAATTCCTTTTTCCTTAATTTCTGTAACACTTTTCTTAACTGTTTCTATACATTGGTTTCTCCTTTTCCCCAAATTCCTTCCTCTCAGCTCTTCTCTATACATTCCCTCCACTCCGAGGGCTTGAATTCATTTAACAAGCATTTATTTTACTGAGTCCATACAATTTCAGACACCATGGAAAACAATGAAAAAGAAACAGCCTAGGGCCTTAAAAGATTTACAGACTATTAGAGGAGAAAGCCCTAAAAGCAAGTCCAATATTATTTTCAAAAACCAAGTTTGAGTCTGTAAAACCACAAGTAAATCTATGCTACACAGCATTGATTTTCAAGCTTTTTCTGAGAGGACTATATTTTTTAAAGAAATATTGCTTAAAATTTTCAAAATAGAATAAAAGACCTAGAACTTCCCTGATTCATTGTCCCATCCCCCCAACAGGCCATATTTTTTCCTATGACTCTTAGGAACACAGTTTAAATACCATTATATTCTAGGGGCACCTGGGTGACTCAGTCAGTTGGGCGACGGACTCCTGATTTTGGCAAAGGTCATGGGATAAGCCCTGTGCAGGCTCTGTGCTGGGCATAGTGCCCATTCAAGATTCTCTCTCTCAGGGGTGCCTGGGTGGCTCAGTGGGTTAAGCGACTATCTTCGGCTCAGGTCATGGTCCCAGGGTCCTGGGATAGAGTCCCACATCCAGCTCCATGCTCAGAGGGAGTCTGCTTCTTCCTCTCTCTCTGCCCCTCCCCCGACTCATGGGCAGGCATGAGATCTCTCTCATAAAAAAAACTTTAAAAAAAAAAATTCTCTCTACCTCTGAATCCCCCCCACCCACCACTCACATTCTTGAGTCCTCTAAAAAATTAACACCACTATATTCTAAAATCTTAATGGTCTTGTCTTTCACACCTAGGTCTTTTTTGGGGGGGGCTATACAATTCCATTTTATTAGTATCAGACACTGGGCTTAAAGTTTTACATAGATCAGCTCCTTCTACCATCCCATGAAGTAACAAGTATTATTTTACAATTGGGGAAACTGATACATAGAAAAATAGAGTAAGTGCCCAAGATAAACAATGGAATTGATTCCAAATTGGTTTCCAACATAATCCAATACCTTTAAGATCTGTTTTGTCTTTTTTTTTTAAGATTTTATTTTTAAATAATCCCTACACCAAACACAGGGTTGGAATTCAAACCCAGAGATTAAGAATCTCATGCTCTACTCACTAACCCAGCCAGGTGCCCCTTTTTAACTTTTTTTTTTTTTTTTTTTTTTTTTTAAGTAAGCTCTATGTCCAACACAGGGCTTAAACTCATGACCTGAGACCAAGAGTTCCATGCTCTACTTACTGAGCCATACAGGTCGTTTTAAAAAGTTATCAACTAATGTAAGCCCACTGTGAAAGATGTAAGCAAATTAAAAGTACAAATAAGAAACAGTAAAATGCCATCCACTTCCCTTCCTCCCTTCCCACTTGCTCATTTCTTATTCTTCCTCTCTGAAGTAATAACTATTTATCTTTCAGCTTGAATCCTTCGGGATGACTTTTTTCTTTTTATCATTCTTTTTCATCATAATATGTGTACTCTTTTATCCCTATCCTATCCCCCCCCCCCCCCCGCCCCTCTTCCCCTCTGGTAACCATAGTTTGTTCTCTATAGTTAAGAGTCTTTTTCTTGGTTTGTCTCTATTTTCTTCCCCTTGGCTCATTTGTTTTGTTTCTCAAATTCCACAAATGAGTGAAATCATACATTATTTGTCTTTCTCTGATTGGTCTAACATTATACTCTCTAGTTCTATATTGTTGGAAATGACAACATTTCATTCTTTAAATGATTGAATAATATTCCATCATATGTATATGATAGGATACTACACCACACACACACACACACACACACACACACACACACACACACACCACATCTTCCTTATCTATTCATCTATCAATGGATACTTGGGTTGCCGTTATAGTTTGGCTATTCAATTAATGCTGCAGTAAACATAAGGGTGCACGTAACCCTTTGAATTAGTGTTTTTGTATTTTGGGGGGTAAATACCCAGTAGTGCAATCCCTAGATTGTAGGGTAGTTCTACTTTTTATTCCTTTGTTTTTAAAGATTTTATTTATTTATTTGACAGAGAGAAAGAGAGCAAAAGCAGGGGGAAAGGGAGCAGAGGGAGAAGGACAAGAAGACCCCACTGAGCGGGGAGCCAAATGCGAGGCTCATTCCCAGGACGAGATCATAACCAGAGCTGAAGTCAGACACCTAACTGACTGAGCCACCCACGTGTCCCGGGGTAGTTTGATGTTTAATTTTTGGAGGAACTTCCATAATATTTTCTATTGTGGCTGCACCAGTTTGCCTTCCAACCAACAATGCAAGAAAGTTCCTTTATCTCCACATCCTTGTCAACACTAGTTTTCTTGTGTTTTTTATTTTAGCCATTCTAACAGGTATGAGGTGATATCTAATTGTGGTTTTGATTTGCATTTCCTTGATGATAAGTGATGCTGACCATCTGTGCACATGTATTGGCCATCTGTATATCTTCTTTGGAGAAATGTCTGCTCATTTTTGAGCATTTTGTCTATCCATTTTTTAATTGGATTATTTCTTTTTTGGATGTTGAGCTGTATCAGTTCTTCACACATTTTGGATAGTAACCCTTTTCAGATATTTCATTTGCAAATATCTTTTCCCATTCAGTAGGTTGCCTTCTAGTTTTGTTGGTTGCTTTCTTTGCTGCACAGCAGCTTATTTTGATGTAGTACCAGTAATTTGTTTTTGCTTTTATTTCCCTTGCCTTAGGAGACGTATCTAGAAAAACGTTGCTATAGCCAATGTCAGAGATTACTGCCTGTGCGCTCTTCAAAGATTTTTATGGTTTCAGGTCTTACATTTAAGTCTTTGATCGATTTTGAGTTTATTTTTGTATATGGTGAAAGAAAGTGATTCAGTTTCATTCTTTTGCATGTGCCTGTCCAGTTTTCCTAACACCATTTGTTGAAGAGACTCCATTTCCCATTGTATACTCATTCCTCCTTTGATGAAGATTGACCATGTAACTGTGGATTTATTTCTGGATTTTCTGTTCTATTCCATTGATCTGTGTGTCTATTTTTTGCCAGTATCATACTACTTTAATTACTACTGCTTTGTACTGTAACTTGAATTGTGGAATTGTGGTACCTCTAGTTTTATTGGTGGGTTTTTTTTTTTAAGATTTTATTTATTTATTTGACAGAGAGACACAGCAAAAGAAGGAACACAAGCAGGGGGAGTGGGAAGGGAGAAGCAGGCTTCCCCTTGAGCAGGGAGACCAATGTGGGGCTCGATCCCAAGACCCCGGGATCATGACCTGAGCCAAAGGCAAATGCTTAACGACTGAGCTACTCAAGAACCCTAGTTTTGTTTTTCTTTTTCAAGATTGTTTTGGCTATTGAAGCAAAACAATGAAAGTTCTATTTCACGTCAATAAGAAAAAGAATAAAAGCCACATATCATTTCAACAGAAGCAAAAAAAGCATTTGACAAAGTACAACATCCATTCATGAAAACCCTCTGCAATGCAGGTCTAAGGGAACATATCTCAACATAATAAAGACTTTATATGAAAAACCCACAGCCAACATCACATTCAGTGGTGAAAACCTGAGGGTTCCCTTAAGTTCAGGAATAAGGCAAGGATGTCCACTCTCAACACTTTAATCAACATAGTACTGGAAGTCCTAGCCACAGCAATTAGACAAACTAAAGAAATAAAAGGCATCCAAATTGGTAAGGAAGAAGTAAAACTTTCCCTAATTGCAGATGACATAACACTATAAGAAACTATATATAAACCCTTAAGACTCCGCCAAAAAATTACTAGAGCTGATAAATGAATTCAGTAAATTTGCTGCATACAAAATCAATGTACAGAAATCTAAGCACAGAATGTACAGAAATTCTTACAGATTTATAATGAAGCAGCAGAAAGGGAAACTAATGATCCCATTTACAACAGCACCAAAAAAATAAAATAAAATACCTAGGAATAAACTTAACCAAAGAAGTGAAAGGCTTGTACTCTGAAAACTATAAAACGCTGATGAAAGAAATTCAAGATGACTCAAAGAAATGGAAAGACATTCCACGCCCATGGGCTAGAAGAACGAATATTGTTAAAATGCCAAAACTATTGAGAACAATCTACAGATTTAATGCAATCCCTATCAAAATACCAAGAGCATTTTTCACAGAACTAGAACAAACAATCCTAAAATTTGTTTGGAACAACAAAGGCCTTTCATACCTAAATCATCTGCCTGGAATGTATTTTTCTTTATGGCATAAAGTAGGACTCAAATGTAAATTTTTCATATGGATATCTAAGTACCACCTATTAAAAAAAGTCCCTCCTTAGTCCTCTGCTCTGTAAACATACTTTTTTTTTTTTTTTTTTTTAAAGTAATCTCCACACCCAGTGTGGAGCCCAATGCCGGGCTTAAACACACAACCCTGAGATTTAAGACCTGAGCTGGGATCAAGAGCCAGACACTTAACCAATTGAGTCGCCCGGGCACTCCTAGATGTAGTTCTATAAATAATCAAGTTTTGGGGCACCTGGGTGGATCAGTGGGTTGAGCCTCTACCTTTGTCTCAGGTCATTGTCTCAGGGTCCTGAGATTAAGCCCCAAATCAGGCAGGCTCCCTGCTTGGCGGGAAGCCTGCTCCCCACCCCCTGCATTGCCTGCCTCTCTGCTTACTTGTGATCTCTCTGTCAAATAAATAAATAAAAACTTTAAAAATCAAGTTTCTAGATACATGTGGAACTGAATTTGGGTTCTCTATTGTTTTTCACTGGTCTAACATTGTGCTAATACTAAACTTTCAATTATAATAGCTTTATATATAAAAAATCAGGATATCTCATAGATTAATTCCTCTCACCTTGACCTAGTTCTTGAAGAATGTCTTAGTCCTTTGTGTTTCCATATATATTTTAGAAAAGATTTTTGTAATTTTGAGCTCTGCAATTTTTTGTCAAACTGGTAAAATACCCACAGAATGAATCTAGATCTTGGTTCTCAACTGGGGCACTTTTAGGCACTTTTAACGTCCCAAGTCCCACTCCAAGGGACACTGGGAATAGACATTCCCGGTTGTCACAAAAGGCAGGACTACGGATATCTAGTGGGTTGAGGCCTAGGAGACACTGCTAAACATCCCACAATGCTTATGCTTGTTATGGGGGACGGGACAGCCCCCATAACAAAGAACTATCCCGTTCAAAATATGATAGTGTCATTGTTGAGAAACTCTGCCCCAAATAAATCAAGGGGGGAGTTTGTATGGGCCCATTAAAGGGTAGGAAATATCCACCCAAAACAATAATTTAGTTTTAGAAAAACTGAATTGCCATGTGCCAAATAAGATTAAACCCAATTCATTTTTTTAAAAAATCATATTATAGGGACGCCTGGGTGGCTCAGTTGGTTAAGCAGCTGCCTTCGGCTCAGGTCATGATCCCAGCGTCCTGGGATCGAGTCCCACATCGGGCTCCTTGCTCGTCAGGGAGCCTGCTTCTCCCTCTGCCTCTGCCTGCCATTCTGTCTGCCTGTGCTCGCGCTCTCTCCCTCTCTCTCTCTGACAAATAAATAAATAAAATTAAAAAAAAAAAATCATATTATATGCATACAAAAAGGCTTATCTTCTTGTTCTTTACAGCAGGGGAGTCTGCAGGAAGTTTACCAAAGTCTTTAAAATATAAAGTTATAAAGAAATAAGATCTATCTAGAATATATTTAAAAAAAAAAAAAAAAACCTTCATAGAAATCAGTAAGAAACAACCCAATAGAAAAATGGGCAAACAAATAACAGGCAATTCACTAAAGGGGATATTCAAACTATCAGTAAACATATAAAAAGATGCTCAACCTCATCAGTCACCAGAGAAATACCAATTAAAACTCAGGCAAACACCATAGATGCACAAAAGCTAAAATTTTAAACTGGAAATATTAAGTGTTAACAGGTATGTTGAAAAATGCAACTTCCAAATACTGCTAGATGTAGGGCAGCAGGGTAAATAAATTGGTTCAACCACTTTGGAAATATTAGCAATATCTATTATAGCAGAACATAAGCACACACTATGGCCAGCAATTCCATTTCTAGGTATAAATCTAATACAAAATATCCATTTGCACTAGAATGAACAAGAATGTTCATAATAGCATTAATAATCCAAAACAAAAACCACTCAAATATCTAGCAGCTGTACAACAAATATGCTGTAGAAATAATATATAAAAACTAGTACTATATACAACAACACCAATGAATCTCAGAAATACAATGTTAAGCGAAAGCAGACAGGCAGTACAATGTGCAAAAGTACACATATAATTACATACCTATAAAGAGGTAAAAATCATCACTGGTGACAGAAAGGAGGACAGCAATTAGGGCCTCTACAGTGTAGCATAGTTATGTCCCATGTTTTTTATCTAGGTGGTAGTTACAGGACTGTTTACTTTGTGAAAATTCATCAAGCTTATACACTTAAAATCCACACGCTTTTCTATATTTAGGTTATTTCATATTAAAGAACTTATTTAAAAATACAGAGTATCAGAATACAATCCTGACCACGTCTGATTCTTCGAGAAACTATTCTAAGCAACTTTAACTCACAGTCACATTGAGCATATATTGACAACTGATTTTTTACAAAGGCACAAGGCAGTGGATAAAACAGCTTTTTCAATAAATGACGCCAAACAATTATATATCCATATGCAAAATAAATGAACTTGGATCTATACCTCGCATGATCTACAAAATTAAATTCGAAATATCTCAAACTAAAAGTAAAAGAACTCTCAAAACTTAACAATAAGAAAAAAAAAAGCAGAAGATTTGAACAGACATTTCATCAAAGATACAGATGGCTAATAAGCACATGAAAAGATCCCCAACTGTCCTAAGTGATTAGGGAAATGCATATTAAAACCACAATGAGATACCACTACATACCTATTAGAATAGTAAAAAAGACTGACCATACAAAGTATTAACAAGGATGTAAAGAAATGAGAACTCCCAACCGCTGCTAGTGGGAATTTAAAATGGTAAAACCACTTTGGAAAACAGCTTGGAAGTTTCTTACGAAGTTAAACGTAAGTGATCTAGTCACTTCTAGTATTTACCCTCAAAAAACGAAAGCACATGTCTATAACAAGGACTTACACAGAAATATTCACAGTGGCTTTATATGTAATAGCTTAAAAGTAGAAACAACTCAAATATCCATCAACAGGCGACTGGATAAACAATTTGTAGTAAATTCATACAATAGAATATTACTGAATAATAAAAAGGAACAAATTGTTGATACATGCAACATGGACAAATTTCAAAAGAGTTATGCTAAGTGAAAAGCTAGACAAGTAAGCATACAAACTAAGATTCCATTTAAATAAACTTTAAAAATGCAAACCAATCTACAATGATTGAAAGCAAATCAGTGGTTGTTGGGAAAAAGTGAGTCATGGAGGCTTGGGAAGGATGAATAACAAAGCATAAGAAAACTTTTGAAAGCGATGGACATGTTCACTACCTTGACGCTTTAAAGGAGGTACACCTATATCAAAAATTACCAAAGCGTATCCTTTATATATATAGTTATGTCAAGTATATTTCAATGTTTGTTTAAAAAAAATACAGGTCGTAGGGGCACCTGGGTGGCTCAGTTGGTTAAGCATCTGACTTTAGCTCAGGTCATGATCCCAGGGCCCTGGGATCAGGACCCCAATGGGGTCCCTGCTCAGCTGGGAGCCTGCTTCTCCCTCTCCCTCTGCTGCTCCCCCTGCTTGTGCTCACTCTCTCTCAAATAAATAAATAAAATCTTAAAAAACAGGTTGTATATAAACATATACCAGAATTTCTATAATTATCTCAAAATTAATTCCATTCATTCATACAACAAATATTTATCTAGACCCTACCATATTTCAGGCACTCTGCTAGGTACTAAAAATACAATGATAATAGGGAGAGGGTGGTTGGGTTATGAACATTGGGAGAGTATGTGCTATGGTGAGTGCTGTGAAATGCGTAAACACGATTCACAGACCTGTACCCCTGGGGCAAATAATACATTATATGTTAATAAAAATAATTTTAAAAAAATACAATAAGCAAACTGACATGGTCCCTGACCTCAGAGAGTATATAGTCTACTACCGGAAGCAGAGCTTGACAAATTATGTACACAGAAATACAGATAATACAAACTGTGACAAGTGCTATGAGGGAGAGGTGCACAGTAAGAAGACAGAACAGGGAAACCAAATCTAGTCTGACAGAAAGGTCAGTATGGCTCCTTCAAGGAAATGATATATAAGCTGAGATCTAAAGGAAATTCAGGATAGATGGGACTTTCCTCAGAATAAATACTAACATAAGCAAAGTCTCTGAGGCAGGCGAAAGCATGATCCTCTTAAGGAATGGAAAGAAAAGCCAAAACTGCTAAGGGTCAAAACAGTATAGACAACACTATTGGTCAATTCTCCAGCATATATTCAACCACTTCTTCCTCATTCATAACAGAATCATACTTTAGTTCAAGTATCTACCCTCCTCCATATGTAGTCATATGTTTTAGAGGAAGATAACTCCATCCTTTGTTTTAGACATGGATACTATTTACGGGCACCTGGATGGCTCAGTGGGTTAAGTGCCTGATTCTTGATTTCGGCTCAGGTTGTGATCTCAGGGTTATGAGATGGAGTCCTATGTGGGGCTCCGTGCTCATCAGGAGTTTGCTTGAGATTCTCTCCTTCTCCCTCTGCTCTTCCCTCTCTCGCTCTCTCCCAAATAAATAAATAAAATCTTAAAAAAACAGAAAAAACAGAAGTGGATGCCCTTTAGACTTAAGTCAATTATGGCAACCTCTTTTCTTCCTGCCAGTGAATAAAAGATGACATAAGTTAAAGCAGGAAAAGAAGTTATGGCGTCCTCTAACCACGAGATGGCACTTTGGACTAAGGAGCTATCAATGGAGATAGAGGTTTTCATGGAGAAATAAGGAAGAACAAGGTGTATAGGATGTCTCCTAGGTTTTTGGCTTAGGTAAAGAATGGTTAATCCTTTCCATATACTCAAAGCCAAAGAAATATTTTTAAAAATTAATAATCTTGTGATATTCTTAGTATACTTATCTTAAATCTAGTATGAACTGTTTAAGGATCATATTTAAAACATACCTGATTCTCTACTCAGCCATAAAAAAGGATGAAATCTTGGCACTTGTGACAACATGGACGGACCTAGAGTATTATGCTAATGAAATAAGTCAGACAGAAAAAGAAAAATACCACATGATTTCACTTATGTGGGGAATCTAAAAAACAAATGAATAAACAACAAAAAAAGCAGAAACAGGTCCATAATCACAGAGAACAAACTAATGGTTGCCAGAGAGAAATGGAAGATACAGGCTTCCAGTTACAGAATGAATAAGTCACAGGAATAAAAGGTACAGCATAGGAATATAGTCAATGGCACTGTAATGACATAAGGCAATGGATGGTAGACACTTTTGATGGGCACAGAATAACGCCTAGACTTGTTGAATCACTATGTTGTACACCTGAAACTAATGTATGTAATACAGTGTGTCAATTATACTCCAATTACAAAAACTATGTATATAAAAGGAAAATAAAAGCTAGCAAAAAAAAAAGCTAGCAAAAAAAAAAAAATTTAAGCTAGCAAAATGTCTGAATAAATTAAAAGTTAAGCCAAGAATAAAATAGTCCAAAGCTATCTATCATATGTGTTACCTAAAAATAATTCCAGAGAAATTAGGTGGAGATACATAGTCAATTATGCTAAGCAAATGTATCTTAGTTAAATATCACAACAGCAATAATTAAGGCGACTACATATACCAACAGAGCCAGGCAAAAATATAAACTACCTTGATAAGTTGATGAAGTGTCATTTCTTTCAGAAGGTGGTGTACTTGGACTGTTGAAATGATGTGAAGTTCCTTGGTTCAAGTCAATGTTTGTAAAATTCTTTGAATGGCATGCGCAACAACATGATGGTGGTACTTCAGGTTTTTTACTTAAGCTTTCATCCACTGGCTTCCCTAAAAAAAAAAAAAAAAATGAAAGAACCCAAGTTGTAATATTTCTCATTTAAAAAACATTTAAAAAACTGCAACTAGGATGAGAAACCACCCAATTTGCCCCAGATTGGGAAGTTTCCTAAGATATAAGATTGTCAGTGCTAAAACTGGAAAAGTACCTGACAGATCTGGGCAAATTGGTCACCCTGTCTCCAGCATCAAATTACAACAAGAGAGAAACACCTACACTAGAAACACTTATAGAGAAGTTAACATCAATTTATATCATTTGTAAAAATCTGATAATAGTCAAAAATTAATAATGTTAACTAGCTGGGTATTCATTTATATTGAGATTTATTAAAATATCAAGCAGGGAAGATTAAAATAAAGACCTAAAGTATATTCTTAATTACTACTATTTCCCTGAAGAAATAAAGCTCAATACATTAAATAATGTAAATACATAAGGGCTAAATAATTTCCACTTTATATATCTATTTCAAATAGAAACATGTTTCATGATATATCAATTCTTTTTTTTTTTAAAGATTTTATTTATTTATTTGACAGAGAGAGAGAGATCACAAGTAGGCAGAGAGGCAGGCAGAGAGAAAGAGGGGAAAGCAGGCTCCCTGCTGAGCAGAGAGCCCAATGTAGGGCTTGATCCCAGTACCCTGAGATCATGACCTGAGCCAAAGGCAGTGGCTTAACCCACTGAGCCACCCAGGCACCCCTGATGTATCAATTCTGATACATGTACCAAAATCTATTTTAAGATCAACATTCAAATAAAACAGGTAATTTTTAATACTTAAACAGAATACATAATTGTAATAGCGGTCTACATTGTGTGCCTACATGTATACTACACCAGATCTTAGCCAAAAGGCCAAGAAGCAATTGCCCACATATACAAAAACACAATTCATAGAAACTAAAAAAAGTGAAAAGTTATTTTCTATGAACAGTATTGACATTATTTTCCCATCTGTACTACATATATACTACTAATTCTATTTTCAGTCTCCCATTAAAATTTTAGATTATTAACAGATTATCTCATTTTTCCCCAGAGTAACATCATTAACAATCAAAATGAACAAAAGTTATAAAATTTTTACTTTTTATTTTTTAAATCTTATCAGTAGCATGTTTCCTTTTAAACACACACACACACATATAAAAATACATAAATACATACCTACATACACTTGTGCTTAACTTTAAATTCTCCTAATACTTTAAGTCAAATCCATCTAATACATAACTAAAACATATCCAATACTGTATTTCAGATTTATTATGTATATTAGCAAGTATTTCAGATTCAAATTATGTATATTGATGTATATTTGCTAACAAAAGCCTCGTAACATTTATTTTTCATAAAATTAAATGTTACGAGGCTTTTGTTAGCAAATTAAGTAAAAGTAATAGAAAATAATGTATTTATGAAAACAATATTATAATAAACTTTTGCTTGTCTGGCATCCAAACAAGTAGAAAAAAATCAACTAGAATGTTTTCTTTAGATATTCTGTGGTCTAACGTTATAAGGAAGGGACAAATAAGCAAATATATTAAAGCATTTACTCAAAGTGATTATTTGTGTATGTTACAGCATCATGATAGGCCCATCTCTTTCATCTTTTACATATAAATTATCATAATCATTTTCAAAATGATAACTAAGCATTCCAAGATTCTTATGTAGACTCTGAATCATCAAAGGACTATATTATGTTCAAAACTTTTTTAGAATTAACAACACATTTTGCTCAGTTGAAACCCTTTTGGAAGATATGTAACTTGGGGCAACTGGGTGGCTCAGTTGGTTACGTATCTGCCTTCAGCTCAGGTTATGATCTCAAGGTCCTGAGATCGAGCCCTGCATCTTGATCTTCTGCTTCTCCCTCTCTGCCACTCCCCCTATCTGTGCTCTCTCTTGCTAACTCAATCTCTCTCAAATAAATAAAATCTTAAAAAAAAAAAAAAGGAAGATATACAACTTACAAAAAAATATCTTTAAAGAGAATCTGTAGCCAAACTATGGAAAGAACCTAGATGACCTAGATGTCCACGAAGAGATCAATGGATAAAGAAGATGTGGTGTGTATACACACACACACATACACACACACAATGGAATATTATGTGGCCATCAAAAAAGCGAAATCTTGCCATTTCCAACAACGTGGATGGAACTAGAGGGTATTATGCTAAACAAAATAAGTCAATCAGAGAAAGACAATTATCATATGATTTCTCTGATATGAGGAATTTGAGATGACGGGGGCGGGGGGGGAGGGTCATGGCGGGAAGGGAGGGAAAAAAATGAAATAAGATGGGATGGAGGAGGGAAACAAACCATAAGAGACTCTTAATCTCAGGAAACAAACTAAGGGTTGCTGGGGGGTGGAGGGGGAGGAATAGGGTGGCTGGGTTATGGACATTGGGGAGGGTTATATGTTATCGTGAGTACTGTGAAGTGTGTAAGACTGATGATTCACAGACCTATATCAAATAATATATTATTTGTATTCAATACACAATTTGTATACAAACAATACATTATTTGTACTGAAGCAAGTAATACATTATATGTTAATTTAAAAAAAAAAAAAAAAAAAAAGAGGGGCGCCTGGGTGGCTAAGTGGGTTAAGCCTCTGCCTTCGGCCTAGGTCATGATCTCAGTGTCCTAGGATCAGGCCCCGCATCTGGCACTCTGCTTGGCGGGGAGCCTTCTTCTCCCTCTCTCTCTGCCTGCCTCTCTGCCTACTTGTGATCTCTCTCTCTCTCAAATAAATAAATAAAATTTAAAAAAAAAAAAATCTGTACTTAAATTAGCTAACCAGGAGCATCTGGCTGGCTCAGTCATTAGGCATCTGCCTTCAGCTGGGGTCATGATCCCAGAGTCCTGGGACTGAACGCTGTATCAGGTTCCCTGCTCAGCCAGAAGCCTGCATCTCCCTCTTCCACTCCCCCTGCTTATGTTCCCTCTCTCACTGTGTCTGTCTCTGTCAATAAATAAAATCTTTACAAAAATAAAAATATAAATAAACAAATAAATAAATTAGCTAGCTAGAACATGGTTTGAGTCAGTCTGGATAAAAAATACTTTATTAAAATATTTTTTTCTGGTCTCGCTAAGAAACCTGGAGTACCAACCAACTACTTACCACTAAGAGACTGTTGCCATGCCAAAGCAGAACAAAGTAAAGCTAAGCTTTTCCCACTTCCTGTAGGGCTCTCCAACAAACAATGTTGCTTACTATTTAATCCTCTGACAATCTATGGACACAAAAATGATAAAAAGTCAATAAACAGTTTACTTTACTTCATTAGGGTCTCTCTCCATCAACAGTATAAATACAACAACAATGAGAAGTAAGGTTGCACTTCCAGGAGTACAGCAATAGAAGGAAGAACCAGTATTTAGTTAAACCTAGACTTTATTCCTTTATATCTCTCCCTAAAATTATAATGGCCTTAAAAGGATATCAAGCAAAAAAGAAATGGAAAAAAAAAAAAAGCAATCTGTGCTTTAATCATTTCTGTAAAACTAGAATACAGCACATGAATATCTTTGATGAAAACTTAATGGATGCTGCTTTTGAGAGTGTAAATTGTTACAACCACTCTGTACAGAAATTAACAATTCTTAGTAAAACTTAAGATACCCAACTTTAGTAAGTCCAGTCCTATGTATATCGTCCAAACTTTTCATACATGAACACAAGGAAACCTGTATAAGAAAGTTCATAGCAGCATTGTTTAAATTGCTATAGGATGTAAACAACTTTAAATATATCAAAAGAAAATGGGCAAAAAAATTCTCCTATATCCATAAAACGGAATACTATATAGCAAGTAAAACAGATTAACAGTTAACAGGCCTACATCTTAAAAATTTAAGCAAAAAAAAAAGAAGTCAACTTCTGCAGGTGGTTATAGTACATCATTATGCAACATTTAAAATATGTGAAGTAAATATTGCTCACAAACAAGGTATAAACTCAAAAAATATGGTAAATTTTTAAATATTCAGATTTAACAAAGTTGGAAAGTTGGTTTACTTGTTTGTATATTCATTTTCTGTATGAAAACTATCTCAAAAAAATTATGGTGAGAAATATACTGTGTAATATATAGCAAATATTTTGTAGAAAGCACTAATTCTGCAAAGTAAACAAAAGTTCCAACTGAGGTGAGAATATTTTTCAGAATGTTCTCCTTTGTCTCCATTATAACAATGGATATATACAGTTTAGCAGTGATCAGTATTATTTTTCCAAAGTTTAAATCTTCTTCAATGAACTGGCAAATATTTTCAATCCATGTACTATCTGAAAACACAAATGTAGTTTTATGTATTATAAGCACCTATATCTTAATAAAGACTTAAAATAACTATTGAAAAATACTTACAGAATTCATCATAGCAAGCTGTGATGGGTATGCTTTATAAGGAAAGGTAATCTTCACCCCACCAATTGTATATTCAGACCAAACCGAAGACATCATGCTTTACTATTTACTTCAGATTCCTAACTGCAACAGAAATGAAAATCAATACTGAAACAATACCAAAGAAAACCAGACACCCAACACTAGGACAGATGTCTGAAAATAAAAACTGGAATAAATGTTTAAATAAAACAAATGGGAAAGTAAAAGAATTTCCTAGTCTTATAAATCACAATGGTTGACATTGTGACATGACATGTCTTAAAATCTGACAAATGTGGATTTGTATTCCTGGGGTACCAAAGCTGTGGACTAAGAGTTAGAAAGAACAAGCTCTAGACCTGAAAACAACTCATATATGTTGCCTTGATCATGTCTCTTCACTTCTCTAGATTAAAATCTCTATCTGTGGTAACCCCTAACTTAAAAACTGTTATGAGGGAAGCAATGCCTTGGCACTTAGTAGATGCCCAATAATTCTTATTTAAAAGTCAGTGGGGTATAATGGAAAGATGAGTTTTGGACTAAAGCAAACCTAAATTTGAATTCCTCTGTGTGAGTCAACCTCTCAGAACTAATTTCTGCATCTGTGAAATGGAGATAATACTACCCACCTGATAGGGTTTTCACAAAAACTAGCCAGGCACTGAGTTAAGAATTAAATAAGATAATGTCTGTACATTATGTGTATATAAGGCACCCTATGGCACCTGGATGGTTCAGTCCTTAAGCTTCTCTTAGCCTCAGGTCAACATCTCAGGCCCCTGGGATAAAGCCCCGCAAGGGTTCCCTGTTCAGCAGGAGTCTACTTGTTCCTCTGCCTCCCCTGCCCTCCCACAATAGTGCTTGCTGTCTAATAAATAAAATCTTTAGAAATCAATAAAGTAGAGGGTGCCTGGGGGGTTCAATCCGTTAAGTGTCTGCCTTCAACTCAGGTCATGATCCCAGGGCCCTGGGGTGGAACCCAGTATCTGGCTCCTTCCTCAGCAGGGAGCCTGCTTCTCCTTCTGCCTGTAGCTCCCCCTGCTTGTGCTCTTCTCTCTCTCAAATAAATAAATAAAATCTCTAAAAATGATAATAAAATAGAATAAAAAGTAAGATAATGTGCGCACAGAAATGTGCGCAGACTCCAATATCTAAAACAGAAGCGATCTACTTTAATCCCCCTTCTAAACCAACTT
Source organism: Lontra canadensis (assembly GCF_010015895.1). NCBI lineage: Eukaryota > Metazoa > Chordata > Mammalia > Carnivora > Mustelidae > Lontra > Lontra canadensis. Next base: position 1,851,087 of record NW_022631037.1, read on the forward strand.
TTCTTTCTTTCCTTTTTTTTTTTAAGATTTTATTTGACGGAGATCACAAGTAGGCAGAGAGGCAGGCAGAGAGAGAGAGGAAGGGAAGCAGGCTCCCCGCTGAGCAGAGAGCCGGATGCGGGGCTCGATTCCAGGACCCTGAGATCATGACCTGAGCCGAAGACAGAGGTTTTTAACCCACTGAGCCACCCAGGCGCCCCTAAACCAACTTTTCTTAACCCAAGATACATAGATGTAATTCAGAAACTGTGATTTCTTGATGTTGCATGCATAAGTTTCTGTGCATGACTGCATTTTTCTGAAAAAAGAGTCCGTAGATTTCTCATTCCCAGAAACACATCCTAAAGAAATAACTGAAGAGAGGAGGGGAAATGATATACATTGGTATTACTTTGCAAATGTGAAAAAAAAAAATAGTAAACTCAATGTGGGGATGGAGTGATGATTGAAATAGCAATGAAACTGATTAGAAAGCCAGTAATAACCTTAACCATAGCCTATGTGTTCCCAAAGAGCCACTCTTCTAAGGTATTTTCCAGTTCTAATTTTTGGGATTCTGTGAAGCTCTGAGAATGAGATTTGGTGGAATCCAACTCTTTAATCTGAACCAACAACTCAACGCTGGCCTAGTTACTCGGATATAACCTCGAAATAATCCATACCCCGCCCCAGGTGTAACAACAGGCATCTCAAAATGGGGTAGCTCTTCCCCCATAACAATGGAATAAAGCAAACAAAAACACATCACAATTATGTGCCTCAGGGGGCGCCTGGGTGGCTCAGTTGATAAGCGTTTTTCTTCGGCTCTGGTCATGATCCCAGGGTCCTGGCTTTGAGACCCCCATTGGGCTCCCTGCTCCGCGGGAAGTCTCCTTCTCCCTCTCCCACTCCCCCTGCTTGTGATCCCTCTCTCGCTGTCTCTCTCTGTCAAATAAAGTCCTTTAAAACAAACAAACAAACAAACAAAAAACAAAAAACAATTATCTGCCTCCCGCCGTCGCCCCCTGCCGCCAAGAGTTAGCACGAGGCCCCGGACTATACTAACAGGGGTGGGCAGGCTGACTTCTCCCCAGGTTTTCGTCCTCAACCCTACCTCCTCCCTCTGCCCGTGGAGACCCCAGAGCCCCTGGTGATCCAGTCAACACCAACCCGCCAGCAAGGAGTTTGGGCGAAAGCAGAATGCACTGCTCCAGCCGGCTTCGCTCTCGCCCCCACACAGGAGACAGACTTGCCCGTCCTGAGGAAAACTGACGCACCGCTGACTGGTCTCCGATTCACGGGAGAAAAGGAAACAGATATCTGCAAGAAAATACGGTGGAGCGCGGGCAAAGAAGGTCACACGCCTCTCTCTCTTCCTCAGCCGGCTGCTACTACCCGGGCCTGGTAGCAGGCTCGGGGCTGCTTCAGCTTTTCTCTCCTGTCCACATCGGTCCCCTCAGCTACGTTTTCCCCTAGACGAATTCCCGCCTCCCACCCCTCGACTCCCGGCATCCAATCGCCGGGCGAACTTAGACAACCAATCACCTGCCAAGACCAGAAATCCAGCAACCAATCTTGGTGCAAGGTCAGGGGGCGAGAACTCTGGCACCCAATGGAAGCCTACGCAATTAAAAACGGACCCAAGGTACCTGGCGGCACCGGAAGGCGAAACGCAGAAGAGGGAAAGACTCGCCCAAATCTTAGGGTTTTGAAGGAAAAGAATTTTCTCCTGAATTCCTAAGGCTCTTAACTGACTTTTTGACACCGGTGATTTAACCCGTTAATGGATTTCTTAGAAACGCGAAGTCTCTAAAAGTCTGTAGACCAACAGAGAAGACACACCTTTAAGCCTCGCAGATTTCTCCGCGCATTCATCAGCGCCACTCAATTCAAATTAGAACTTTGTAAGTAGGCGATCGAAAAGATTGAGGCGGCAATTGCCAGAATGAGCCAACGAGGCGAAAAGGTTCGATGACAACAAGACTACAGGATCTCATAATATTCGAGGCTTTTCCAGATACCAAATTAAACCAGACAGACGCTTCCGATGTCTTCTACTACCAGATAACTTCTTGCTCTATTTAAAGGCTCACCCACCTCTGTCCCTCCGGAGACCAGTTTATTCTTCTCTGCCAAGAAGTATACTTAGATTTCCTCAAAAATAGGTTGATCATGATCTCTCTGAACTGCTCTTTCTAAAGAGTTCTGTATAGTTTAAACTTGGCTAAAATACTAGTGTCCAAAAAAGCAAAGCCTGAGACATTTTCTCAAATTCAAGAAAACTGGTTTAGGAGAGAGGTTTGCGGCAGGAGGGAGCGGCAAGAGGGGAACTGATTTGCCTCACTTTCACTACACTGTCCTCAAATGACAAAACTTAGTCATGAAAATAAATTCTGCCCTTATAATACCTCAATTTACAACAGTGCCTATTATAATACTGAAAAAAAAATTCCCAGTATAGGGGCGCCTGGGTGGCTCAGTGGGTTAAAGCCTCTGCCTTCTGCTCAGGTCATGATCCCACAGTCTTGGGATCGAGCCCCGCTTGGGGCTCTGCTCAGCGGAGAGCCTGCTTCCTCCTCTCTCTCTCTCTGCCTGCCTCTGCCTGCCTCTCTGCCTACTTGTGATCTCTGCCTGTCAAATAAATAAATAAATAAAATCTTAAAAAAAAAAAATCCCAGTATAATAATAGGGAGATAGTTATATGAATTCAATCATCATGAAGCCAATAATTATAAAAATAAATTGCTATAAACCATAATTATAAAAATTAAATAACTTGCAAAAATAATTTCATATAAAATTAATTGGAAAAAAAAATAAGCAGACTCCAGCTGAGTACTATGAATTTCATTATGTGACAGTATGTGTACATAAGCAAAGATGAAGGGAAAGTACTAAAAATGCAACTTATTAAGACAGTGGAAGGATAATTTATAAAAGTCCTCAAAAATGCATTCAAATTGTTATTCTGCATTACAAATTTTTAAAATACCTAATCTTTCAAGTAACTGCTCCAGGGTAACTATTTTGATTTTCCTCTCCTAAATTCCTAAGACTCTCAACTGACTCTACCGTGTATCGCCATTTGATACATGTGGCATAACAGAAAGGGACACGCTGAGACTGGAGCCAGACAGTTCTGGATACCAGTCCCTTGAAATGTCCTTTTCAAGTTAGCAGCAGTGAAATGAAACACAAAAAACTACAAGTACATTTGATAAAGAATATGAATGTTTATAAACCAATATTCAAAATAGCTGCACACATCTGTTTTCACTTGAATAAAAAGAAATCACATTGTGACAAATCTTATAACCTTAACTTAAAATACATGAATATTAACATTTACTAATATATTTACAAATTTTATTTACATCATTAACAAATCTGATGAAAAAGAGCATGTTATTTTAACACAGCAGGTTTTGACCAGTCTTTGAAAAGTGATCCAGGAATGTGCACGGCAATTAGTTAGAAAACATATTTCAACCCTTTTCTGATTTCCTAGAGGTTACCTACTCACACAAAATATTCCAAAGCCTCTGTTTAAAAACTAAACAAAACAAAACAGGAGCAGTTGTATTTAATCTTAAAAGACTTATAAAACTGCCTTGTTTAAAAATATGAAAATTCTTATGGTATTTTTTTAAGTGGATGCCTTTATTTTTGCATCAAAATTACTTCATTGAATATTAAGCATCAGATAAAAGTTATAAATATCCTATCATCTAGGATACTGTGTACTTCATGATTTGAAATAGCTACAAATTAGTTCTTATATAATACCCTTATGAGGTAGGGCCAGTAGTAATCCCATTTTACCAAGGAGGAAAATGACATATGCCTATATGCTAGTGAGAAGACCGAAGTCAAATTTCTTTTCTTAAAAATCACACTTCCTTATTAGCCTACCTAATTTCTTTTACAAGTGAACAAGTCTTTTATTCTTATAGTCTTTTAGTCTTATTAGCCTACCTAATTTCTCTTTTCTAGGTCTTTTAGTCTTATTAGCCTACCTAATTTCTTTTACAAGTGAACAGAGAAAAGAAGGGGTTGGGAGGAGTGTATTATTCAGGTATATCTTAGAAAACAAAGAGAAGTAACTTCTATGTTGGATTCTTAATTAAAGAAAAAAAAATGGACTATGGTTTACCTGAATGCATCTACCTAATCAATGGAAGTTACTAACGGAGGACTGCAAAATCCTTCAGCAACATGGTACTTTACACTATTTTTAACTTTTCCTGAAGTCCAAACACTGTATGTATTTTCTTACTCAGAGACCTTCCAAAACTATGATGTGAATTATAATCCTGATGGCACACCAAGAGCTCTTTAATCTGGTGTGTTTCACTGCTCTAAACTTTAATTAGATCCCAATGTATTTCCCCCCTGACCATTAGGTAAGTCAGTAAAACATTATAAAAAGAAATCTTAAAAAAAACCTAAATGAGATCTCCTTTCAGGTTCTTCTCTGCACAAAGATGTTTCTGTAAACACTTCTAAATTAGTAACTTAAAATTCCAAATTATTCAAGTATCTCTTTAAACATATCTCCATTTTAGTAAAAATTGAAGCAAATGTGTAAAATCTTAAAATTCTCATCTGTAATTCCATGGAAATCATTTACAAAAAGCTATTTGCCTTTTTTAAAGCCTTCTCAATACTATTTCTTGAGAAGCAAAATTCCATCTGGCATTACTACTACTTGTCTTGCAAGTTTTAGCAGTTTCTACTGGGTATTTAAACTCCTAATTTTTCCCATATTCTCCCTTCCCTTTTTCTCCCTCTCATCATTGCATCATTGTCACCTTGTTATTAGCTAACATTAAACACTAGAGCTGCCCACAGACTCGTCTTTAAAAGAAATTAAAGGCATGGCACTGTTTCTTCATTGCAAAAGTAAATATAAGGCCAAATTCACTCTCTAGTAATGAGTTTCTTAAATGTGCTCCCAACAGAAGAAAAAAAAAGTTCCGCTGCTACAGTATAAACATACCAGCAAAGTAGATTCAAAGAACTGCCAATCAAATATAAGCAAGCATAATTCTTAAAGAGAGTTCTAAACTATACCCATGTTGAACTGAATCTTTTAATGATTCCAAGATGGTACTATTCCCATTCAGTTTAGAGTTGTTGTAAGATGCAGATTCATATTGAGTGTACGCAGCAAACAGCTTCATTTTTTTGTTTTAGTTTTTTTTGTTAAATTCCACTAACACTCATGTTTATTATTTCAATTATTGTACTTTCAATACAATGACAAAGCTGTACATCAGGATCCATACTTCCAGTGTCCCCAGATCCATTTTTATAAGATAAATCTTTACAGATACCAGACCATCCACTTGGTTTCTCCTTTATTTGTTGAAGACCTAAAAACATAAGGAAAAAAAAAATTAAGGCAAGGAATCTGGAAAGGAATTTGGCCTTTATGTTTGCGATATTAAAACAACTTAGAAAATAAGTTACTACTTACGTGTAATAATTGGATCAATGTCTCTTGTCTGAGTGGCAACATCAGAGGCACAAACTTGCCCTATTTGGATCAGCAAAGACATAATATCCTCATACAGTGGAGGAAATGCTCGACAAAAGGAAACCAAACTTGGCAGAGTTGGCATGAAAAAAGCATACCGCTTAGCCTGTGTTAAAACTGTTGGAAAGAAGTTAAACAATTTTTTACTTTACAGATATAAATTCAACATACATGGCCTATTGAATATACTAAGCACCATACTCTGTGCTGAGATTATTAAATTTTCTAAGATATATCTGATCCCTGCCTTTAGGGAGCTTACAATCTAATAGTCAGCCATCATCCAACATACAAATTCTTATTTTCAAGCACTGTGATAAGTGCATTACATGCATTATTTAATTCTCACAGTTCTATAAATGAGGAAAATATTTATAGAGGAGAAAAACTCTTAAACCTTAGATTAAGAAACTTGTTCAAAGGGGTGCCTGGGATGGCTCAGTTGGTTAAGCATCTGCCTTCAGCTCAGGTCATGATCCCTGGGTCCTGGAATCGAACCTTGTATTGTGGGCAGGGGGGCCGTCCACGCTCAGTGGGGAGTCTGCTTCTCCCTCTCCTCTTCCCTCTCCCTGCTCCCACTCATTCTGTCTCTGTCTCGCTCAAATGAAAATGAAGAAATAAAATCTTAAAAAAAAAAAAAAAAGAAGAAGAAGAAGAATCTTGTTCAAAGCTACACAGCCAGTTAGTAGTGGAGCTGTGACTGAACTCAGGCAGTTAAAGCTCTTAACCACTAAAAATAATAACATGGGGTGAATATAATGAAAAGAAAAATGAACAGAGTATTATGGGAGCAGTAAGAAAGAATATGAAATTAACTAAGTCGTAACTTTAAAAGACTGAAATTATAGTTCATTTCTTTTAAAGTAGTTTATTTTCATACCATTTTGCTCTACAAAACACATGGTGATTAAAACATTAGGGTATGTTTTAGAACTTAAGGAAACAACTAATATATTTATCTCTTATTTAGACATCATGATTATATTTTTCTGGAACTCTAAGCCTTTGTAATAAATTATAATTTGTCTTCTACTGACCTAATGACATTCAGAAAGCAGATCTGATTTTCATTTGTAAAATATGGAAAACGTTTTTTTCCCTTAAGGTTTTATTTATTTATTTATTTAGAGAGAACATGCACATTTGTGAACAGGGAAAGGGGTAGAGGGGGAGAGAATCCAGAGCAGACTCTGCACTGAGCACAGAGCCCAGTGCAAGGCTCAATCCGTAAGATCTTGACCTGAGCCAACATTAAGAGTTGGATGCTCAATCAATTGAGCCACCCAGTCCACCCTGGAAAGCTTATTATATTTACCTAAATCTATATGTAATTATTCACAAAGTGAAAGATACAATTTGCCTACCTATTCATCTCCTCTATGCTATAAATCACATTTATAATAAAAAAAACTTCAAAGAATAGAAAAGATGGCATAAATTAAACTATTAGTAACAAAGAAACATCATACTACTAAATTCAGTAAAAATACGTACTACTTTATGTTAGAAGTTTTTGTTATTGATGTTGGTTGGCTACACACCTGTTAGCAAAGTTCCCATGACATTCACAGCTAAGCGAGCCACACTGAGTGACTTTGGCAATGCATACTGGATACACAAATGAGAAAGCAACTGGATAGCAAATATCTGCAATGCAAAATCAAAATGTTACACGTTTCTGAAGAATTCTTAAGTATTAAAACCTTTTAAATGTTTGATAGCCAGCAAGACTGGAGGGAGATTAAAATTTTTCCTAAGCCTCCAAAATGCTTGTTACCTGTTTTTCAAGTTCTGGCTGTGCAATAAGTTCAGGTATGAAATCCAGACAGATGTGCATAGATGGAATACCTGCGACGGTCAGAGGTAAAAGTTCACATGGATAACCCTATCTCAACAAGAAAGGGGGGGGAAGAGTTAGGGAAAAAAAAAAAAAAACCAACAACTATAAGTCAAATGCAGATAAAAATACACAGGGAGATTTTTTTTCTTCCTTTCTGTAAAAGTTGCTCAGAAAGCTACAGTACTCTACATGTATCCTGGCATTTCACCTTTCTGGTGCACCAGACTAGAGATAAATTATTTGAACTTATTAGAGTGAAATGAAATATAAAACCTCTGAATTTTGGGCCATATTGCAAAGGACCATGATCATCTGTGTGATCTCCAATTTCTAACTGATCCCCATTAATTTAGTAATCAAAGCACTACCTCCACCAAAAAATCAATGTCAACCATATAAGCAACATTCTTTGAAACACACCTGAAAGTGAACAAGTTTAGCAATGTTGGGATCAGCAATGTACATCTGGTGTAAAAGACAACAGATAAGGCACTGAACTTCTCGAAGGTTACAGAGCAAATTGTCTTCTCCTTCCTCGATTCCCTTATTTGAAGCACTGGTAGTAATAACACTTTGAACATTTCTTAGTAAGCTGTCTGGATTGACACCCTTTGCTTTCTCTTCTTCAGTAGGTAAGCAAATCTCCAAGAGAATCTGGACAGCTGCACTATCCTGCAAGCAAATAAAACAGAATTTAAGAAGTTTTTGAGAATTTTGTTTTCATGTGAACCAAAGTGGTAAAACAATTGTTTCTTTAAAAAAAAAAGAACATACTTTTAAAAGCATGTATGAGCAATCTATAGGGCAGTCATTCTCACCATGTTTAAGGTCATGAATGCTTTTAAGGCTCTGAAGAAAACTACACACCCTCTCCGTATAAAAATTAACAAGTAAACAAATATATGCATAATTTCAGGGTCATCACATATCACTAAGGCAAATCAATGGACTGCAGTTTAAAATCACCTACTAGAAGAGTATTCTGATTCAGTGATATCAAAAAGAAGACCTAAACAAAAGATAACTTCTACCAGAACCTCTGTTCTTTCCTCTTAAATTCCTACATCTCCAAGATCCTATTCTGTATTCCCCTCTTTTTCTCACCTGGCACTTTTTTCTCACCAATTAATTAATTCTTCTGAAGATGATGATTAATAATTAATGCCTAAATGTCACTTCCTAAAGCTTTTTTTCCCTTTTTAATTTGAAGATGGGCTCTTTATAGCCCTGGTTTTGCAAAGAAAAATTCTGCCTTACCATCTATTCTACCTGTACAACTCATTGTTGCTCAGTCTACAAGCTTGAGTGTCATTTCATAGAACAGTAATTTCCTGAGGGGTGACCCACTTGATGCCCCTCCATTTAAAGGAGAACTATAATGACTATTATCTAGTAGGAAAAGGTAACCAAAAAATGAATATATGACATGTATCTCTGGAAGACAGCCACTGCATGGAATCAAAGAAAACAATTACTTCATCTAACTGATGAACTTGATTATAAAGTAAGATTAGCTTTATTTTGTAATTATCATTCTTCAGTTAAAGGGTTTTTGGTTTGGGGTTGTTTTTGTTTGTAGACTCTGATGCCAGACTACCCAGGCTTGAATACTAGCTCTGCCACTTATCAATGTGCAGCCTTGAGCAAGTGACTTAACCTCCCTAAGTCTCAGTGTCCTAATTTGTAAAAATGGATAATACTCCCTACCTCATAGGTTGGCTATAAAGGTTAAATAAGTTAATATACATAAAGAACTTAGAATACTACTCAGCATATAGCAACCATTAAATAAATGGTAGCTATTATGATCTTCAATCCCTTATATGAAATTCTGAGGGCCAGATTTATTTTAGAACTCAGAATTCTTTTTTTCGTGTGATATTATATAACATCTCCAGCAGAGACTAGGAGAGCACACAGTGCAGTCAAACATATTCACATTTCTGCAGCAAAACAACATTCACAATAAGTGGGATAAGGTTATAAATAGCTTCATATCAATTCAGGTCAAGTTTTGTCACAATGAGATCACATCAGGTCTTTCTGCCAACTGAATTACCAAAAAACTGCTTCAGTTTTCATAACATTTTTGATCTCTGTATCATAGATAAGGGATTGTGGACGTATACTATCACTCTAATTCCCCTTATTGCCAATGAAAATATTTTAGAAGCTATATTTCAAACTAAGAAAACATTTCTACTTTGAAGACATCAAATTGCTTATCATTTAATCATCTCACATCTCCTGCCTTATTCAAAAGTTACTAAAGGCTTCACTAAAATTCTACATTGTTATAAAACTTTCCTAAATATAAAACTGAGCTCTTAAAAAAAAAAAAAAAAAAAACTGAGCTCTTCATGTTGTCAAACTATTTACCAGTACCTGACATTTTATTATATATATACTTCTTGTTCTGTTTTTCTCTACCATTTGGTTTTGAAAACCTTCTTTTGTTAAAGTATAAATCTCATTTAAACGGCTACTAAACTAATATCATGAAGATTATTCCTAATTTTAGTAATAAAGTCCATCTGATCTTCCGAAGCAAAGGAAACAGCATTATAATACATTCTATAATGAAAGAAATGTGCAATATGTCACTATTGTACATAAAGGGCAATCATCTGCCATCTATTTAACTAATTATATTAACAGGGAAACCCATGCTTTCCCTGACTAAATTTCATTACCTGAGCAGCCAGTAAAGCATTTTTCAATTCTTCTCTGGTAACTTCTGGGCCATCAGTTTGCCCAACTAAACCTATTGTATTATTCTGGGAAGGCCTATCTTGTTCTGCAGTCTCCTTCAGATGAGCACTAAGGTAGGCTTTGGATGCAAGAAGATATCCATTCAACATGTGTAGAGTAATATCCATCAGTGGGGGGCATCTACCACAGAAAGAAGAAAAATACATAAGAAAGAATATAAATTTATAAATTAGTCGGAATATGATCAATCAGTCCTGAAAAGCAGTACCCGGAAAACCTAAGAAGAGCAGTAACACTTTTCCACTGAAATATTTTTTCTAAAAATAAAAGTTTAATATGTTTGTCTTATCCTCTAGAAAAGTTTAATATGTTTGTCTTATCCTCAAGATTATACTGAATATTGGATATATATTAAATATTATCTATTTCGTCTTATCAGCTAAGACCAAATATAATGTATAGCCTAGAGAAAAGATTCCTTTTTTGCAAAAAATGGCACTAAGAGTAAATCTCTTAAATAGGAACCTACAAAGCAGCTGTCCGAAAGAGAAATATTCTATTATTGATAAGAATAAGGAGACTAGAACAGAATATTTATTCTTTCTACTCCCGTTTCTTCTTTGGAGCAAGACAACTTGCTATTCCAAAAGTACTTCATCCACTTGACCTGGGATAAGTTATTTACGAAGCCTTGGTTTCCTCTTCTATAAAAGGAGCAGTTATTCATACCTCAAAAAATTGTTACAGATTAAGTGAGATAAGAACAAATATAAGGGGCGCCTGGGTGGCTCAGTGGGTTAAGCCTCTACCTTCGGCTTAGGTCATGGTCTCAGGGTCCTGGGATCGAGCCCCGCATCGGGCTCTCTGCTCAGCGGGGAGCCTGCTTCCTCCTCTCTCTCTCTCTCTATCTGCCTCTCTACCTACTTGTGATCCCTCTCTCAAATAAATAAATAAAATCTTTTTAAAAATAAATAAATAAATAAAATGAGAAACAAGTTTTCACCTATCAAATTGGAAAGTATTATACAAAGTAGTGAGGTACAATATCAAACACTGTTTTGGGAGTGTAAACTGCTTCAGCCTTTCTGTGTGGCAGAATAAAAATATGAATATGAATCAAAATATGAATATGAGAAATATGAATCATAAGTCTTAATGAGCATGCCCCATAATTCCATTTTTAAGAATCTGCTCTGGGGCACCTGGTTGGCTCAGTTGGAAGAGCATGCAACTCTTGATCTTGGGGTCCTGAGTTCAATCCCCGTGTTGGGCATAGAGATTACTTCAATAAATAAATTTAAAAAAAATTTTTTTTTTAGTTTTTAAAAAAAGAATCTGCTCTAAGGAACTAGTACACAGAATAGTCACCACAGTACTATTGATAATAACAAAAAATAGAAATAAACAAATGCCCAACAACAGGGACTAGGTTAAGCATTGCATATCTGTATGGAATACTGTGCAGCCAGTTAATATCAGAATATCTATTAATGTGGGGAAAAGGTTACAAGGTAAAAGAAAATCCAGGCTATGAAAACATATACATTATGATAGTAAAATTTAACAACTTCCTGAATAACTAGAGGCAATTCAGGTGAAAGGTTACTTACGTAAATGGATTTTTAACACTGAAAAATTGTTTTAAAAGTTTTTCTTTTCTCGAAGTGTTATTTACTGCTATTTTTATTTTATTAGATACTTAATGTCATTTAAACTGTTCATTCTCCTGACTCCTATTTCCTATGAGACCTTGATCTCACCAAACCACACATAGCTGATTTTACAAATTTTGTCACTTCATGAATGTCATCCCTTGGGTTGAAGACAGATGAAAACATTCAGAGTGTGTATCCTAGTTAAGTCTTCTTTAACTCCAATTTCTTTCTCCTCTAAGCCATCTAATGCAAAGCTTCTCTTCTTAAGTTACCACCTAAAATGACCTCTTTAGCCTAACATTCAAGGCCCTCCATAGTCTGACCCCTAACTTGACATTCCAATTCTAAAGTGTGCTCCTCTCAACAAATTTCCTCTCCATTCCAAGCCTTTTTCATTTGTGCTTCTATACTTTTGCTCACACTGTTCCTTTTCCCCCCGACAATACCTTCCTTAACCCCTTACCCTCATCGTTATAGTGTCTGTTCATCTAAAACCCATTTCTGTCCTTTAAAGTACTACTCAGGTCCCACTTCCTCTACATCTTTCCTGAATTTTTAATAGCGTCCAATTACTGAACGATTTATCTGCATATGACCATATAATTTAACTTTTCATGTATTTGTCTTATTTCAGTTTTGTTTTGGTTTTTTGTAAAGATTTTATTTATTTATTTGACAGACAGAGATCACAAGTAGGCAGAGAGGCAGACAGAGAGAGGGGAAGGGGAGCAGGCTCCCTGCTGAGCAGAGAGCCCTATGCGGGGCTCGATCCCAGGACCCTAGGATCATGACCTGAGCTGAAGGTAGAGGCTTAACCTACTGAGCCACCCAGGCGCCCCTTATTTCAGTTTTAATGCATATAATGCATTAAACCATATAATGGTTCATAATAAGCAAATTTTAGAAGCCTTTTTCAAAAATGCTAGCAACAAGGCTAGATTTTACTAATCACATGTTAAATATTAAACTGAATAGTTCTTGAATATAGACAAAACAAAAATAAAAAGAACCTCATAGGGGCACCTGGGTGGCTCAGTGGGTTAAAAAGCCTCTGCCTTTGGCTCGGGTCATGATCCCAGGTCCTGGGATCGAGCCCTGCATCAGGCTCTCTGCTCAGTGGGGAGCCTGCTTCCTCCTCTCTCTCTGCCTGCTTCTCTGCCTACTTGTGATCTCTATCAAGTGAATAAATAAAATCTTAAAAAAAAAAAAAAAAAAGAGGGCGCCTGAGTGGCTCAGTGGGCTAAAGCCTCTGCCTTCGGCTCAGGTCATGACCCCATGATCCTGGGATCAAGCCCCGCATCGGGCTCTTGCTCCTTAGGAAGCCTGCTTTCTCCTCTCTCTCTCTGCCTGCCTCTCTGCCTGCTTGTGATCTCTGCCTGGAAAATAAATAAATAAAATCTTTTAAAAAATAAATAAATTTAAAAAAAAACACAAAAAACCTCATAGCGCACACTGCTAGTGACCCGCAAGAACACTAAGACAGACGTTTAAGCTGAATTTCTTCAATTTCTTTTAGACGCTCTGAAGTATAACTCCAGAATAAAAATGAAACTCAAACGACACATACCTGTGTACCCTCTGATCACATCTTAGGACAATGAGAGGATCTATCATCAGGTCATTCTGAGTATATTTTTGTTGTCGTACAAACTTTATTGAAGGCTGAAGTGCATTAACTGTCATTACCCACAGCCTGATGAGAAAATAAACACATATGCAAAAACAGCTATATTATAGATGAAACCTGCAGCCATCCAGTCTAACTTAGAAGGATATATTCAGTAAAAATTAAACAGGTGGGAATTAACTTAGAAAAATTAAGAACTATGGTAATCTAACTTATTTGGATGTCTCTAAAACAAATGAAGATAAACAGTAAACACAAAGTAGTTTCAAAAATTCTCAGCTGTAATGGAATAATCATGGCATAAAAAATAAAAGTATGAATTAAAACCTTAGCACTTTGAAACTGTATCTGGCCCCATACATAAGCCATGATTCTGCATCATCATAAAATCTCAATGTGAGATGCCACTTTGAGATTAGACATCATAAACTCTAAAAGTGATTACTAACTAACCTGACTGCACATCAGAATTACTAAGGGATATGGCAATAAGAAGGGTACCTGATCTCTTACAGTGAAGCCCAGGAGTCCATCAGCCCCATCTTGCACACAGAGCTTGCCCACTCTTAAATATGAGTAGACAGCCAAGAGTCATCAGACATTTAAGGAAAGCCTCTAGTTTGAAAAAGATTAAAATATGCGAACAGAAAGAAACTTCAAAAAACAGAGAATGTAGGGATGAAAAACTTTTTAAAGCCTATAATTAATATTCTTAAAGGATAGGATATTGCACATATGAAACAAGAATAGGAGACCTTTAAAAATATTCAGACAAGGGACACTTGGGTAGCTCAGTCAGTTAAGTGTCTGGCTCTTGGTCTCAGGGTCATGAGTTCAAGTTCCACGTTGGGTTCCATATGGGCATGGAGCCCACTTAAAATAAAATAAAATAGAAAACTAAGAATATTCAGGTAAGAAAGAGTTCTTAGAGATTAAGAATATAACACATTTTTTTAATTCAAAAGATCAGAAGATAACAATGAGAAAATACTCAAAGTATATTCAAAAGACAAATTTTAAAAAGAACAGGAAAAAACTGCAAAATCAGTGGTTTTAAAATAAGAGGCTTAAAACCAAAATTACAAAAAATTATAAAAAACAAAGGGAAAGAAATCACTAAAGGAAAAAAATATAAATGTCCTTAGAAATGAAGGCATTGGTCCCTAGACTAAAAAAAGACCAAGTACCCAACACTATGAATTTAAAAAACAAACAAACAAACAAAAAAAAAACCACCAAAATACATCATCATAAATTTCCAGAAAGTAGTGAAAGGGGAAAAACCTACATTTTTAAAGAGAAAAAACAATGGTCACATATAAAGGAATGGGAATTGATATATCATTGGATTAATTAATAGAAACAAGGGAGCTCAATTCATTCAGCAGAATGATAAATAAGTTTCCTGAGCACCCTTTCTCAGGAAGCAACTTGAATGTGAGTTCCACTCACTGAAATGAGGAGCTACACCAACACAGAGAAAAACATGGAATTCAACAAAAAGAGGCAAAACCAATCCCAGGATGGTTACTGTGTATGTCGCAAATTAAAACATGACGATGGAAAGCTATAAAAGGAATGTTTGCAAGAAAAAAATGTTACTGTTACATTATCTGATATAACAATTATAAACTTTCCCTCAATAATGGAGTTTAGGGTTAAATTAGTTATTGATTAAAAAAAAAAAAAGAACACAAAAACAAAACAAAAAACCCAAGTAAATGAAAGAGGAAAGTATTAACTCAGGGTTTGTGTGTGAGGTATGAAGAAAGGCAACTGTATAAGAAATAAACTGTAATCAAAGAATACTGCATATGTCAACTATAAAAATCACACTGATGTAGTCATAAGAGGCACAATGAATACTGCTTTAACCAAAAATTTTGGTATTACCCTGTCAGGGAAAATGGAGGAAGGGAGAAAGTGAGTGTTGAAGGAAAAGGGACTCACAGGGGAGGAAAGAAGTAAGAGGACTAACTCTTCATCTTGTATAGTGGAAAGTCACAGATAATTTCTAAATGGGAAAGCCAGGAAATCATACTAATTTTAAGTATGTTATTGAGATAGATGGGGGATATAAATGCCAGAATAAAAAGGCTAACGAACTGAAAACAGCTGTCTCTGGGGAGCAACAATCTTAAAATGGAAAGGAATATACTATTTAAGTTCTTAAGTTATATGCATTTATTTATTTGATGTAAATAAAATTAAATTTAAAGGGCGCCTGGGTGGCTCAGTGGGTTAAGCCACTGCCTTCGGCTCAGGTCATGATCTCAGGGTCCTGGAATCGAGCCCCGCATCGGGCTCTCTGCTCAGCAGGGAGCCTGCTTCCTCCTCTCTCTCTGCCTGCCTCTCTGCCTGCTTGTGATCTCTCTCTGTCAAATAAATGAATAAAATCTTTAAAAAAAAAATTAAATTTAAAAAGCATAAATATGCTCAGTCTGTTAAGCATCTGCCTTCGGCTCAGGTCATGATCCCAGGGTCCTGGGATCAAGCCCCACGTTGGGCTCCCTGCTCAGTGGGAATCTGCTTCTCCCTCTCCCTCTGTCCCTTCTCCCTCCCCCGCTTGTGCAGCTCTCTGTCTCTCAAATAAACAGAATCTTTTTAAAAAAATTGAAAAATAAAATAAAAAGCATAAATATTCCCAGAACTATTGAATCAAAATCTCGGGTAAGTCCAGCCCAGTATTCTGTTTTTTTTTGTTTTTTGTTTTTTTTTTAAGCACAGACTACATGTTTTTTGTTTGTTTTGTTTTTCTGTTTAAGGGGTGTTTTGTTGTTGTTTTATTTAAATTCCAGTTAATATTCTGTGTAATATTGGCTTCAGGTGTACAATTTAGTGAATCACCACCTACAAACAATACCCTGTGCCCATCACAAGTGCACTCCTTAATCCTCATCACCTACTTAGAACAGGTGTTTTTGATGCAACATATGGAACAGGAGAGACTCATCTTCTTAAAGGCAAAACAACCCAGTGTTCTCTAAACTTCATGTGTGCTAGAATCACTAGGGAAATCCTTAAAAAAAAAAAAAAACTAATGGCTAACTCCCACCAACAAACATTCTGACTTAGTTAGCATGGGTTACAGCTCTCAGATCAGGAGTTTGAAAAGTTTTCCAGGTGATTTTAATGTGCAGTAAAATTTGAAGCCATGCTAAGGATTGCAAGACACATGGTGATCTAAATCACAATTAGCCACAAATGACTATATGTGAGAACTCATTTTTAAAGAACTTTCTCAAGTTGGAAATACTTTAAGTTTTCTCTGTTTCTTAAAATAAAGTTTATTCTTTTCCTTAAAATTATAACAGCTCTTTAATTAATGGTCTTCAGAATGGACTTATATTGTCAGATAATCAACAATTTTTTCAACATTTAAGTTTAGGTTATTGTATATAATCACTGCTATATGCTTATTTATTACAGGAAACAATACACTGAACTTACCTTCTAGGCATTACAGTATTAAGAACCATCCACAGTTTATTGACGGTTTGAAGAATTCGTCGTGGAACTCCTGAATTCAACAGCTGGTTCATATTGGATGTTAATACTTCTGCATAAGGTATAAGTTCACTGGCAGAGAGTAGAGTCAAGTGTTCTAGAATCTGCATCACTTGTGTGTGACTTACTGGGACAGCTGAAAATGCTAAAAGGAAAACTTAGCAGTCATGATCTAAATTCTATACAGCTTACCAAATAATATTTGGTAATACTTTCCTACACACTATACAAATCAAGGAAACACTGTTGCTGAAAAAGAGTAAAACTTTGAATCCTGGCCACAAGTTTTGGCTACACTTAAAATAAGGAGCTAAGAAAAATTCATGTTACGTATACATATATCATAAAGATAAAAATAATCATAAAGATAAAAGTTATAAAAATCCCATTTTAATAAACACATTAGTGACCCAAAGACAAATGTCATTTCCTTGGTGATTCAGACTAATTTTAAAAATTGACTGAAACATGAAAATATACCCAAGTATCGCTTTTAGTAGTAACATTCAATAAGATTCAAATTTTTTGGTATTTTCCAACTGGATGGCCCCTTTTACAGGATGTAAGTATAGTATTCAGCACACTGCTGTTAGTCAAAAATTTCTAGAACTGTACTTTTTTTTTTTTTTTTTTTTAAGATTTTATTTATTTATTTGACAGACAGAGATCACAAGTAGACAAAGAAGCAGGCAGAGAGAGAGGAGGAAGCAGGTTCCCCACTGAGCAGAGAGTCCAATGCGGGGCTTGATCCCAGGACCCTGGGATCATGACCCGAGCCGAAGGCAGAAGCTTTAACCCACTGAGCCACCCAGGTGCCCCTAGAACTGTACTTTTCAGTAGAATAGTCACTAACCACATCTGGCTACTGAACACTTAAGAAATGTAGCTAGTGCAAACTGACATGTACTGTGAGTATAAAATATAAACCAGATTGCAAAGACTTTCTATGGAAAAACAGTAAAATATCTCATTACTATTTTTGTATTGATTATATGATGAAATGATAATATATTGATATATTGGGTTAAATGAAATAATTATTAAAAAACTACCTTTGCCTGTGTTTTACTTTTTTAGTGTGACTATAGAAAGTTTAAAATTATATGTGTTGCTCGTATAATATTTCTATTCGACAGTGCTTGAACATTATCCACTAACGACAAGTGCACTGCTCTATTCCTTAGCATTTATTCCTGAGCAGTTTAGGACCTTCCTAAAACCACATGACCTGTTTAGCGATGTTACCATAGAAACTATGAGAAAAAAGATACAAGCACGTCAGAAAGAAAAGGTTAAAATGCCTGAGGTGCCTGGGTGGATAAGTCAGGTAAAATGTCCAACTCTTGATTTCCGCTCAGGTCATGATCTCAGGGTCTTGAGATCAAGCCCCGAGTAGGGCTCCGTGCTTAGTGCATAGTCTGCTTGTCCCTCTCCCTCTGCTCCTCCCCCAACTCGAAAATTACTTAAAATATATTGACCAAACATTGTTTCACAGCCAGGAAAATTCTGCATGATTTTAAGATTTCAAGGAGCCTAACATCTCTTTGTCCTAGTAGAGGGGTAAAAGGAGTATCCAATTTACTGTACCTTCTTGAAGTTGTTTCGGAGAGTGGTTTTTGGCATTATTAGTCAGTAACATTCGCCTTAACAGGGCATCAGTCCCCGTGATTTCTTCTTCACAGATCCAATCATCCACAATGCATAAATGTGGGTAATTAGTTGCAAGGAGACGTAGTAAAGCAGAATGTAGTCCTTAAAAATTTACAAGAAGTCAACTGGATTCTTCATTCTCAAATACTCAAAACTTCTCTCCTCACTCCCCTCTCTTATGTCCCTTTCATTTTTGGCAAACCAAAGAAATGTGCACATCTTGTGCATGCACTGCCGTTTGAGAATTTCTGTTGCATAATTCAGTCAGAGAATCTGCTTAAATAAAGATCCCCAAGTGATTTGATACACAAAAAGGTGGAAGCTACGAGTTTTATCAAAAGTTCTCAAAGTTTCTTCCTTCCACCCTATCCCAACATAAAAGTCTCCCATCAGGAAACATTTGACATCGCAGTAGTTCAGGAGTTGACTGGGGAGGAAAGAAAAAAAGGAAAAACGAATCTCCATTTGGGGGAGATCATATATGGTCTGAGAAAGGCCTTATTCAAAACTTCTGGTAGCCTTCCACAGAAGAACAGATGCTCTTTTCCAACCCAATTCAGAATCACTGTTGCAGATGGGTAAAATCAAAGTTGCCCACCTGGAATGCCTAAAAGATCTCAGGCAGTTTATGTACATTTTTTCATTTCTCCCTAATGTCCCTTCAAGGTAAGCAATATTTTCTCCATTGTACTGTAAGGAAACAGACTGAAAGACATTTATTAACGTTCCTAGGGTCACACAGCTAAGTATGTCAGCCAACCAAAGCAGTATGGATGATACCTACAAGACAGTGCGTTTGTCTTCCTTCAAGAAAGTGAAGGAAGATCAAAAGAAATGAGAAACTTCCTTTTACTAAATCAAAGCATTCTTTCTAACCTTTTGCTTATAGCACAGTTTGGCTATTCATGACTATTATTTTTAATGATAAATGATTCTATAAAAAATGTCTATTTAGATATATGAAGTATATATGAATAGATATATCTAGTATACACTATGCCAAGTGTTTGGTACATATATACCTAATAAATATTGTTGTTACTATATTATTATTATCATCCTCACCAGAGTTGTAAGAGTAGTAGTAAAAGTATTAGTTGTAATAAAAGTATTTTTCATCCAATTATCTCCTTATTATGCAACTTAGATAAAATCATACCACTTAGTCCCAGTAGGGAAAGTATCCACTTCTTTTGTCATAGAAACTGATTAAAATTAATATTTCTGTTTGAAAAAATGCTGCAACAATCAAAAGTAGTATTAAACATTTAAATATCTAAATGCACAACTACACGTATAGTTAAGACTATCTCAAAACAGTCACAAAATGACTGCTTACAAAGTGAAAATTAATCTACACTTCATAATCTCTTCAATAAAATGTTAGTCACCAAATGCTGCCAAATATAACATTAAGTTAGATGTAAGTAAATAAATGCACATATCTGGTTAAAGGTGACCAAATAAGGTCATCTTTGTTCCTGCTTGAAATCAACCATAACAAACAAAGAAAAAGAAAACTCCAATTTCATAGAAACAAACAAGAAACCCATATTCAAACATTATAAAAAAGAGGTGTTAAATTAAAAAAATTTTTTTCAAAAAATATTACTATATATCTATCTGACAGTTATAGACATAACAGTAATTCCAAGATGTGGAATATTTTGGAGGAAATAAAAGCAATAAGGTAGATCTACATGTACTGGCATAAAAGATTTCCAAGAGTCCAAGAGAAAAAAAAAAGTCTAAGAAGAGATAGGGTATAATGCCATTCATAGTTTAAAAAAACAATTTTTATTCATGTGTTTATCTATTAGCTTCAACTATATGAAACTGTATTTTTGCAGGTCAAAAAGGTTGAATACCTGCAATTTCATATCATTCAACTTATAGAAAAAATGTCTAAAATTACATACCAAAATAAAACTTGGTTTTGGGGAAGGAGGAATGAAAGTAGTAAGAGAGTGAGGAAGGTAAAGAGGAATTTCACTCCTGAATTGTCTTTTTTTTGTTTTTTGTTTTTACCAACAAGCACATATTACACTTCATAACACTGTAAACAGTAAGGGTTTTTTGGGGGGGGGTTTTTTGTTTTATTTTAAGATTTTATTTATTTATTTGACAGAGATCACAAGTAAGCAGAGAGGCAGGCAGAGAGAGAGGAAGGGAAGCAGGCTCCCTGCTGAGCAGAGAGCCCGATGCGGGGCTCGATCCCAGGACCCTGGGATCATGATCTGAGCTGAAGGCAGAGGCTTTAACCCACTGAGCCACCCAGGTGCCCCAACAGAAAGGTATTTTTTAACAATAAACATTAGCAGTAAAAAGCAAGCAAAACAAATACCTCCCAACTCCTGCTGCAACCCTTGAGCCTGTCGAATAAGGAATTTGATGGGAATCTGATCCATTAAAGATGATGAATATGATTTGGGCTTTCTTTGCATGGCGGCTGTCAAAGATACAAAGTGTAAGATAAGAACAGTGTAATAAATAATAGAAATCTTAACCTTCAACCTAAATGGAACAAAAACAACATTAGGTTACTTCTAACTCACTTAATCTGCGAATATGCTTCACTAAAAATGAAGAAATAATGGATACACAGGAAGAGCAAGAACATATCTAAGGGCAAGATCTGGAAAATGCCTCCAAATTGAAACCACTGAGGAGAAAAGTCCTAAGTGAGAGAAGCCATCTGCAGGAGTGCCCTACACTAAAACACAAAATCAAACAAAACAAAATGAAACAAAACCCCTGATAAGTAACTCAAGACTCTCCCAAATCTAATTAGGCAAACTAAATTCAGTCTTGACCATATGGCTTAAAGCTTCGTGACTCCAACAATCTTAATTTAATTATATATTATCACAGTGACTCTTTTTAAAGGAAGCTGGGCAATATGAATTTAACTCCTTTCTCTCACAACTTCTATCTTCAATCAGAAAACAATTCTTTTTTTTTTTTTTTGAAGATTTTATTTATTTATTTGACAGACAGAGATCACAAGTAGGCAGTGAGGGAGGCAGAGAGAGAGGAGGAAGCAGGCTCCCCGCTGAGCAGAGAGCCCAATGCAGGGCTCGATCCCAGGACCCTGGGATTATGACCTGAGCCGAAGGCAGAGGCTTTAACCCACTGAACCACCCAGGTGCCCCAACAATTCCTTTTTTAAAAAAATCAAGTCCATCTTAGGGGTGCCTGGCTGGCTCAGTTTGTGGAGCATGCAACTCTTGCTCTCAGGGTTGTGAGTTTGAGACCCATATTGGGTGTAGAGATGACTTAAAAATAAAAAACCTCATGTTCAAAAACCTTCAGTGGATTCTTATATCCCACAGAGTAAAGGTAGCTGCCAATCAACACTATCTTTCTCTGTCTCATCTCCATCATATATATTTTTTTAATTTTATTTATTTATTTGTCAGAGAGGGAGAAAGCACACACACAAGGAGGAGGAACAGTGGGCACAGGGAGAGGGAGAAGCAGACTCCCCAGCACAAGGCTGAGCAGGGAGCCCAAGGTGGGGCTTGGTCCCAGGACCCTAAGAACATGACTTGAGCCAAAGGCAGATGCTTAACTGACTGAGCCGCCCAGTGGCTCCTACATTGTTTTTTAACTAATTACCCTAAAAGACAAGTGAATTTTTTTTTTCAAATATAGAAAAACACACTGCTTTATACTGGCATCTTCTAGGTTAAATCTGATCTTCTGATACTATAGAAAGTAGTTAAGTTTGAAAGCCCAGTTCAATGATAATTTTAATGGCAAAATGAAACTCTTCTGTTATTTTTTTCTGTTTTTGATTAGATTGCTATTCTTCACCTAATGGAAGGAAGGCAGGGCAAAGACTGAAATCAAGCAAAAAAAATAAATTTTCCATTATATTTCCTTTAGGTTTATCTCTTAATTTATCAGCACTTAGTTAAGGTCCCTAAAATTATTAAAATACAGACAATTCAGTTATTAATTTAGGCTGCTAAAAAGAGGGCTGAGACTAAAAGGGTAGTTATGTACCCATCTATACATGTATTTACTCATCAGAGTACACAGTGCCCATGCTACAAAGACTACAGAATGGTACTGGAGCCTGTTAGAATATTTGACCTTATTTTCTCACATGACAGCTTGGAAAGTAACAAAATGTAAACAAATAAAATGAACTAGCACTAGAAACACTCCCCTATGTATACGTACAACTTACCTAAAGTCTTTGTGTTTGCTAGCAGAGCTTCCTCATAAGACAGTACATAGTAAAGCACCAAGAGCTGTGCTGTGATGCTAAATCGTTGATTAAGGCGGATGCTATCAGCCTGAAAGTAAGATTATAAACACTTAAGATACTGTTAAATTTCATGAGTGCTTTCTTGATGGTAAAAGCATTTTAAATAGACTATTCAGTTACTGTTCCCAAGCTCAGCTAAAACAGGAGAAACATTGCTATGTTTGCATTAAACTCAAAGAGACAACTTGAAGTTTCAATTTGAGGTGGCATGGGAGAGCAAAGGCAACATGCCTAACAGTCTTTACGATTATAAAAAGGACTTCAGCTGTTCCTTAACAGCAAATCCATCAGGCTGCTTCTGAAAAAGGTTTACAGGAGTCTCAAATATTACCTGGAATTACCAGGAAGAAAACAACTCCTAAAAAAACATAGTGTGCATTTGAATACATTTGTGAAAAATACAACTACTTTTTCTCTCTTAAAAGATGGAGATAAAAGATTTTCTTCAAATTTCCCATTTGAATCTAAGTAGATCTTAGATTCCCAGAAAGCTAAATAAACCTCTGTTGACCATGTTGAGATGTCACATACTCCTTTGTATGTGCACAACTCTCCAGGGCACTCTTTAGACTTTAAAATGGAGCTCTTCCGAAGATTTTATCAGAAAGTACCTCTTCAACAAACTACTTGGAACTAAGAGCATACTTGTAATTTCATAAGTGATCTGAAGAAATGTAATCCCATTTCAAAGTCAGAACCACCTAGAAGTCCTCTAATAATCCAAGGAAAAATATGGAACAAGTCAGAAGAATAAAAGAAAAATCAGCTAATCAATGTACAAGAACTACTATGTTACCCCAATGACTCCTTGGAAAATACTGAGGATCTCCTGTTCTGTAACTGGCTGATTTGTGGCTTCTGGATTAGATTTAGATGCAGGAGTAAGTATGGAATTTATGTACACGTCAATCAGAGGAAGTAATTGAGGATGAAGCGGAGTAGAGGTTTCACACAGCTGTCTATAGATCCAGTCCTAAAAAAGAAGGTTATAGGCAGTAAATCACTTATGGCAATAAGAAAAAGCAAACTTTATTAAGAACATACAATTTACATGATTTATGAATCAGTGAAACTATTAACTTCTAGCAGCTACAAAATATTACCCAGTTTCACAACTGTCTTTGATCTAAAAATATGAATTACTTTTATATCCTAATCAAGACTATTGTCCAGTGGAAGATAAATCTATAATGAGGAATTTGGGTTTTGAATTTGCATTTGAGGTTTTTAATTTATTAGTTTTTAAGTAGTAAGAAAAATATTTTAAGTCCCTACTATATCTGTATTTTGAGCACCATCTGTGTTGTAGAAGACCCCACAGCACAGAGGAATTGAGGGACAGGGATAGTTCTTCACAGCAAATCCTGAGGTAGATTAAGAAAGTGGCCTTGGCAACCACTTACAGGAGACCATCACTTAACTACACGTGTACAGAGGACATGTGGATACATTGGATGTGCATTTAGACTCTTAATCTATTTCATGGGCTAAAAACATAAAGAAGTAGAAGATACAATCTACCTAGAAAATAACTAAATCATGAAAACAAGGATAGTTAAAGGTGATATATCAATGCATATATTGTTGATTGTTCTTTATAAATAGAAGAGCCTCTAGAAAAGGCTCAGATTTCTTTGCCTTCTTGGGATTTATCTGTCTCTTTAGAAGGCCTTTTAACTATTTGATATAGCCAACTATAATTAATGGAAAATATGTCCAAATATGTATATTAGGTGTTAGCTGTCCTTGTGACAAAAGTACAAATGCTGGTCATGGCTGATAATGAACTTTCTCAGTTTGGTGAACAAAACCAAAGTATAGAAAATGGCAATTTTGGGTGCCTGGGTGGCTCAGTCATTAAGCGTCTGCCTTTGGCTCGGATCATGATCCAAGAGTCCTGGATCAAGCCCCACATCGGGCTCCTGTTCAGCAGGAAGTCTGCTTCTCCCTCTCCTACTCCCACTGCTTATGCCCTCTCTCACTATTTCTCTCTCTGTGTCAAATAAATAAATAAAATCATTAAAAAAAAAAAGAAAATGGCAATTTTTTACCAAGTTTTAAAGAAATAGACACATGATATTATTGAAATTTTAAATGGATTAGTAATACTGCACATTTTGTCAATAACTTAAGAGTTATATTGTTTAAAAAATCTGAAATTATAGTTCTAGTTACTACATATAAATGATTAGTAATTAGACATATTTCATAAACACAAAACCCACAGAAGAAATCTATTAACTGAAAAAGAGCTAGAAAAAAATAAATAAATAAACTTGGGTTGTAGCTTGATATATAAATTTAAGATCATACTTTTATTGACACTTTGTGCTTGGTAAAGGAACGACTCCTGAGAAGCTGGTAAATACAATGAATAGGCAAAAATCCAGTAATGTTGGCACTCAGGTTGCTGGTGACAGGGACCCGAACAGCATGAGCTGTGACAACCTAAAAGGGAAAAATAGTATTAATACATATGACAGAAGCAAATATAAAATTATTCTGTAAGAGAGAGGATTAGCAGGTAGAGTGTCAATACTTAATACAAATGTGGCCCTTAGGAATGAATGAGAAAAACTAATTATTGCAAGATTTAATTATTGCTAGATGATAAGGCAGCATACATTTAGGGATTTATAAAACACTCTAATTTTTTAAATTTGTTTTTAAACATAGGTATGTTGACAGTAATGTAGTAAGGTAAAAACACTCAAAATTTGGAATTCTAAAATCTGGGCTCAGTGACTTCAGATAAGTCACTTTATCTTCCCAGCCTATTTTCACATCTATAAAATGGGACAATACAGTCCTCATACCCATCTATAAAATGGTACAATACAGTCTCACCTGCCTCAAAAAGTTTTCGTGAGGGGGAAAAACTGAAAAATATGTTTGAAAAACATATGTGAATTATAAAGTATCAATTCTTTGTATGTGACATAAATTCTCTATATGTGATATAAATGATCATATAAATATAAACAGGGATTTTTATTGTTATTCTCATTGTTTTCAAAGACCCTCCCCAAAGTCCAGTGAGTTCAAATAAAACCATAAAAAATAACTTCTGAGTCTCCTATGCACTATTTATGTCTGTTTTGTGGGAGTGTATGTGTATTGAGGGAAGAAAGGAAAGTTTGGTATAGGGATGAGAATATTATCCTAAAAGAAGCAACACTTATGCATCTATGAGCATTCTCAAATATCTCATTTTTTCAGAAATATATATGCTTTTTGTAACCCCAAGTTTAAACTGACTAATCTGGGAATTAGTTTTCAATTTCAGAATTGTCTCTTTTGCTGAAAAAATAAAATATCCTCAGGTTTACATATGGACAAAAGTGCTAAGGCAAAATAAGAACATGTAAATATAATAATAAAGAATTCAGGGGTGCCTGAGTGGCTCAGTCAGTTAAGCATCCAACTCTTGATCTCAGCTCAGGTCTTGATCTCCGGGTCATGAGTTCCAGCCCCCAAATAGGTTCCATGTCCAGCCTACTTAAAAAAATTTTTTTAAAAAATAAAGAATTTAGACCCCAGCTTATAATTTATATAAAAATGAATGTTACAGCCTAAAATTTTAAACAAGTTTTATTATTCTCCTGACAAACCCGAATGATTACTCCATGTGAGATCCTACCACCAATACCAAAGACCATATTCTTAAGCATTTATTCAACATCTCCAAAACATATAAATTTAAAGCATGCTTTTGTATGTAATAAGTAAATGGGATGATTCTTTATAGAAATTTTAAAAGATAAATAAACTGAGGTGCCTAAGTGGCTCCGTCAATTAAACGTCTGTCTTGGGGTCAGTTCATGATCTCAGGGTCCTGGGATTGCCCCCCCCCCACCCCCCGCCTCCATATCTGGCTTCCTGCTCTGTGGAGAGTCTCTTTGTCCCTCTCCTTCTGCCTGTTCCCCACACTTAGGCCCCCCACTCTCTCTCTCCCTCAGATAAGTAAATAAAATCTTAAAAAAAAATGTTAATAAAAAATGAAGATTAAATTAACTATCATTGGAAACTAAAAAGGAATAGAACAAGACCATAGCATTCTCTTAAGCTGAGATATACAAGTTTTCCCCCCAAAGAATGTTGCAAAAGAAAGTTAAAGAAATACCTAAGAATAAAGTGAAAAGAAGTACCTGCTCAGTAAAAATTTCCTGTGTGAAGATAGTCTTCATCCTACTCAAGGAGCTTGGCTTAATCACAATCTAAAACAACCAAAAAAATTCTAACAGCAAGTAAAAATACAGAAGCACACTTTTCTCTGATAAATGTATTCTCTAACATGGCTGTGATATGTAAAATTAATGTTCAAATACTCTATTTCAAAAGTGGCTTCTCAAACCCAACATCAAAGTGTTTTTCCTCAGATGCTGAATCAACATACAAAATTACTTAGTAAATATTACTATCAGCCTTTCAAGTCAATGGCAAGAAGTGGATTATTCAATAAATGAAGGTGAAATACCTTTCTGGGGAATAAATAAATAAACATATATATGCATGTTTATATATATCTATATATATCTATACACATGATACCATACCCAAAATGAACTTGAGTGTACTAAAGATTTAAATGTGAAACATGAAGCCACAAAAACATTAGAAGAAAATATAGTTAACCGTTTCTTTAAACCTGAAGAAAGAGAAACATTTTTTTCCATTAAAAAAAATTTTGTGGGGGCGCCTGGGTGGCTCAGCCATTAAGCATCTGCCTTCAGTTCAGGTCATGATCCCAGGGTCCTGGGATCGAGCCCCACATTGGGCTCCCTGCTCAGTGGGAAGCCTGCTTCTCCCTCTCACACTTCTCTTGCTTGTGTTCCCTCTCTCGCTGTGTCTCTATCAAATAAATAAATAAAATCTTAAAAAAATTTTTTTTCTTTTTTTAAGTAATCTCTATGCCCAACATGGGGCTCAAATTTACCACCCCAAGATCCAGTCATATGCTCTACCAACTGAGCCAGCCAGGGTACCCCCAAACTTTTTTTTTAAAGATAAACATTTCTAAGTGTAACAGCAAAGTAGGAACCAAAAAGGAAATACTATATATTCTATACACACTCACAAAAATAATTTCCATATGGCCAAAAAGACTGAGAAGAATAATTGCAACATATTGTACTTCTCACTTTAAAGATACTATGGACTATCAGATATGCTGATTTAATAGTAACATTTCAAGAGGCACCTGGGTGGCTCAGTTGGTTAAATGGCTGCCTTCAGCTCAGGTCATGATCTCAGGCTCCTGAGATCAAGTCCCACATCAGGCTCCCTGCTCAGTGGGAAGTCTGCTGCTTCCCCTGCTTGTACTCTCTCTCTCTCTCAAATATAATAAAATTTTTAAGAAAAAAAAAAAATAACTTTTCAAGAAAAAAAGTGAGGGGAGGGAATACTACCATATTACATTACAAGTCAACTATAAAATAAAGCCCCATTTCAATACTAGATAAAATACTAAAATTGCGTTTAGATAAAATACTAAAATGCCTTGAAATCAATGAAACATGGTATATAAGACATAATGGCATATCATGTATATGCCATTTGATCAGTAAGAGGAAAAATAAATCAATAAAAATCCCTATAGGAAAATTAGGACATTGATAAGCTTCTGCACAAAAGAAATGAACCAGCCAAAGGGCACCTAAATAGCTCAGTCAGTTAAGCATCTGCGTTTGGCTCAAGACATGATCCAGTTTTCTGGGATCAAGCCCCACACGGGGTTCCTTGCGCAGCAGGGAGTCTACGTCTCCCTCTCCCTCTATTCTTTCCCTGCTCATGCTCTCTCTCTCAAATAAATAAATTAAAAATCTTTAAAAAAAAAAAAAAGGAATAAGCCAAAACAGAGATTTTTAAAACTACCCCCCCAAAAACAACCATTATAAACTATAACTAAAACAGAAAAATTAAAACTATAATTCCACTAGTAATGGATGAAAAGCAAAATAAGTGAGACCATCTTTCATCAATCAAAATTGTAAAGATTAAAAAGAACGGTTAAAAAAAAAGAATGGTAATGCCCAGTAGTAGTGAGAGTCTAGTTAGCTAGCACTCTCATACACTGATGGGAACAGTTAAACTGGTATAATCTTTCTTAAAGGTAATCTGGCAATACTCATTAAACACCTTAACATCATCATATTCTGACTGCTAGAATTATTCCTAAGAAGCTAATCCAAAAACTGTTTAAAGGAGACATCTGCCTAGCTCAGTTGGTAGAGAACGCAACTCTTGATCTTGGGGTCCTGAGTTCAAGGCCCACGTTGGGTGTAGAGATTTCTTAAAAAAAAAAAAAAACTGTTTAAAGATAAACACGTGAGTGCTTCTGTATGTATTTATGTAAATAAGGATAACCATCTAAGCACCATTCAGAAACTGGAAAATCTACATGGCAAAAAGAAAGGATCCATTAAGAAAGTCATGATTGGTACATAAGATGAACCAAGATACAGTCAATGAGACATTATATTAAATTAGAACATTTAATTGAGCTCCCTTCTCAGTGGGGGGTCTGTTTCTCCCTCTGCTCCTCACCCTGCTTGTACCCTCTCTCTCTCGGTCTTTCTCAAATAAACAAAAATCTTAAAAAAAAAAAAAAAAAAAAAAAAGGACATTTATTGATATGAGGAAATGTCATCACATATTAGTTAAGTTCTTTAAATTATAAAATATATATATCAATGTAAAGAAAGAACAGACAGAAAAATGTTAACAGTAGTATAGTTGATATCTTGAACAATGAAATAATTTTCTTCCTTTCTTTTGTGTTCTCCGAGCTTTCTATATTTTGGGGTTTCCCAACTTTCTATATTGAACATATTTTATTCTTGTAAATAAATGTTTTCATAATATACATTTTTTTCTAAGAGCTCCTGGAAAATTTCAAACTATTAAACTAAAATTAATTCAAAATGGAAACAAAATGTACTGTGGACTCCGAGAAACAAACTGAGGGTTTTGGGGGGGAAGGAGATGGGGGGATGGGTAAGCCTGGTGGTGGGCATTATGGAGGGCACGTACTGAATGGAGCACTGAGTGTGGTGCATAAACAATGAATTTTGGAACACTGAAAGAAATAAAATAAAATGAAAATAAAATAAAACATAAAATTTAAAATGTCTATTTATAAAACAAACAAAAAAATGTACTGTACACTACAAAAAAAAAAAACCACCCAGTTTAGAACTCTCTTCCTTAGAAAGAAGATAAAAGAAAATTACCTTCATCCCCAAAGTGGAACACACCAAGTCAATGATAGCACTAAGTTGGTTGCTGTGAAAGTACATAGCAACCAATAGCAACATCTCCCCAAAAGAAGCAGAGACGCCAGAAGTACTGTTGAAACAAAAAAGAAAATATGAATTTCCAAAGAGAAGATAAGAAACACTTAATAACTGCAACAAATAAAGTCATCTTACCTTTCAAAATAAGCTTCTTCTTTTATCATCCAACTTAGCCACACTACCATTAGCTGCTCCTGTTCAGGTGTACTATATAAAACATACAAGAAAGCCACTGGCTTAAACCAGATATACTAGCATAAGAATGAGAAAACATTCTGGAATTATTTTTAGCAGAAATTACTTTTTCCTTTCCTATTTTGAAATAATCCATTCAAATTAATTGCTTGTTGAAATGGCCATTAACTGTCATATGAAATATGAAGTAGATGAAAAGTAAGACCCTTTGCTTTTATAAATGTGAACAAACTCTTTCAAAGGCTTAAATACTGTATCTGCAACTTGGAGAGAGTGAACTTCCTCTTATTATTTTAGAAAAGCAAAGACCTTCTGGGATTAAAATGGTAGAAGAACTATATTTTTTTTTTTTTTTAAGATTTTATTTATTTTTCAGCGACAGAGGGAGAGCGAGCGAGCATAGGCAGACAGAGGCAGAGGGAGAAGCAGGCTCCCCGCCGAGCAAGGAGCCCGATGTGGGACTCGATCCCAGGACGCTGGGATCATGACCTGAGCCGAAGGCAGCTGCTTAACCAACTGAGCCACCCAGGCGTCCCGGTAGAAGAACTATATTAATAGCTAAAATTTCATATAGAAAAAAACCTAGAGTTAAGACACTCATCAATAAGTCTCAAACTGAGTACTAGAGAAGTAACAAGGAAAATAAAATTTAATTTACAGAAACATTTTGAGCAGAACTCAAAATTAAAGAGAAATAAGTGATCCCTAGTCAAAGAAAAAGAAAAAAGAGCCAAGGGGTCATGAAACATAAAAAATGATTATAAAAAGGTACCAACAATGTTTTAATAGGGAATTCCTAGACTTACCTTGAAAGATACAAGTCAACTTTGACTTGTGAAAATAATTTTTTATTTTCTTCTACTTACTGCAGTGTAAATGAGTAAAATAAAAAGCAACTAAAAAGCCTGCTGCTATCCCAAGCTAAGAAAATTTAAAAGGTCATTCTCAACTATACCTAAACCATTCCACTGATAAAAGACAGCATTATATAGTAGAAAGGTAACAGCCTTTAGGGCATGGGAGAGCTCAGAAGGAATCCTACCTCTATTAATGACTGGTAATGTGATCTCAAACAAGAAATTTAAATGATCCTTCTGAACTTCAACTCTCCTATCCAAAAATACAAATAGAAATACCCACCTTCTAGAAGCAAGGAAGATTACAATTTTAGCAATTACTTCAGGTAAAGAGAAAAGAGAGCACTTCATTTTATTACCTATTTTCACACCCTACTAAAACTCTAAACTACATTAAAGGGATTTTCCTAAAAACTCATAAATGCATAAGATGATGCTGAGGGACAACAACACAAAATACTGGAAGCAAGAACAGACAGAGAAGAGTGGTAACTAATTCAGCAGACCCAAGAAAGCAGAATACTAGACTAGCAGGAGGGAAAAGCCAATCCACTTTACACCACAGAATCCCCAAAGATTCTGTCAGGAACTGACAGTTCCACGGAGTTCTGGGAGGGAGAGTGAAGACTGACTTAACTAAAAAGATCAACAGTCTATATAGGTAGCAAACCTCCACATCACCTCCTCCATTCCACACAATTAGATGAATTCCCACCCCCCAGCAGAAAGAAGATGGGAGATTTGTGCTCTGGAAATGGTGAAAGAGGGTGTCTCTGAACTGAGATCAACCAGGGATATTTGCGACACCATTCTAAAAGTAGAATTAAGTGAATGATCATACTGCAGATTCAGATCTCCCAGCCCTTAACTTTGCTTATGGGTTTCTTGTCAGTTCTTTATTCTCCAGGTAAGACAAAAGTCTTCTCTAAGAATCTGATAAGCCCAATAGTTTCTCAAAGAGCCACCTATGCATAAAAAGATTCAATCTGCTTTTTAGTTTCTTACTCTTTTTTAAAAATATTTATTTGAGAGAGTGAAAGAGAGAGGGAGCTCCACAAGGAGCTCCATCTCACAACCCTGAGATCATGACCTGAGCCGAAATCAAGACCCAGACACTCAACACACTGAGCCATCCAGGCACCCCTCCTACACTTAAATATAACAATCTAGGATGATCAAAGCCCTGAAAAAAAAGTTTCTAACTTGAAAAATAGAGACCCAAAAAAAGCAGGGAAAAAAAAACCTTAGAGAAAACAACAGTACTAATAAAACCTCTTCAATCATTATGATTAATATCAGAGAAATCATGGCACCATGAAGCAACAGCTACCGTATAGAAGAAATAACCAGAAAACAAAAAAAAAGAGCTCTTAGATGTCAAAAATGACAGAGGATTGGAAGTTGAAAACAAATCCTTTGATGGTAGAATAAGCAGTATCTTTTTAAAGTGATAAAAATGTTCCCAAATTAGATTGTGGTAATGTTTGTACAACTTTATAAATATACTTAAAACTGCTAAATTGTACACTTTAAAATGGGCAAATTTTATGGTATGCAAAAGGTCTCTCAACTAAGCTGTTTTTTAAAAAGCAGAACAAGACAAAGATAAGGAAAATAGGAAGGATAAGAAAATAAGATAATCATTTCAGGAAGTCCAATATCCAAATAAGAGAAGGTTTGGGATAGGAAAAATAGTCATGTGGAACACTGACAACAAATAAGTTTAAGAAAATTTCCTAGAACTGAAGGACATGAGTTCTCAGGTTGAAAGAGTTTACTGAATATCTACCACAATAGATAAAAGCAGGTATACCATCCAAAAATTTCAAAACCCTAGAGACAAAAAGCTAATCCTTCATGTCTCCATATTAAAAAAAAAAACAAAACAAACAACAACAAAAAAAAAACAGGCTGCACAAAAAAAAAAAAAAACAAGAATCAGAATGTCATCAGATTTCTCAACAGCAACACTAGAAGTCAGAAGACAATGCAGCAAGATTTTTAAAATTCTCAAAGGAAATTATTTCCAACCCCAAATTCTAAACCCTATGAAACTGTCAATCAAATGCTAAAGTAGAATAAAGACATTTTCAGAAATACCCAGTCTCAAAATAACTGACCTCCCACATACCCATGCTAAAGAAGCAAAATGAGAAAGCAATTTAAAAAACGGACATGTGTTGCGGTGCCTGGCTGGCTCAGTCAGTAGAGCATGCAACTCTTGATCTTGGGATTATAAATTCAAGCCCACATTGGGTGTACAGATTACTTTAAAAAAT
The DNA here is from genome assembly GCF_010015895.1 of Lontra canadensis. Classification (NCBI taxonomy): domain Eukaryota; kingdom Metazoa; phylum Chordata; class Mammalia; order Carnivora; family Mustelidae; genus Lontra; species Lontra canadensis. The sequence continues at coordinate 1,884,498 of NW_022631037.1, forward strand.
AAAATCCAAAAAATAAAATAAAATAAAATAAAATCCTGGGGTGCCTGGGTGGCTCGGTCGGTTAAGCTTCTGCCATCAGCTCAGGTCATGGCCCCAGGGTCCTGAATTGAATCCACATCAGGCTGTCTGCTCAGCAGGGAGCCTGCTTCTCCCTCTCCCTCTGACACTCCCCCTGCTTGTGGTCTCACTCTCATTCTCTCTCACAAATAAAGTAAAATCTTTTTAAAAAATTAATAAATTAAAATAAAACCTTAAAAAAGAGAGAGAGAGAGAGATGGAAGATGCAGGAAGCAGAAGATCCAACAAAGGAGATGTGAAGTAAGTCCTGAAAATAATAGTGAAGAGCAATTCCAGGATGAGAGCTGTGTACCAGATGTAGAAGTAACCAGTTCAGAGAGTCAGGAGAGCTTCCTTAAGAAAATAAAGTTGACAGAATAAGGAGTCTGAAGATTTTGAAGGGAGGTTCAGATTGGCAGATATTGAAGTTGCATTAACATTAAGTACTCAGAACGAAAGAGCAAATGAAAAACAGACAAAACACGGGATAATTATTAAGACAAAAGCAAGTTTTACAGAAGAAAAGCTATCATCTGTTACATGGCTAACAAAATGAACAACAGAGGCAATATGAACAACTATATATTTGTCAAAGCGAACTTGCAATATAACTGTACTGGGACAACGGGGAGATGGGAAGGATAAGGAGATACGCTGGGTCGGGGGGAAGACAAGAAAGAGACAACTAATTCCTCATCTTTCATTGTAGGAAATCCACAATTACTCCTAAAACTGAAACACCAAAAATACAGCAAATCAAACATGTTATTTAAAGATGCGGAAGTGAAAAAACCAAAAGCATCGGCTAAAAGAACTGAAGGAAGTTGAAAGAAGTTGCCTCAAGGGAAGGGGAAACAGGATGGAAGGGTACAGGGGCTGCTATTTGCCTTCCCAAATCTTGAAGAACTAGTATGACTCCTTTAACTGACATCCAGTAGATGCTACCACACCATTTACTAAAAGGTGATACCACTGTCCATTTTTCTAGTAAGCTCCTGATTAATGCTACATGTGCATTTTCATAAATAAGCAAAAGCAGACCTTCAGAAAACAGAGCAAGCTTTATAGGAAGGTACCTGACAAGTGTAGAAAAGGCCAACAGCATACAAAAGGAAAGCGAAACGAAGCGAACCCCAGCTGGTGTAGCAGGAGGACGGCTGGTCATCAACTGCAGCAACTGCTCAGCTTCTTCCTCAGTTGGTCTAAAAAAAGGAATAGATTATTAGGTTTTACTTTTCTTAGTCGAGAGAAGAAGGAAGAAAAAGGGACTTCCCACAAGTTGGACTTTTCAGACAGAAATTCTGAGCGTTATAATGATACCTTCCTATTTCTAAAACCTTTACAATCTTCAGTCGGTCAAAGCAAAACTGCTGCGCTTACCACCAGTGCTTTTCCTCAGACACAAATACACACAATCCTCACTTGGCACAGTAGCAGAAGACTATAAAAGTAAGCACGCAAGCTGAAACTACACATCGTGATCGAGAAAATCAATGGGGAAAGTTAACTGTTAAAAGTTAAAAGTTAACCTTTAAAGTTTGCCAAAACATTAAAAACTTTCTGTCAGTCATAATGCATAGGGAGGTGAAAAAAATAGCAAATATTTATATAGTGCTCTATAACTGAAAATATTACAAATATTGGAAATTAAAGTGTTTTCTTTGTAAAAAAAAAAAACTTGTCAAGAATAGTTTGAAAAGCCCTTGCCTTCTGCTCATTATATATCTTATAATGTTGAGTGAACCTCTTTCTTAAGCCTTGAAGAACTGTCATCCCCCTTTCTAAGTTTGGCTCTGATTCCAATATCTTATCCTTTGTTAGGTTCTGTCATGAAATATCTGAGAGTTCCTTTAATGCAAAGATTTTTGGCAGCTTCATCTCCTCTGGGACTTCATCCTTTTCTCCACAATGACTTTCCTCAATCAGGTTGACAAGGGCACCTTCACTAAGTTGTCTGGCTACATTATCGTGGGTTTCTCAAATGGCAGCAGTGCTGACATTGTTAAGATCGGCAACTACATTTATGTTTGGTTCAAACACCACTTCCAGTGTTACCACCTTTGTTGCTTTGCGACACATTCATCCTTCTTGGCCAATTCCTTCTTTCAATTATTTTTGTCAAATGACACAAGGGTTTATCCCTGAGACAAGGCAACAGTACAACTCTGCACTTCCCTGTCTCTTCACCAACTGACTAATAGATTGGCAGTGACCAGTCACCAACAACTTTAAAAGAAATGAGGTGCATCTGTTATTTACAGAGTGACCTGTGGCTTGAAAAGCTCTCGCAAAGTTTGTACTTCATGCGATTATTTGGTCAATGTAGCATGGTAACTGATACATTAGTTGCTGAGGGAGTAGTGCTAATAACTAAGCCAATGCCAAGCCCAGGTTAGTGAAATTCATACTTATCAGAGACACGCAAAGTGAGGACTGTATGCATAGTGGTTGAGGACATTATTCAAAAGGCTGTAGTGCAGTGACTACATAAGGAAACTTGTGCTTAATAATCACAAAATGTCAATTTTAAATAATCCGTGATCTCAGTTATGAAAGGACAGGAGAGATTTACTTCAACTAGGTGCATGGGCTTGGTAAAGTATCACTCACAGATCATTCAGTCTAGTCCTGTCGAGCTGTGGTAAAGCCACAGGTTTTCTTCAACTGCTCTGGCCCCTCCCATATTCACATAATTCCATTTACAATTGGACAAAAATAGATGGATACATCCCACCTGGGAATGTTTTTGCCTTAGGACTTTGCTCTTGATATAGGCCAGCCCACTACCTAAGCCCAGTCGAAAACCCAAATCCTCAATTAAAAGGCCTTTGGCTCACTTTCTTGGGAACAGAAACAAGAAAGTAAAATGATAAAAAGATAAAATATCAAATTATTGAATACTTGAGTCCAGCGATCCCCATCAAAGCACAGTACAGACGTAAGAGCGCACTGGCTTTCACAACATGCTCTTCTTTCAGCCCCGAATACACAGAAACATTGGGCTCCATCTCCACATCAGCTTCTTCCACAATGCGGGTACTTCTTACTGTGGGGAGAATGCCCATCAACTCCAGAAGAAGCTGCCTTCTCATTTGCCAAAGGACAGAACTACTGGTCTCTCTTTTTCTCTGTAAAAAATATAGACCACAAAAGGAAGGAACCATGGAGCACTTACTAAGTCAAAAGGATGTTCAAACAAAGCTCCCCCATTAAACATTTAAAATTGACTTATTTGAAGAGGCTGTCAGAACTGCAGAATCTTAGTTTTAACCAAATGAGCAAACTCAAAATTCACTTTGAAGAATATTCTACTCACCTTAATATGGATTGGCTTTACAGAAAACACTAAATTAATGACAATCTGAATTGTAAAATTTCACTTAAATGGTACTTTCAAATACATAATGACTAAAGGAGTCATCTGTGATATAGTCATCTGTGATACAGAGACACAACATCTTGGGTTTAAAAGATAGCTCTGCCATTGATTATGTATGCTTACCTCTCTGAACCCCATTTTTAAATTTTTTTTTAAGATTTTTATTTACTTATTTGACAGAGATCACAAGTAGGCAGAGAGGCAGGCAGAGAGAGAGGAAGAGAAGCAGACTCCCTGCCAAGCAGAGAGCCCAATGCGGGGCTCGATCCCAGGACCCTGGAATCATGACCCGAGTCAAAGGCAGAGGCTTTAATCTACCCACGTGCCCCAAACCCCATTTTTTTAGTGACAAGGAAGTAAATATTTTATTAATAATATTTAATTCCCAAGGCTGTTGTAATTAGGAGTTTAGAAGTCTATCACCCTCACAGTTCTTCAGGCAAGGATAATGTTTTAGTCATCTATTACTTGGCAGGGCCTACCACTGTGCCTGATACAGAGCAAGCACTCAGTATCTTTTAAGTAGACAAATGAACAAAGATCACACATATGAAAGCAGTTCGAAACTGTAAAGAACTAGGCAAATGTTAATTATTTTTAGGGTGTTTCTAACTAAAATATGATAAACCTGCTTTAATAGCATTAGGTTCAAATAAGAAATTTACTGCACACAAAGGACACTTACAAACAAGATGGACATCTCAAAGTGCTTAACACAGCGCCTGACATATATTAAGTATATGACATTGTTCACTTCCCTTAAAAAGCAAAGCTTAAGGGGCACCTAGGTGGCTCAGTCGGCTCAACCCCAGGACCCTGAGATCATGACCTAAGCCGAAGCCGACTGAGCCACGCAGGTACTCCACCACTCCACCAGAAATGTTCTTTGAAAAAGTAAAAATTTTGTGACTTAAAAACAATTGCAAAATATAATATATATTCATCAATAGATGAATAAACAAATTAACATGTGGTATATACATACGATGAATATTAGTCAACCTTAAAAACATACACTACAACATGCATGGACTTTGAAAACATTATGATAACTAAAACAAGCCAAACTCAGTAAGAGAACTGCTGTGTGATTCCACTTATCTGAGGTAACTAGAACAGTCAAATTCATAGTGATAGAAAGTAGGAAAAAGTTACCAGAGGCTGGAAGGAAGGAAGAACGAGGAATTGTTTAATGGGTAGAGTTTCTTTTTAAGATGATGAAAAAGTTCTGAAAATGAACAGTGATGATGGTTGCAAAACTTACAAAGGATTAAAATGCTAAATTTCATTTTATATATATTTTACTACAATAAAAAATATATATTAAAATTACAGACTATAATAACTTATTTTGATGATGAATCTAACCCAGAACACTAGTGATTCCCAAAACTCTTTCAGAGGGTCCAGAGGTCAAAAACCTATCCTTAAACATTACTGGCCATTTCTACTCTCATTTTCTCATAAGCGTACAATGTAGTTTTCCAAAGGTTCTATTGAGCCAGACATTAAAGAGAAATGCAAAAATGTACTCTTCTCACTAAATTTTTGGAAAATATGTTCATTTTTCATTAAAAATATGTTCATATTTAATATGGTTATTATTGTTATTTTTAAATGAATTAAGTAAGGGCACCTGGGTGGTTCAGTTGGTTAAGCATCTGCCCTTGGCTCAGGTCATGAACCCAGAGTCCTGGGGTTGAGCTCCATGTCAGGCTCTCTGTTCAGCAGAGAGGCTACTTCTCCTTCTCCCTCTGCCTATCACCCCTCTCCTCTCCCCCTGCTCCTTCTCATTCACTCTCTCTCAAATAAATAAATAAAATCTTTAAAAATAAAAAAATTAAAATAAATGAATTGAGTAAATATTTCAGTTTTCATTTCTAATATGGTAAATATCAACAGATAAAAGCACATAAACAAAAGCTCTTTAATGCCCTCCAGGATTTAAAATGTCAGGAGTTCCTGAGACTTAAAGTGTTGAGAACCACTGGTCTAATGACATCATTCTAGAAGTGTTTCTTCCTCTTTTATTAGTTGCCAAAATAACTTATTCTTAGCCTAGAAGATCTTTAAACCCTCACCTGCTGTCCATTTCGGATAAAAGTTCCAAACCAAGTCCGGACTTTCGCGTTTGTTCCAAGAAGCAAACCACTAACAAAACAAACCAAGTCACTCACTCCATCTTCACTAGCTTCATTTTTAGTGTGATCCAATGTCAAAGCCACTCCAAGCCCTGGCAAGTGACATTCTTCCACCTAACACAGTGAAGAAAACAAACTGAACTGAGTATCATAAGGAAAAGGGCCAGGACACTTAAGTGTTTAGATGTTTTAAAGCTTCTGAAGTTTAGAAGAAGACATATCCAAAACATAAAAACCCAGAGAGGATGGTAATAATAATTATAATAATATAATCCAATATACAATTATAATTTCAAATTGCTACAAGATTCTAAAACTACCTTGAGAAAGTTCCTGATCATAATACAAAGGCTTTTGTCTCATAAAAATAATAAAATCTCCTACCACCATCCCTCGAACTTTGAGGGCCTGAGAAGGATTCATTTTACATAAGAAGCGTAGGGCATCTGTCCTGCGCCTTCCTCCAAGACTTTCTTCATCTTGCCGTTCTCCATTTTTAATCAGACCCCTGCAAACTGAACATTTAATATCAGCTATTACTTTAAGCTTTCAAGTAAGATGTTAGAAACAATTTCTTCAGCCTTTTAATTAATCATTTATGTGGCACAGACACTACAGAAGAAAATGATCAGGGAATTTGAAAGCACAGCAATAGAAACTAGTCAAAATAAAGCACAGAATGAAAAGAGACAAAAAATGAACAGTGACCTGTGGGGCAACATCAGGTAGTCAAATATAATTACAGTCTCAAAGAAAAAGAAAATGGAAGACAAAAATATATTTGAAGAAATTTTTTCAAATTTGATAACTATAATCACAGAAGCTCAAGCAGGATAAACACAAAGAAAATCATATCGAGACCCATCATAATCAAATTTCTGAAAACCAGTAGAAAAGAGAAAATCTTTAAAGTAGCCAAAAAGGAAAAATAAATAAAAGCAGCCAGCAAAAAACCCCCAAACATTATGTACAGAGGAACAGAAATCAAAACTACCACAGACAACAGAATGACATCTTTAAAGAGCTAAAAGAAAATGTCACCCTAATATTTTATACCCAGTGAAAAATATCTTTGAAGAATGAAGACAAAATCAGGTTTGAGTGTTGTTTTTTGCTTGTTTGTTTGTTTTTTCAGATTAAAAAAGAAAGCGGTGCCTGGCTGGCTCAGTAGGTAGAGTGTATGACTCTTGATTTCCAGGTTAAGTTTGAGGCCCACACTGGGTATAGAGATTATTTAAGAAAATAAAATATTATTAAAAATAAAAACAAACAAATTTAAAAAGCTAGAAAAATTTGTTACCAGCAAACCTGAACTATAAGACATGTTAAAGAAAGTATTTGAAGCTAAAGGGAAATTATATCAGATGGAAATGTGGAACCCCAAAAAGTATGAAGTGGGACACTTGGGTGGCTCAGTCTGTGAAGCGTCAGACCTCATTTTGGCTCAGGTCATGATCTCAGGGTCATGACACTGAGCCCCAGATCAGGCTTCTCATTGAGCATGACACCTGCTTAGGGTTCTCTCTTTCCCTCTCCCTCTACCCTTCTCTCCCAAGTCACACTCTCACTCTAAAATTTTAAAGTAGCACAAAGGACAAGAGGGGAAAATAGAGAAGTATATTACATTATATGTGAAGAGGTATAAAATCATTGAAAGTAGACTGCCATAAGTTAAAGATGCATACTTTATTTTTGTTGTTGTAGTTTAATTATTTTTTCTTAAGTAGACTCTCTGTGGAGCCCGACACAGGGCTTAAACTCATGATCCTGAGATCAAGAGTTGGTAGCTTGGGGCGCCTGGGTGGCTCAGTCAGTTGAGCGACCAGCTCTTGATATCAGCTCAGGTCATGATCTCAGGGTTGTGGGATCGAGACCTACCTTGGGGTGTATGCTCAGCACAAAGCCTGCTTGTCCCTCTCCCTCTGCTCTTCCCCCGCCCCACTCACACTCTCTCTCTCAAATAAATAGTCTTTAAAAAAAAAAAAAAAAGTCAGACACTTAACTGACTAATCCACGCAGGTCCCCCAAAGATGCATACTTTAAACCTGACAACAATAAATTAAGAAATAAAAATGCAAAGAAAAAGATTAAGCAAAACATATAGCTAATATGACAGTAGTGGGGATAAAATGGAATCCTAAAAATTTCAATCCAAATGAAGAAAGTAAAAGGGAAAAAGGAAACAGAAAACAATTGCAAGATGATACACTTAAGTCTAACTACCACAATAATCACATTAAATGATCTGTGTAAACGGTCTAAACTCTCCAATTAAAAAGGACAGACTATAACTACATTTTTTACAAAAAACAAGATTCAGCTCTACTTGTCTACAAGAAACCCACCTTAAAGATAGAGATTTTTCAAAAAGATGGATATATACCATGCAAATACTAATTGTAAGCTGCTATGACTCTCTCAATTAAGTGGGTATCAAAAGAAGATACATTACCAGGGATAATGAAGCACATATCATAATGAAAAAGAAAAAGGCTCAACTCATCATAAAGATATAACAATCCTAAATGTACATGGACCCAATCACAGCTTCAAAATTAATGAAGCATAACTGACAAAATGAAAAGAGGAACAGACAAAGCCACAGTTATGTTGGGAGACATCAGCACTCCTCTCTCAGTAACTGGTAAAATATGTAGACAGAAAACCAGCAATAGCACAGTTTTTACAAAGGACTTTTACGTATCTTGTGATATTTAATAAATCTCTCAGAAATGTAAGGGAAATGTTATTAGTAATACCTCATCTTATACATGATTCATATCTTGATGAAGATGACGCAAAAAGTGAGTGACAAAGCTAGAAATTATGACCACCACATCCACTGCTTTTTCCTCTTTGGCTCCTAATTCACAACCTTGCTCAATAAATGATTTTATTTTTATACCACACAGACCCAAACAACAATCTTCAGTCAGTAGTCATTTGAAATAGAGGTGAAAATTTCAGTTGATTTTTCTCAATTTTGACTTTTCTGCAAACTGACAGAAATAAGGCTATAAAACACAAAGGGTTTAATGGCTGCTATTTCTAATTACATGTTACTTGCACTGCACGCTGGATGTTTCACAGATAATATGTCTTCTTCCCTTTGGTCCATGAGCATAGAATTACAGCTTCTAGCTCTTTAGTATTTTTTACTGTTATAGCACTGGTGACTAGTGACAAAAAAATTATTTTTTTGTCCACTTAACGTACTTAAATTTGTAATCCCAAAACAATCTTGAAATCTTCTCAACTCAGTATTTCTACAGTAATATTTCACTAATAAACTTTCCAAAGAGAAAATCTCAAATAAAAGGACATAAATATAGGCATGCCTCGGTGGCTCAGTGGGTTAAGCCTCTGCCTTTGGCTCAGGTCATGATCTCAGGGTTCTGGGATCGAGCCCCACATCGGGCTCCCTGCTCAGCGGGGAGCCTGCTTCCCTCCCCGCTCTCTGCCTGCCTCTCTGTCTACTTGTGATCTCTCTCTCTGTCAAATAAATAAAAAAAATCTCTTAAAAAAAAAAAAAAAAGCACATAAATATTTCTTCTTAGCTCAAAAAATCAGGTCCTGTATCTGCACAAGCAAATCTCTTCAATAGCCTATTTTAAAATTACATTTACCTTCATTAAAACTATCAGGAACATTGGCCACCAAAAGACATAAGAACCAAGCACCATTTCTAACATGTAGTAAGGCTTCAGCTACATCCACTATAGGAAGCAGGGAAGGGAGCTCTACAAGAGAACAAAGTCAATGTTACTATCAAGGAGTGATATTTCATCATATTACACATCAGCATTTTTTGACATTTCACAAATGTGATTTAAAAGCAATTAAGGTACTTTCTTTTCACAGTCAAGAGCTGAACGGTCCAGGAGTATAGCCACCAGCCACATGTGGCTATTGAAATTTAAGTTAACTGGGGTGCCTGGCTGGCACACTGGATATAGCAGGTAACTCTTGAGATCTCAGGGTTGTAAATTCAAATTCAAGCCCCACCCTGGGTGTAGAGATAACTTAAAAATAAAATCCTTCCAAAAAATTAATTAATTAATTAATTAATCCAAATTAAATAAAATTAAAAATAGTTCAGTCCCGGTAGCCCCATTTCAAGTAATTCGTAACCACACGTGGCTAGTAGCTACTGTACTGGAAAGCCCAACATGTATCACTGCCACTGCTACACTGGACGGTGCTGGGCAAGAGGGATTTTCATGAAAATCTTGGCTTTTTTATGTCCTCGATCTTTCTAATCCAATTGTTCAAAGTTAGTAATTTGAAATATTTCAATTCCCCCACAAGTATTATCTTAACTTTAAGATAATTGGGATTATAGGGGCGCCTGGGTTGCTCAGTGGGTTGAAGCCTCTGCCTTCAGCTCAGGTCATGATCTCAGGGTCCTAGCATCGAGCCCCACATCATGCTCTCTCCTCAGTGGGGAGCCTGCTTCCCCCGCCCCCTGCCTGTTGCTCTGACTACTTGTGATCTCTCTCTGTGTGTCAAATAAATAAATAAAATCTTAAAAAAAAAAAAAAAGATAATTGGGATTATAGTCTACTTATTTACCCTTTGCTTTTTTCACTTACAGATTATGACCTTTTTTAACAGATTATTAAATTCCTTCAAATACACTACTTAATGGCTGTATGACATGCTATACTGTGGAAATAATATAATTTACTTAATCACTATTCTACTGCTAGCCACTTTCGTCTTAACATATTAAGGTGCACTGTTATTAAATATATAAAATGTTTATATAAAATAACACAATTTCCAAGTTAAGAAGTTACACGGTACCATTTAATAAGAACCTATGAACATAATGTATCTTAGCAGTCATTATAGTACCTGCTTGTAAAATACAAAGTACATCTGCAGCTTCCTCCAAATAGACTGGACTCTCAAATAGTTCAGATGACTTAAAAAAAAATTCTCCACTGGACTCAGACACCTTAAAAAAGAAAAAGAAAAAAAAGAAATGATGAATTCTATTAATTTCAGATAATGTACTAAATCCTTTAGTATTTTTATAATTATTTATTGAGTTTACAGACCATGTTTCTAAATATGTCATTAATATACTGCAGCAGAATATGCAATATTTGATGAATTTGAGCCATTTTAATCACTGTGACATTATTATTCAGATATGGCAATATGGGGCTCAGTAATGTATTTCTATATAAATATTTGGAGACATCTGGAATTAAAGGTAAGACAAGCCAAACAAATGAACTAGAAATGCTACCTACAAAAGTTATAGCTCAAAAAAAAAAAAGGCAAGAAATGGAAACCTTAAAGCAGTATAACAAATATAAAGTATGTTCAATAGCAAATTAACTGTAGGAAAAACAAAAAATAAAAATGTAGATCAACATAAGTACCTACTAAATTTTTAAAAATCTCCTATAGTAGTTTCATCACACTTCCCATTTCCTGAAGAGTTCTGAACTGAAATATTGGAAACCTCCCAGAGGAGAAAGGTCTTTTTCCTTTCTTACTTTACTAGATCTATAAGTTAGATATTAAGAAAAAGATGGTGGAAAAATACTGATTGAAATTAAGCCCATAGTACAGTAGAAAAGAATAGAAAGAAATAACTGTTTGTAATAGAAAAACCTTTTTTAAAAGATTTGTAACACATATACGGGAATTAAAGAAACAAATTTTAAGAAAAAAATTTAAAAAATAAAGATTTCTAATGTATCTGAAAGACTATCTAAAACTAACTAACTGCACCTCCGCAACCACCAGTATTTTCTTTGGAAACAGAACTTAGAGTTGTTTGGTCCACAGTTTACAAAACTAAACTTTATTATTAAGAGGAACTGACCTTGAAATTCTAACAGTAAATAATAGTAAATAAGTAAAAAAAAAAAACTTTTCCCTCTGAAACTCTGGGCTTAATATATAAGCCATCTTAATATGAAGATCCAGCTTAACTCTTTTTATAGTAGACCCCTGACATGCACAAATTTAAATTCAGAATTTCAATTAATCATAATTACCCAAAGGTCCATGAACTAAGTAATCTATCATTTTCCTGACATGCGAAGTTGAATAGCTTTCTGTAGTATAGAAGCAATTCAGCCATCTAGCGAGTAAGGCTAGCCAACAATCCTACATCCAATTCAGCTTTGATATTCCCTGTTCACTGTTGTGTGAGATAATGAGTGCTCATTCAGTGTCTAAAGGAATCACTTAAATTTTTCAGTTACGTTTTATAATATTTTATGAGGGAAATCATATCCTATAAAGATATTATCAAATTTGGTAATTTGTAGAAGTCTTGAGCTAGGTACCCTTCTAGATATCAAGAAGTCATTGTATGGAGTCCACAGAGAAAAAAATTCTCTACAGTAGAAAATACAGAGTCGGTATAAGTGAGAGAAAGTGGTAGAGAAAGAGGGCACCTGGGTGGCCCAGTTGCTTAAGCAACGGCCTTAGACTCAGGTCATGATCGTGGAGTCCCAAGATCCAGGCCCTCATCGGGCTTCCTGCTCAGCAGGGAGTCTGCTTTTCCTTCTGACCTTCCCCCTCTCATGTTCTCTCTCTCTCATTCTCAAATAAATAAATAAAATATTTAAAAAAAAAAAAAAAGAAAATAGTAGAGAAAGAAAGGTAGGTATATAATATCCTTTTAAACCTTTAAAAGGAAAACACTTTCAAAACAAATAGAAATATGTGTAAAAGAGGTTGCAACTTGGCTGTTTTCTAGGCTGTTTCTACTTTCTTTTTTTTCTTTTTAAGATTTTACTTATTTATTTGTCAGAGAGAGAGAGAGAGAGAGAGAGAGGACAAGCAGGGGGAGGGGCAGGCAGAAAAAAAAACAGGCTCCCTGATGAGCAAGGAGCCCCATGCTGAACTCAACCCCAGAACTCTGGGATCATGACCTGAGCTGAAGGCAGAAACTTAACCAAATGAGCCACCCAAGCATCCCCCGTTTCTACTTTCTATGTGTAGACATCAAATCATGCATATTCTGATGTGTGATTAAAATAAATGCACCTTGTTCATAATTGCCAACAGTTCACTAAGCACAAGACGCAACCGACGAGGTGAATCACTGTGTTCAAACTCCAAAGTCAATCCATGCTGAAGCTGTGATACCAGGATGCTCTCACCACTGCCTCCTCCAAGTTTATGCCTAATAAGGTACAAATGTGTAAAACAACAATCATGAGAACACTGACAGAAATAATATAAAATTATCTTTAGTTGAAATAATCTACAAAAGAATGTATTAATTCTTTTCATACATTTCATGAATGTAATAGTTCTGAAATACTATTTAGTTTGCCTATTTCAGGGATTCACAACTTATATAGACTCCAACTAATAGTTGACAGCTACTTCGATGAACAACAGTGGCTCGATATTGGATTCACAATGGGTGGGGAAGAACCAAACAAATGCCCAGAATTTTGGGAAATCAATGTTAAGCTCAAAAAGCCTCCTGGGTGATTCCAATAAATACTTTTATTCTAGGGGAACTTACCCTCCCACTTTCCGTTGAGTAACCGATCTAATCAGTTTAGCATGAAAGCAACAGTATATGTAGCCAAACTTCTCTACACATTTTAGAATACAGAATTCAAAAGATTCTAGCTATAAATAGAAAAGAACTAGGTAAAATGCTCTCCAAAGTTTAGATTCTCAATCTTTTCCAGGAGAATACATCCAATAAAAAGTCCTAAAAGCTCCAAAGAAATATTTGATTCCCTCTTCTTTGACAATCTAAGTAAATCCCAAACCACATATTATATAACACAACATTACCTAAGCTGCTGTTCTTTGCTGGCATCCTGTTCTAAAGCATGAAAATCCACAGACAACAACGCAACAATGGAATTGACAGCTTCCACTCCAGAGAGAAGACGAAGGATCAGTTTTTTATCCTGAGCCCAGCTTTGGCTCTGGTCAGCAGGAGCACAGAGTGCCATCCGCACCAAGCAGGGCAGGAGAAGTCTTAATTCCGGATCACTTAAAGATGCCAACCGAACAACATCCACCTTCTGCATTGCCTCGAAAGCAAAAGGGCTGACAAACTGAAGACTTGTACACTCAGCCATTATCACTGTCGATCCTAATGATTTAAAAAAAAAAAAAAAAAAAAAGGAAAGTAGGTATAACTCCTGCATGTATGAATGGCCCCTCTTTAAAAACCCTGAGAAATGTGGTCTTTTTTTAATAGGTTCCCATGCTGGCTATGTTTCTGGCACAATTAAAGGCTCCCTATGTTTTTACTCCCACCTAAAAAGTGAGAAAGAAAACGCAGTACATTTATATTTCCTCCAGCCCTAGGAATCTTCTGTTCTAATACTTATTTTGCAAAGAAGAAATATGAAGCCCAGAGAGATTAAGTAACAGGCATACAGTGATGACTAGCTAGTGGCAAAATCCAAGGCTGAACCCTCATCTGTTAAATCCCAGTCCAAGACTTTCTCCACTGCATCCACCATCCGAGTACCACAATGCAAATAAAAATGAGTACTAAAGAATGTTCCTCTTCCGCACCTCTTTAGTTTCTTATGCCTACTCAACAAATGTAAAGAACTGTTAGGCTTCTCTTCCCACCCTCCACAAGTCAATAGAAGCTAAATCTCATTAGCCAAAAGCAATGCCAGATGCAACGTTCTGGAGATCATAACACTATCCTAATGTCCCTTGTGTTGCATGGGTAGAAAAACAGCTATGGAGATGCAATTCACTATGTGAGAAAGAGGAGTTCCACCTGGGCACTTCTCGGTCTTCACTAGTAATCAGACTTCCTCCCCCCCCCGCCAAAAAAAAAGGCAGGGAGTAGGTGGCCAAAGCTATCCCCTCTAAAACCCACAGACTAGCAAAATCGTGGGTTAACAGAGCCCTGAGCAGAAAAGTTACTTAGTTTTTAAGCAAGAGGAGCTGCCCTTTTAACAGAAGGGCGGGCTGAGAGAGCAGAGGCACCAAGACCTGTGTGTGCTCACAGGTCTCGCCCTCAGCGTAACGAGAACTAACCAGTCGCTCTGGCAGAGAAATGTGAGGCCAGTGACCGACATGAACCGGGGAACGCGCTAAGGCCTGAGAGGCGGAAGCTCTGTCATACCTTTCAGATTTGCCCTCCAACCTCCCGGGACCCAACACGGATTCCGCGCCCTAGAGGCGGGACGCTGTAGAAATCAAGAGCGCGAACCGAAGTTGGGCCTAGGCGAAAATCCCGATTCGCCAACCCTAGCTGTGCCCTGAGTCGTCCCAGGAACCAAAAACCCAGACGCCTGGATCAGTGGGGTCGGCAGTGCGATAGGCTGTGTGGGGACACCGCACAAGCACAAAGAAAGAACCCGCACTGAAGGGAAGAGAAAGCGGAGCGGGCTGTTTCAACCTTCATCCAGCACCTTCATTCATCCCCAGCGCCTGGCTCCCGTCGGCCACCGTACTGAACTGAGAGGACCGCGGGCTGCGAAAGGAAACCCAGAGACGTCGGCGTTGATGCGATAGTGCGCGTGCGCGGCCCCACCCCTTCCTCCCCGCTGTTGCCCAGCCTAACCCCACCACTCTACACACGGAGATTTAGTACAGTGCTTCCAGTGTCTTCTCCAAAGCGTCCTTACCACCTGCGTCCTTTTCGATTAAGTCCTTAAGCCCTCCCGAGCTGCAGCTTCATCGTCATAGGATTTTTGCGGCACTTGAATGAAGTAACGTATGTAAAAGAAATGTTAAAGTTGTTTCCACTATTCTTTGACCGGAACACCAATGGAATCAGACTGTACTCTTCTCTCCATCTCTGCCTCTGCCCTCCTAGCGCCAAAGTTCTAGAATCCTAGGATTTACAGGTGAATTTAAAATTAATCTTTTCCTGAGCTTTCTTCCGCTATTGACCTCACACCCTCATGGTCAGAAGTTAAACATCTTAATTTCAGTGTTCTGTACTTTAGGGTCAGGGGTTGGGGGATGGGAAAAATGGGTAAGGGGGAGTGGGAGGTACAGGCTTCTTGTTATGGAATGAGTAGCTCCCTTGGAACATAAAAATTATAGTGAGTGGTATTGTAATAGATGGTAGCTACACTTGTCGTGACTATGTATCATAAAATGTCCAATCACTATATTGTACACCTGAAACTAACATAACGTTGTATATCAACTATACTTCAATTTAAAAACAAAAACCAGGGCGCCTGGGTGGCTCAGTAGTTAAGCCTCTGCCTTCCTCTCAGGTCATGATCTCAGGGTCCTGGGATTGATCTCCCCATTGGGCTCTCTGCTCAGCAAGGGGTCTTTCCCCCCACCACCACCACGCCCTGCCTCCCCCTCTGCCTGCCTCCGCCTACTTGTGATCTCTCTCTGTGTCAAATAAATAAAATCTTTAATAAAAAATAAAAACAAAATCAAAAACTTAGTGTCCATAGATCCTTAGAAAGTGATGGATGGAGTTTCAGGAATTCCCTAAAACCTACAAAATTGTGAGTGCTTGGAAAGAAGGCCCAAAACTTGCAACAACCTTTCAAACGGAGTCTAAGCACCTAGAAAAGATAAAGAAGTACTAATATCTATATATTTTCATACTATTTCTAATTCCTGGTACAATCAGTGTGCATTAGCACCTTCTGTTTACCAGATACTGTGCTGCAAGCTAGAAACAAAAATATTTTACAGAGCTGGAACTTCATACTCTATAGTTACTAAGGCTTGCATAGAATGATAATCTAATAAAGACTGCTTGCAGCATTAAAAATCAGCAAAGGAAGAAAAGAACTAATGTGTATTACAATGTTTCTCGAACTTTTTTCCACCTGACCTACAGTAATACATTTCATATTGTGACCCAGGACACACATGTGCATATATACCCACATTTTTTTTTTAAGATTTTGTTTTCTTAAATTACTACACCCAACACAGGGTCTGAATTCACAACCGCAAGATCAAGAGTTGCATGCTTCACCAACTGAGCCAGCCAGGCATCCCTGTATCAACATTTAAATGGAACAAAATTTTTATGAAATAATATACATACTACATGTTATATGTTCTATTCCTTCTTTTTTTAAGATTTTATGTATTTATTTGACAAACAGAGATCACAAGTAAGCGGAGAGGCAGGCAGAGATAGGGGGAAGCAGGCTCCCCGCCAAGCAGAGAGCCCAACATGGGGCTCAATCCCAGGACCCTGAGACCATGACCTGAGCCGAAGGCAGTGGCTTAACCTACTGAGCCGCCCAGGCGCCCCTCTTTTTTTCTTTTTTTTCTTAAGATTTATTTGAGAGAGCGTGACCAAGAGAGCATGAGCAGGGGGAGAGGCAGAGGGAGAGGAAGAAGTAGACTCCCCAACATGGGGCTGAGCAGGGAGCCCAATATAGGGCTAGATCCCAGGACCCTGGGATCATGACTTGAGTCCAAGGCAGAGGTTTAATCAGCTAAGCCACCCAGGTGCTCCCTGTTTCATTTCTTTAAATTGCTGGTCACGGGGAACCTGGCTGGCTCAGTCGGTGGATCATGCAACCCCTGATCCCAGTCAGAGTTTAAGTTCAAGCCCTACATTGGGTGTAGAGGTTACTTAAAAATAAAACCTTCAAAAAAAATGTTTTAATTGCTAGTCACTACACACTAAAATTGATTTTACAGTTTCTTAGCTTACAAATTGTAAATTGTCATTTTTAAGCTGATATTTAATGAGAACATTTATTGAACACTTGCTAGGCACTAGTATTTTATATCTATTATCCGATTTAATTCTCTGAGGTAGGTAATAGTCTATAATTGTGGGGAAATTGAGATCAAGAGAGGTTAAACAATTTAATCTCCCTGGATAGTCATTTCACAGGAGGAGTGTGAGGAGAAATCAAAGACTGTTTTGACAGCTGAATAAGAGGAGAAAGGGGATGTGAACTAAGTGATTTTTAAGATTTCTTCCAACTCTGGTTGTTTATGATCCTGTGATCATTAATGGAGAAACAGATCCATCTCAGTCTAAGATAACAGCAGATCGATTTTCCCAACACCATTTGTTGAGGAGACTGTCTTTTTTTCATTGGATATTCTTAGCTGCTTTGTCGAAGATTAGTTGACCATAGAGTTCAGGATCCATTTCTGGGTTCTCTGTTCTGTTCCATTGACCTATGTGTCTGTTTTTGTGCCAATACCATACTGTCCTGATGATTACAGCTTTGTAATAGAGCTTGAAGTCCAGGACTGTGATGTCACCAGTACTGGTTTTCTTTTTCAACATTCCTTTGGTCTTTTCTGGTTCCATACAAATTTTAGGATTATTTGTTCCAGCTCTGTGAAAAAAGTTGATGGTATTTTGATAGGGATTGCATTGAATGTATAGATTGCTCTAGGTTGCATAAACATTTTAACAATATTTGTTCTTCTAGTCCATGAACATGGAACATTTTTCCATTTCTTTGTGTCTTCTCAGTTTCTTTCATGAGTGTTCTATAGTTTTCCGAGTATAGATCCTTTTCCTCTTTGGTTAGGTTTATTCCTAGATATCTTGTGGGTTTTGGTGCAGTTGTAAATGGGATTGACTCCTTAATTTTCTTTCTTCTGTTTCGTTGTTAGTGTGTAGAAATGCAGCTGATTTCTGTGCATTGATTTTGTATCCTGCCACGTTGCTGAATTCCTGTATGAATTCTAGTAATTTTGGGGTGGAGTCTTTAGGGTTTTCCACATGAAGTATATCATCTGCAAAGAGTGAGAGTCTGACTTCTTTGCCGATTCGGATGCCTTTTATTTCTTTTTGTTGTCTGATTTCTGAGTCTATGACTTCTAGTACTATGTTGAACAACAGTGATGATAGTGGACATCCTTGCCATGTTCCTGACCTTAGAGGGGAAGCTCTCAATTTTTCCCCATTGAGAATGATATTCACTGTGGGCTTTTCGTAGATGGCTTTTATGATATTGAGGTATGTTCCCTCTATCCCTACACTGTGAAGAGTTTTAATCAAGAAAGGTGCTGTACTTTGTCAAGTGCTTTTTGTGCATCTGTTGAGAGGATCGTATCATTCTTGTCCTTCCTTTATTTATGTAGTATATGACATTGATTGGTTTGCAGATGTTGAACCACCCTTACAGTCAGAAATAAAACCCATTTAGCCACAAACAGAAGATTGAAACTGGACCATTTCCTTACAACATACACAATCGACTCAAAATGGTTGAAAGACCTAAATGTGAGAGAGGAATCCATCAAATTGTGAAGGAGAGCACAGGCAGCAAATTCTGTGACCTCAGCTGCAACTTTTTGCTAGGCACATTTCTAAAGGCAAGGGAAACAAAAGCAAAAATGAATGACTGGGACTTCATCAGGATAAAAAGCTTTTGCACAGCAAAGGAAACAGTTGACAAAACCAAAAGATGACCGACAGAATGGGAGAAGATACTTGCAAATGACATAGAGAAATGGCTAGTATCCAAGATCTGTGGGAACTTATGAAACTCAACATCCAAAGAACAAACAATGCAATCAAGAAATGGACAGAAGACATGAACAGACATTTCTGCAAAGACATCCAAATGGCCAACAGACACATGAACAAAACCTCCACATCACTTGGCATCAGGGAAATGCAAATCAAAACCACAATGAGATACCACCTCACACCAGTCAGAAAGGCTAAAATTAGCAAGTCAGGAACAACAGATATTGGTGAGGATGCAGAGAAAGGGAACACTCTTACACTGTTGGTGGGAATGCAAGCTGGTACAGCCACTCTGGAAAACAGTATGGAGATTCCCCAAAGAGTTGAAAATAGAACTATCCCATGACCTAGCAATTGCACTACTGGGTATTTACCCCAAAGATATAAATGTAGTGATCCAAAGGGGTACCTGCACCCGATGTATATAACAGCAAACTCTGGAAAGAGCCCACATGTCCATCAACAGATGAATAGATAAAGATGTAGTGTGTCTGTATATAGAGATACACACACACACACACACACACACACACACACAGGAACACTACTCAGCCATCAAAAAGAAATGAAATCTTACCATTTGCAATAATGTAGATGAAACTAGAGGGTATTATGCTAAGCAAAACAAGCAAAACAAGCCAAACAGAAAAAGACAATTATCATATGATCTCACTCACAATTATCATATGATCTCACTCAGAATTTAAGACATAAAAGGGGATCACAGGGGAAGAGAGGACAAAATAAAGCAAGAAGAAATCAGAGAGGGAGACAAACCATAAGAGACTCTTAATCATAGGAAGCAAACAGGGTTGTTGGCCAGCGGGGTCGGGGTGGTGGGGATTGGGTAACTGGGTGATGGACATTAAGAAGGGCACTGTGTATTACATATAAGACTGATGAATCACTGACCTCTACCGCTGAAATTAATAATACATTATTTGTTAATTAAATGAATTTAAATTTTTTAAAAATGAGGAAAAGTGTAATAATATATATAAAGGGAAGGCTAATTATATTTAAAAATAGACTGATAAATCACTGACCTCTACCTCTGAAGCTAGTAATACATTATATGTTAATTAATTGAATTTAAATTTTAAAAAAGGAGAAAAGGGTGCCTGGGTGGCTCAGTCAGTTAAGCGTCTGCCTTCAACTCAGGTAATGATTCCAGAATCACGGGAACAAGTCCTGCATAGGGCTCCCCACTCAGAAATCTGGTTCTCCCCCTCACCCTTCTCCTTCTCATGTTCTCTCTCTCAAATAAATACATAAAATCTAAAAAAAAAAAAAAAAAAGAAGAAGAAGAAGAAGAAAACAACAGAACACACCCAGCCCAAATAAGATAGCTGGAGTATAAAGGTGATGAGTCTGATACTAAGTCCCCTTTCTTTCCCTTCCAATTATTTTTACGATTTGTCGGGGGTGCTGAGTGGCTCAGTGGGTTAAGCCTCTGCCTTTGGCTCAGGTCATGATCTCAGGGTCCTGGGATGGAGCCCCACATCAGGCTCTCTGCTCATCAGGGAGCCTGCTTCCCCTCTCTCTCTCTGCCTGCCTCTCTGCATACTTGTGATCTCTATCTCTGCCAAATAAAATCTTTTTTTTTTTAAAGATTTATATTTCAGAGAGAGCGTACAAGCAGGGGGGGTGGCGGAGGCAGAGGAAGAAGCAGGCTCCTCCCTGAGCAAGGAGCCTGATGCAGGACTCAATCCCAGGACCCTTGGAATCATGACCTGAGCCAAAGGCACATGCTTAACTGCTTAACTCACTGAGCCACCCAGGCATCCCATTTTTCTCTTCCAATTCCAATCACCCACTACCCAGAATTGCTCAAGCCAGAAACCTGGAAGTCATCCCAGGCTCCAGGCCTCTCCCCACTTACATCCACACAGTCAGTCTTTCAAATCTACATTGCAATGTTTGCCAGTGAAATCATTTTGACCATCATATAGAACGTAGGGAAAAAAGATTTACTCATGAACTTTTTTTTATTAACATATAATGTATTATTGGCTTCAGGGGTACAGCTCTGTGAATCATCAGTCTTACACAATTCATAGCACTCACCATAGTACATACCCTCCCCAGTATCCATCACCCAGTCACCCCATCCCTCCCACCCGCCTCCCCTCCAGCAACCCTCAGTTTGTTTCCTGAGATTAAGAGTCTCTTATATAGTTTGTCTTCCTCCCTGGTCCCATCTTGTTTCATTTTTCCCTCCCTTCCCCCCAAGACTCCCTGCCCTGCCTCTCAAATTCCTATCAGAGAGATCATATAATTGTCTTTCTCTAATTGACTTATTTTGCTTAGCATAATACCCTCTAGTTCCATCCACATCATTGCAAATGGCAAGATTTCATATTTTGATGGCTGCATAGTATTCCATTGTAGATATCTATATGCCACTACTCATGAACTTCTGAGTTTTAGATCTGCTTCCTCTGACACTCATTCCCAAACTGTACTAAAATAAATTTTTAAAGATTTTGCAGCTGTGGTATTTAGACAGATTAAGAACTTATAGAAGGGTAAAGTAGCCCTAACATTTAGTTGCTTATAAACCACAAAACTTTGATTATTGAAGGAGTATCTTATCTAATTATGGTGTATCCTTTGTGATATAAAATGCTTGAGGAAATAACCCCCTTTTAAGATTAATGTGGCACTGAGCTCATTACCATTTCTACTCACAAAAAGATATATTTCATCAACTCTGTGATAACTTTTTTTCAGATTTTATTTTTTTTAATTTTTTATTTTTTTGAGAGAGAGAAAATGGGAGGAGGGACAGGGGGGAGAGGTATAAAGAGAATCCTCAAGCATACTCTGCATTGAGCGCAGAGCTCCATGTCGGGCTTGATCTCAAGATCTCAAGAGTGTGAGATCGTGACCCAAGCCAAAATTAAGACACTCAGACACTTAACTGACAGAGCTACCCAGGTGCCCCATTTTTTTACTTTTTAACATTTATGAAATTGGAATGTCTTTTTAAAAAATATTTGAGAGAGAGAGCATGCGCACAAGTGGGGCGAAGTGGCAGAGGGAGAGGTGGAGAATCTTAAGCAGGCTTCATGCCCAATGCAGAGTCCATGGTGGAGCTCCATCTCACAACCTTTGAGATCATGACCTGAGCCAAAATCAAGAGTCAAATGCTTAACCAACTGAGCCCCCAATGAGCCTCTGAAATTGGGATGTCTCAAAATCAGTAGCGTAATTTACTTAGCATTTTTATGTTTTAGTGGTACATAAAATTATGTCTTACAATTACTGGTGTTTAGATATGGTGAAACATGCTTCAGGTCAAAATAGCAACTCTTTCCTAAGTGAGGTAAATATTCCCCTCTGACTGGCTTACTTTATTCTTTTCCACTTTATTTTTCAGTAAGACTAAGGAGAGAAAGAAAAGGAGAAACAGAAAGAAAAACGATGTTTCAGGTATACTAGGTGTAGATTATTGCCAAGGAAATGAGCTTCAAGAAATTAGAAGACCTCTGTATTTATAGACCAATATCCTTTGGAAATATGATCATAGAATGTCAAAATAAAACCACCTCAGGAGTCATCTAGTTCCAGTTTTCTCAACGTGGGACTTTCCTAATGTTTTATTTATTTATTTGTCACGGTGGGGGGGGGGGGCAGAGAGAGTGCACATGCAGGAGGAGCAGGAGGCTGAGGGGGGAAGCAGGCTTCCCGCTGAGCAAGGAGCCAGATGTGGGATCTGATCCCAAGGATCATGACGTGAGCTGAAGGCAGATGCTTAACTGAGCCAGGCAAGCGTCCCAACATGGTACTCTTTTTATAATTATCCTCAATAGTGTCCTATTTTATATCATTAAGATTCCTTCTATTGTTTTCTCCTTTGAGATCTTTTGGACTCTTACATTGGCTGTCTGCTTTGGCTATGCATATCATATCTTCATTAATTTCATGAATAAGATATTGAATAGAATTAGGTCCAACCAAGATTCTATAGCACAAGATTGGAGACAACCCTCCAGGTTGATACAGCTCCATTAATCAAGCCTTTTGGATGATTGTTCAATTAATTATTAATCATCCCAGCTACTACAACACTTCCCTGCTTTGGAATAAAGTTCACTTTCCCTAAGGTTGCACTCAAAATTAAGAGCTTTTCATGGTCTGACTTCTTAATTCTGGCTTGGACTCCTGCATTATCTATCTCTCATACGCACCTGTTATAGTCTGTTGCAACTGCTTGTTTCCCAAATCCTTCATGGTATTCATGGGTCCTCTCCCCGCCCCTCTCAACTGGTTCCTTCTGTCTGAAATTTCTTTATTCTCTTTATATAATACCTATGTATCCTTTAAGTCTCACTTTGTTTCCAAATCTTTTCTTGACAAACCACCTGTCTCTTCATTAGATTTAAGTATCCCTTATCGATGTTCCCAAGACACCTTTTGCTTCCTTCCATCATAGTACTTCACCTTTTGCACTGTATTGTTTGAACTTGTCTCTCCTAAAAACACAAAACACACACCAACCAAACAAAAAACAAGAACAAAAACCCCTCATCCCTCCTACCAGATTGGAGGGCAGGAACTATATTTTATTTCTTTGCCTTTGGCACAGTATGGTACTGAATACTGGTTTGGATTAATGATTTCAGTGTAATACCATGAAACCTTATTAAATAACCTAAATATGCATCTCTGTATTGTTTGCTAATGCTGTCAAAATAAAATGTAGAGATTGATTTCAACTACTCTACTCTTTCTTGTATATGCACTGCATTATTATATTACAGTAGAAGGCCTATGGTGGTAATTATATATATATATACGAGTATGTTTGTCAGTAGACTAGAGCTAAAGGTCAAAGATTTGTATCTCATAACTAGTGTACAGCAGATAGTCTATTAAATGGAGAGTGCTAAAACTATGCTGGTTTCTAATGCTCTTTTTCTTCAACTAAATTTGTCTGTAGTTTGACTTTTTAAAACTAAAAAACGTGGAAGTTGTATGTTTCCACTCCTCTGGCATCTTCCAGTTTTCTACAGCGTTTCTGAAATCATTATCTACAAATTCTTTTAGTACCAAGGATGTAACTTTCTTGGACCTGGCACCTTTAAGTTCTTTTTGTCAGTTAACTATCTCAGATTTTAATTTCACCATAGTTATTTTACATTTTAGAGTTGGGTTTTTTTTTTTAAGATTTTATTTGAGAGAGAGAGAGAGAGCATGAGAGGGGCGAAGGTCAGAGGGAGAAGCAAACTCCCCGTGGAGCTGGGAGCCTAATGCGGTACTAGATCCGGGGACTCCAGGATCATGACCTGACCCTTCAAGCTGGTTTTTAGTTTCTCCCTTTAGAAGGAAGATAAGAAGTATTAAATACTTGATTCTTTGCATTTTTTCCATCCTTGATCTTGCTAAAAGCATATTTTTTAATTTTTCTTAGGATTTTATTCATTTGAGAGGGAGAGTGAGAGTGAGAAGCAGGATCCCCACTGAGCATCTCTGTGGAACTCAATCCCAGGACCCCAAGACATTGACCAGACCTGAAGGCAGACTCAACCAAATGAGCCACCCAGGTGCCCCTATAAGCATGTTTTTAAAAAGTCCTGTTATAGCCTTTAAGCATTTTTTTCCCCTCTGGCATGCCTTAATTATTCCGGATTTGAGCCTTCTACAGAACATAAAGGGTGTATTTGGAAAGTGGAAAAGCCTTAAGACAAAAATAACCATAGGGCTTTCAAAGAACTCATATGCCTAAGAGACTGGGAGGAAAACATGAAAGAAGCCCATTTTGAGGTTTGTGAAAAGAAAGCAGGATATAGATAAGACTTTTGTTATTGTTTTGTTTTAATTTTATTTATTTATTTGACACAGAGAGAGAGAGAGAGAGCGCACAAGTAGGCAGAGTAGCAGGGAGAGGGAATAGCAGGCTCCACACTGAGCAAGGAGCCCAATGTGGGGCTCGATCCTAGGACCCTGGGATCATGACCTGAGCTGAAGGCAGTTGCTTAACCAACTGAGCCACCCAGGTGTCCCCAAGACTTCTGGTATTTAGATCAAGAAGCAGCCATAAGGGATTTTAAGCTACCATGAAAAAAAATTACAGGTAATATGAACTGTGAGATGTAGAATAACTTAGTAAGGTACAAGTTCCAACAACATACACCTCCTTTAAAAGCCTTATTTTAAAACTTCTGCTGGCAGAAACTATTTCAAAATGAACACAACAATTTGGGGGTTTGTCCTTACTCAGCTTAAGTTTGTACAAAAATATTTAAAATGGGTGCCTACACAAAGTATTTTTAATGGATTGTTCATATCTGAACCCCTATGTTTCAAAACATTTATGTGATCAAATAGGACTGAACTAAGCTTTAAATATTTGAAAGTAACTTGTTTAGACTAGAAAACTGATATCAAACTGATCAGCCTAAAAGAAATATGTATGTACATACACAGTTTTCTTGTATATTAATCACTGATATAGATAAAAATCTCCTTTTAAATAAAATACTTCAGAGAAATTGAAAGTCCATTAATTTTTAGGTTACCCCTTTCCACTTAGAATGAAAAAAAAATACTATTAATTTTTACATAAGTTTAAGATGGAAATATTTTTAACAGAATGAGACACCACAATGAAGGCTTCATGAATAATTTATTCCATTTGAAGTTTTGTTTTGTTTTTTTTTTTGTTGTTTTTTTAAAAAGTATAAACCTTTTCATTTCCTCAATCACAATTTGTACAACTCAGTGTTATGGCATTCGGCAGCAATAGTGTTTGTTCCTTATTCTTTTTTTTGTCACATTAAAAAAAAAAAAAATTGGACCATATTAAATGTCACTGCTAAACAACAACTTTAAAACGCCCCTTCATAAAGCGACCAAGCTATTTTGAGAGAGTTGATGCTGACATGTCCAGTAATGACGTTACAATTTGTAGTTTAAACTCAGTAACTTTAAGGTCCACAAATCCAGTTTACTTTGAAAACTAAAGCTATTTTAAAACTTCATGAATACATCAACCTGAGGAGTATTTTAGGTCCCAAATCCAGTTTTTAATTCATACTCCACAAAAGAGAAAACATGAAAATTTAAACCACAGTTCTTGGGCCCATTAAAACACCAAGAAAAACCGGAAGTTAAGATTTCTAGCTGATTGGGGGGGGGGGGGAAAAAAAAAAAGTATGCAAAAACATTTTTCCTTAATTTAGAAAAACTAAAATTTTAAGAGGAAACCCAGACCAAAACATTACTCATGCAACATTAAATGTATTAATAGACTGATATGTGATGCCATAGTGGATGAATAGCAAATTATATGATGCAACAGCATTTAAAAACGTCCTTTTAATGTATTCAATTTGAACATTTTAAATAATGCAACATAGTATTTTGATATTACAGTATTAACATAGTGCTTGATTAAAGATCTGCAAATCTTTGTAGTAACACATTAAGTTAAAAAATTACCTCAGAAGGTAAATATGAAGACGAAAAGAATATTTTAATACAGTAATCTGTGCCATACTGACAATTGAGTACGAATACAGCTGAGGATAGTTGACTAAGTAGTAAGAGCTTAATTTTAGTGGTTTAAGAAAAGTTTAGAAAGATTTAAAAATTACAGCTACTTTAAAATTTAAGGATTACATATAAGTACACTTGGTGGCCTTCTGGCCAAACAATAAGGTGTACAGAAATTTATTCATACAGTGTTAATTCACAGTCCTGATAACTGAATGGCTTGCATAAGAAAGTATGGCTAGATGTTTCTCACTGGCTGGAAGCAGACATTATATAACTAATCTTTTTAAATGCCAAAATACTGAACTTCCACCCTGCTTGGTAATGGATAACTGCACAAAAACACATTAGCACTGTAACAAAGAAGTCAAGGTGTTTGTGATCAACTGGTATGAAGTATGTATTATTTTGCTTTACCATTTAAACAAACAAAAAAACTACCCATACTTGTCTGTGACAGTACGTTAGTAAGTCAGATCCATCATCCTGCATAAAAGGCTTAGTTTTTTTCTGAAATAAGTCTCCTGACCTTTTCTAATGGCTATTTAATAATGTTCTATTTAAGTGTGAACTTGTATGTGAAGGGAAGAAAAAAAAATCTTATCAGTAAATCCTGTATATTTGGGAACTACTCCCTGATTCCCAGATAAAAAGGAATTGTATACTGGGTTTCTTCTTTATGGCTCCATATAAAAGAAACTGTCAGGGAATAATTTTTTGAAAATCTATTTTCAAACTGAGGTGTGGTTACTATAAGCTAGTGATATTAAACAACTGAGAATATAGCTTTTATTTTTAAAAGTCACTGCTGAGCTAAGTATATAAAAAAGGATACTTTTTATAGAAATTCCAAATAAACATCTTTTCCCTCAAATCTCAGACAAGTTTAAGTACAGAACAAAACATGCCAACATAATCTGTAGTGTGCTAGCATAATTTAAAAATGAATGCAGAGATGTGATCTTTAAATTCTAATTTCAAAAATGCTGACCACTGGAATTGCATTGTGATTTTGAAGAAGTGATTGAAAACCTTTATCACCAGTTGTGTTCTTTATAGAAAAAACAAGACCTGCTAATGTTTTAATATACACAATTTGAAGAAGTTATACTGTTCATAAGAAAGTGATATTTAAGCTAAGCATATAGTATTTACAAAACAAGTTTCAGTAAAAACAAAATAAAACATACCGAATTACAGTTTTGTAAATACAACTGATTTTGTCTTTGTGGAGAATTAGTGAATGTACAAATTCGGAATTTTGCTAGACTGCTTCCAAGAAAGATAGGTAGACTTGGTGACTGTGAATTCAAGTCAGCAACACAGGTAGGAGGCTAACTTGGACTCTCTTGTGAGCAGCACTGTAGAAATAACGCTTTAACGGGGTAAAGCCTGCATAAAAGCATTTCTCTTGGCATGTGCAAACAAGAAGGGGGAAAGCTGTATTGAAGGAAGGGGTGAATTAAAGTCCCTAAAATTCAAGTCCCTTCTTTAGGGAGGTGAGAACCTCCTTGGCATATGCCCTGCCTTAATCTGAGCTGTGTTACAGAAAAGTACAGACTCTGGTGTTTGGGACTGCCATCTCCAAACCAAGAAAATTAAATAAATAAAAAAGGCAAAAGGAAACAGGTTAAGTTTAGAAAATGGTTCTTTAACTAGTGGAATAGAGTCTGAATACCAGAATTCACTGAGAATCTATTTACACCACAGTTTGATTGCGCGCACACACACACACACACCCATACATATGCATACTCTCACACACATACCCAATCTTTAATTTAAAAAAAAACAAAAAAAGTCAAACAATCAGAGTGACTGTTCTTAAAATAATTTGTAAAATGCCTAGAGCTGGGCTAAATTTCAACCTTATAGCAGATCCTGAAGATAATTTTTATAATTAATAATATTCCCATGCCTAGATGTGCCACTGTCAAAACTGAAGAAAAAAAAAAAAGAAACATTTAAGCATGTAACATTAAACACCAAAATTAGTTTAAGCATTCAGTAGCAAATGTTTTTCTTGTAAAACTAAGTTTCTTTCACTGGAAATGGCCTGAAATATTAGTCATAGCCCTAAACCATAGTACAAAATATAACTGAAGAATTCTCATTTTATTCTAAGTTAAACCACCCAACAATATCACTTGTATATTGCCATCATGTTATTCTGTAAAGGTGTGATATATAAAATGCTGTAAGACCTGGTACCTTTTTAATTTATAAACACAGTGAACTTCATTACTGTACATGTACTCTGCAACTACAGCTTAGCTGTAAATCCTCCACACACAATGGTATGGACATTATTCCCCCTCTATCCCCATTAAACTGTACATCAAGACAATACAAATTTACTGTCCGTCCCACCCACCCCCTTACAAAAAAATAATACTCTAAAAGCAACCCTACTGCAACTTTTTAATTAAGACGATTACATATATTTTAGACCAATTGCTTTAAAGCAAGAAGGCAGTATAAACCTTCTAGGAAAATTTTTATAAAAGAGGTTAAGAAATATAAGACAATTTATACATTTAAAAACTTACAATAAATAAGAGATGCAGGCATTTTTGAATACTAGATACTATAATCCAATACAAGAACATCTTGATGTTCTGAAGCCATATGTTGAAATTCATTGTTCCTCATGTTTCCTCTCCATGCTTTTAATATTCATTTAACATGACTGGGTACTATGGCTCATTACTTTTCACAAATACTGTGACTGGAAAAAAAAAGGTTAATTTTGCTACGAAAATGTTATAATACGTTTTGTATGATCAGTCATCATCCTAAAGAGTTCAGTATAGTCAGTGAAAAATAGCAGGGTTATAGCCCCTCCCCCCAAGTCAAAACAATATTTGTTGAAGTAATAAGAATTAGACCCCATCACAGATGACTTTCACTGAGAAGATAACTGTAACTTAATCTTGCAGCGAAATATTTTCCTTGTTTTTTTCTTGGACAGTTCCACTGAATGAAGATCACAGCATATTCATGATAAAGTTATATAACTGATTCAGCACCACAAAATGAATTGGGAGACATGAGCGTCTGTCCTGGATTGCAGGGTCACAGGTTAGCCAGGAGAGTGCATTGTACTGTTCCAAAACAAACCTGAAAAGTATAAGTCATGTATTTATTTTCACTGTAGATTTTGGAAGCAGTTCCCAGTTATGGCATCTAAGATTCAAAGCCACTTTGAAAAATGGTGGAAGGTATAGAATAAAGAGTTCTAGGGCAGATTAAAGATTAACTAATTTTCATAAAAAGTACTCTCAAAAGTAGATTACACATGCTAGGAAGAAAAGCACTCATTCTGGATGATGTACTTCATCTAGAGATCTAAAGGTACAGCACTGTAAATTATTGCCAAATATGAGAAAACTACATGAGAATCAACATTATATTCTTTCAAAGATGCAATGGAGAACCTTCAATGGTAAAGAGGAGTTATACCTGAGGACATCTGAAGTCTGATTTGAGTCAAGTGGGTGGGAGTGTTTACTGTGAAGCAGCTCATCAGATTGCACTGAAGGCACGTGGAGGTGCAAAGAGGCCTAAAAAAATAGGAAATCAGTCAGCCAAATGGAAAAGTTGTTGGTTTTACCTTATTTTTCCAAGGTCTCGTCCTTGATGAAATACATTTTAGACCTATGTATTGAATGGCCACCACTATTAAAGATGCTTGTTCTTGCTTAACCAACTTATTACAGAATTTTTAAGTGCATAACTTACATTCAATCTTACTTTATTTTCATAATCTCTACCGCTTTTGAGACCACATAATAATCCTTAAAAAACTTATTTAAAAGGTATTTTAAAAGTCATCTATTTTCTGAGTGTAACATGCCTAGATGTGTAAATGTTTAAAGAAGCCCTAAGCTGATAAACCTGAACAGTCTGTCTACAGGTTACTTAGAACTTTAGACTATACACATACATGAAGATCTAGCACTGAAAAATATACGAGGAGTAAGCATATGCAAATATACTGCTTACAAATCTGTAATTTTAAACAAACCTACCTATGGTGGAATTGTGAGCACTCTAGTACAGTGCATAGAATGCCTTCTTTTGCCCATGCAATTTCATACTGGAGGCTTGGTGACTGTCACACCCATTTCGGTATGACAATGAAGAGTGGAAAAAAGGAATTTCAATTAAAGTGAATCATTTTTTGTTTATTGAGTCAATATATATAAAGTGTTTAAAAAAAAACTATGAGATGGAGAAACTCTTTTAGCAGATCTGTATACTGTAAAAGGTACTATTTCATATTTAGGTGATTTCTCCTCTACAACTGTAATTATATATATTTATATATATTTATATTCTTGTATTATATATTCAAGAATATAATTATATATACATATTTATATTCCTGTGTTATATATTCAAGAATATAACCACAGATATATATTTTTTAACTGCCCATAAACCCTTGATTTATAAGTCATAAGAAGAAGTCTCATATGGCAGATTACTACAAATTAGATGAATAGTCAGTACTAGAAATTACTATTTAATTTCTATGATAAAAAAGATTTTTTAATCATCTAGGTAATAATCCATTATTTTTCCAAGTAAAGAAAAACACATCAAGTGATTTTATTGCCTATGGTATAGGAAATAAAATGGAATGTATGAAAACAAAAGGTGAACAAAATTACGGTAAATTATGCCTTACCTGGTAATTCAGACCAGAAGTCCTAATCTTGTTACACTGTATCTGAGGGTGAATGCCCACTTTACACTATCCTCTCTGCAAATAAATATTGAGTAGAAAAGAATCTGGATAGTCCCTTGGACTTTTTGTAAAGTGGTGTTTCCTAAAAAAATGTTCTGTGAAACACTAAGGTCATGAACTATGAACTGGTGTTACACAATTGCTTTTTTGTGTATTAAAGTAAGTTTGGGAAATAGTAGGTATACAATGTTATTTACTGCTGTTTTTTCAAAGACTTTAATGTGCATACATGTATTATAACAACAAAAGGGGGGCAGAAAGCATGTGCAACATTTCCCAAAGGACCAAAGAACCCTTTGTTTTCTAGAAACACCAAGGACTACTATTTTGCAGAAACACTCTTGGGAATATGTTCTTGTAATGAGATCTGTATAGACCACTGTATATATATTGGAAGGGGAAGAAAAGTCATATACGATCAAACTTTATTACCCTGGCTGACACTCCCTAAATATATTATTGCATCAATAGTCAATTCATATCAAGAGCTGTTGTATTCTTTAGGAATGTGCTACAGAAGTTCAATGCTTAGGCTCAAATGTCACTGACTCAATGGTATGTGGGCCAGGGGTAACAAGATAGCAACAGGCTTAAGAGAGGGCAAGCCTACTGGTTCAGGTACCCACTAAAATATAATCCCCCAAAACTAAAGCATAGTATCCAACCTTTACCCTAAGAGTAAAATCAACTGGCAAGAAGTGAGATTAGCATGACTTCTGGAATAAAAGTCAACTTCTGGTGCATGTATGTAAGAAAAAGTGAATCAGATCTGAATTTCCTATTTTGGAATAGCAGTAAGCTACAGAAGTAACAAATCCTGGATAGGGCTTTCATATCTCATTTTACCACTTTACAATGTATCTCAACCTCATTATATCACTTGCTAATGAACTTGTTTTGATAAATAAGTCAGTATGGGTCTGAGAATCTTAGCACTTGGAAACCACTTAATAGTTTTAACATAGCAATTTACACAAAGCTAGAAAGAAATTTTAAGGAGATAGTAAATGGACCTAAATATCAAATATATTCTTAGAAAATTACGAATCCTTTAATCCCCAAAATACTGTGGCATAATAGCAGTATGATGTAATTCAAAGAATAATAGTATAATCATGAAAGGACCCAGACTGTAGTTCTGGGTCTACTACCAATTTATGACTTCAGACAAATAAGTTTTCCTGAACTTTAATATGCTCACCTAGAAAATGAAAAGGTTAGATTAAAAGTAATATAAGGTTCACCCAGCTCTATACTTCATATGAGCAGCTGCAAATATTAAGAGCAAGGGTCCCAGAAATACGAAAAGATAAATTAAAAGTTCAAACTTAGTAGAGCTGTTTCATAATTAGATAACTTCTTTGTGATCTTGTCATATTTCACAATTCATTTAATAAGACCTTAGACAACTCTATATTTCTTTGGAACTAAGGCGTCAATCAGCATTATTTAGGAAGTGGCATAGAAATGGAAATACCTTAAGAAAAAGGGGACACTGATATTGTGCTTGAGGACATGCTGACCAGAACCAGTCAGGTAATGGACCCGCTTTGGCAGTTGATACAAAGTAACCAAGGGCCAATGGTTGCTGAAGAATATTAGTTACTTCATCATGAGATTCTGTTGAAAGTAGCCGATCAGTACCCTGACCCTTAAAGAGAGAAAATTAAAAAGTATGTTAGTTCATTTGATACACCTTGGCACTAGATATACAGAATGGTTTATGGCAATCAGTCTCACTATCTTATGACAACAACTTAAAAAAAAAAACACTAAAGGATATTGAAAAAAATCAATTGCTATGTACTTAGACGAGCATAATTAGTAACAATATTAAAAGAATGAGTTTTAAGAGTTATATGAGGAAATAAATATATGAACTGTTTAATAAGTTTGTATTATGATGCCGAGCCCATGTTCAGTATATGTGTTTAAACCTTTCCAGCCAACTGAAAATACAAAATGTTCAATGAAATTCCTAACTTACTTCCTAATTATTCCCTCAACTAATTCCTGATCACCACACCTCAATCCAATAGGTAAATTAAATTTAGCTTTGTTCATCTAACACTATAAAATGCAGTTACTAGTTTTGGAAAGCACTATGGCAACAGGAAGGGATGACTATCAAGTGATGCTCATATCCTTTAGATTAATCCATGTATTTCTTGGCATTTACATTAAGGAAATAAATAAAAAGAAGAAAATGATATGCAAGGAAATGTTCACTGCAACATTATCTGTAACAGAAAAAAAATAAGATACTTAAATATCCAACATTTTGGGAATGATATAACAATTACGGGAGAACAACGTTAAAAAGCTCATTATACTTAAATTTATATGTACTGAAACGTTAAAATATAAATACATGTGAAAGGAAAGTAATCTGCTAAAAGTAAAAAACAATTTTATCAAAGTGGTGAGATTACTGGTGCTATTCTATATACATATTTTTTTTCAATAATCTCACATTTCCCCCCAAATTTTTGTGTTATTTTTTTAATTTTTATGTAATCTCTATACCCAAATTTAAAACCCCCAAATCAAGAGTTGCATACTTTACCAGCTGACTCAACAGGCACTACAATAATCTCACTTCTGTCCAGGTTTTAAAAAAGAGGGGAAGGAAAGGATCCAAGGTAAAACTGGAGAAAGATCCTTATTTTAAAAGGGCAGGTTCTAAACATGTGCATTCTATAACAATCAAATAACCACTATATATAATTTCACTCAAATAAAGATGTTATTCAAATGAAACCCCATTAGTTTTGAGTTCAAATAGAAGGACAAGACAGCCGGCTTCCCAAATGTTGAAAATTAACATAGAGGAAAGAAGGAAGATGGTCAGTGTTTCTTCTGTTCTTAGGAGAAAATCAGTATTTCTTTTTTCTTTAGAGATCACAAGTAGGCAGAGAGGCAGGCAGAGAGGGAGAAGCAGACTCCCTGCCGAGCAGAGCGCCCGATGCGGGGCTCGATCCCAGGACTCCGAGATCATGACCTGAGCCAAAGGCAGAGGCTTAACCCACAGAGCCACCCAGGCGCCCCAAGAATCAGTATTTCTATTACATTCCTCCAAAAAAGCCCTGATATGAATGGCAGCTCTTACAGCATATACTAATTTGCAGATAACCTGATCCTCTACCTGATTAGAAGGTATGGTAAAGTGGCAGGAAAACTACAAAAGTAGTACTAAAGCCAAGTAGTCTAGAAAACAAAGTCAGGGACAGAAGAACCTTAAGAGACTCTCTTTATAATGCACAATTCAAAGTAATAACATCTGTAAGACAGAAGTGCAAGAATGTACTATTAATCTCACTTCTTGCTAATTTCCAAGGAAAAAAATAGTGTTTTAGCTCATGTATCAATCCATTAATAAGTTAATGAATGACAGACTGACTAAACTTTTTTGACAGGGTTACCTTGCCAGCATCACCTCCATGGGGGTAATGAGATCCTGGAGAATGTACAGGAGACCCCGTTGGAGATGCAGGAAGAATATTAATGATATCAGGATCAAGATCATCTCCTGTGTCTAACAAATCAAAGATACCCATTCCATCTGCTCCATCTACATAGGAAAAAGAAAAATAAATAAATCCTCCATTTTTCATATCCCGCGGTCATATAGGAGGGTTAAAATAAATTAATGAATTTTAACCAAAATGGGTTAATTTAATTAACATCTACTGAATGTCTACCATGTGCCAGGTACTGTTTTAGGAGCCATATAAACAATTATATATTATAAACAAGCATGTGGTAGTGTGAATAATGCCCTCCCCCACAAGATGTCCACATCCTAATCCCAGGAATGTGTGAATATGTTACCATAAAGAACTCTGCAGATGTGATCAAGCTAAGGATCTTGAGATGGGGAGATTATTCTGGATTATCCAGGTGGGTCCAATGTAATCACAGGGGTCCTAATAAGAGGGAGGCAGTAGGGTTAGAGTCAGTGATGGAGATGTGATGATGCTACGCTGCTGCTGCTGAGGATGGAAGGAGGGTCCATGAGCAAGAGATGCAGGTGGTCTCTAGAAGTTAGCAAAGGCAAAGAAACAGATTCTCCCTTAGAGCTTCCAGAAAGAACCAACCTTGCAGACACACTGACTTTAGCCCAGTTAAAACCGATTTTAAACTTTTGATCTCCAGAACTGTAACATAATAAACATGTGATGTTTAAAGCTACTAAGCATGCGTCAATTTGCTACAGCAGCAACAGCAAATGAATACAGAACAAATGTAATATGCTAGAAATGAAAATGTACTTAAAGTGGGACTATACACAATAGTCTAATTATGTAAAATATATTCAAGTTATTGTATAACACACTGAAAGAAGAAAATAAATATTCCTTGTGATTTTTTTTTTTGAGATTGATTTATCTGAGAGAGAGAGAGTGGGGGGAGTAGCAGAGGGACAGAAACTCAAGCAGAATCTGTGCTGAGCAGAGAGCCTGACATGGGGCTGGATCCCAGGACCCTGAGATCACGATCTGAGCTGAAATTAAGAGAGGGATGCTCAAACGACTGAGCCACCCAGGTGCCCCCTACTTGTGACTTTAAAGATGTGCCATTTTCTAAGGTACCTCAGAGCAACGATGGAATACCATTTATTTTCTCTTCTAGTAAAACGTAATCTGTAAATTTATCTGTAAGAGTTACTTCCTACTATGGCAGTTTATATAAATATGGCAAATCAATTCAGAAAGGAATATACAATGTGCTGCCAAGTCTATGGTCTATGCACAGGTAGCAAAGCAGCACAAAAACCTGTGCATTTTATGATCAACTGTTGCCTTTTAAAATAAGTAAATATTTATGAGATAATTCACAGCACTAGTTCCAATATCAATAAGGTAGAAGAATGGTTCTATTAGTTTCCTATTGCCTTTTAACCAGTTATCACAAACTTATTGACTCAAAACAACACACCTTCATTCTCTTACAGTTCTGGGGTCCAAAAGTCCAAAATCAGTTTTACTGGGCTGAAATCAAAGGTCATTAGGTCAAAATCAAGAACCAGGAGGCCTATGTTCTTTCTGGAGGCTCCAGGGGAAATCTGTTTTCTTCTCTTTTCCAGCATTTAGCACTACATTCCTTGCATTCCTTGGCTCATGGTCCCTTCCTCCATCTTCAAAGTCAGCAGCACAGCATTTCTCTGACTTTTCTTCCCTCCATTTCCATCACGTGACTTTCTCCTCTTGTGCATCATCAAATTTCCCTTTACTTCCCTTTATAAGGATACATGTGATTGCATTTAGTGCCCACCTGCATAACCCAGGATAACCTCTCCATCTCAAAATCTTTAACATAATCACATATGCAAAGTCTTTTTTGGTCATCTAAGGTTAACATTCATAGGCTTCAGAAACATTTACCGGACAAGGATAAGATTGGGGAGGCACTCTTCAGCCTAAAATCAGCCACAAGCATCAAGACTTATTTTATATTTGCAAACCTTTAAAGAACAATTCACCTACCATTGTTGGGATTAAAAGCTAAGTCCAAATTTTCAGTGGTATAAGTAGCTGAAGCTACTTGCACAGAAGCAGAAGTAGGGAACACAAGTATATGAGTACATGATGTATCCTGTGGGGTACTTAGCTGAGATGTCTGCATGTTTAGAGTGGTGCTTCTTCCAAATACGGAACCAGTTGACACAGAATCTGAAAATAAAGAGAATTTATTTTTTCTTTCAATAAAAAAAGAATCAACTTTACATAATACTAGAAACACAAGCACATGAAGAATTAAATCTGACATAAACTAAGGATAGCTACCTGGCATAATAACAAAAGAGCCTTGGGGTTCCATTGCTACCAAACAAGCACTGAGAATGCTGGGAGAGTCTGCAGCAGATATACCACACATTCTACACATGTCTTTGAGCCTTTTACTTAGAGATTGCAAATTTCGACGACTCAGCAAGCTGCTCCAATCTGTGGGTATCAACAGTAAAAAAAAAAACATCCAAAGTAACAGCATTGTTAAGCCCTCTAAAACCAAAGTTAAAACACAGTCGTTCTAAAGTCAGTGAATTCCTCATAATAGGAGTAATCATCAAGCCAAAAATCTCTTCTTGCTGATGTTACTCAATATCCTTTACCCCCCTAACTTTAATGTATATCAACATCAATTAGTATCTGTTAAACGGGATGAGCTGAATAATAAGCAGAAAGAGGAAAAATGGAAGACAATAAATAAGAACAGTAGTAATAACACTGGTATTAAAGTCAAAATATAGTAAAATGTCCTTTTAAAATTGGAATTAGGCCATTTGTGACCTAGACATATGTGATACCTCTTTGAAAACAAAAAACTAGTTTTTATAACCTCTGCATTTTATTCAGTACATATATCTAGATGTAGTATGATGGGGTATTAATTAACATAAAACAAAAGTTGGAAGTACTTGACAATCAAAGCACAACCTTACCTTTCAGTTCTCCATGACCAATCCTTCCTAAGCGGCCAATTACAACTCTCCACGGTAATGAACTCATTTGTACAAGTCCTAAGCACCACTCCCAAAGCTTCTGTAGACCAAACCTCCTAGCAGATCCTTTTTTCCGACGAGCCCTGTTGTAAGTAAATAGATAATTGAGTATTTTAAAATTCATATGAGAACATTTTAAAAGAGCTCAAATTTGGTGCAAAAACTAATCCCTTAATTTTAATGCTTGACACTTTTTATTTAAGTCCTAAGCAAGAATATACATAAAACAATAGGTTTTGCATGCTACTTTGTTTTTCATAATACACACTAAAACAGATTCTTAACTTAAAAAGAAAAATTGTCCGTGAACCACCAAAATTCATCAGAAACACTGTTCTACACCAGAGATTGGCAAACTTTTTCCCTAAATGGCCAATATAGTAAACTTTCCAGGCCATCAAGATTCTGTTCTAACAAAAATCCTGTTCTATAACATGAAGGCAGCTATACATAATACTTAAACAAATTTGTGTAGCCAGATTTGGCCCACAGGCTATGGTGTGCCAACCCTTGCTCTATACTTTAAATTGAAGAATATTAAACAAAATACTATACTTCTCAGACCAAACAACACTGCTGTGTTTTCTGCATGCATGTCCTTTATTAGGCAAGTACATGACTCTGTGGCTGAGCAATGGTAACTATGATTTACTGAGTACTTAATACGTAGGAAGCATTATGCCCAGTCAATTTACATGTAATACCTCATTTCGGCCTAACAAATCCTATGAGGCAGATAAAATTATTCAACCAGGATTTTTTTTGTTTTTGTTGTTGTTGTTGTTGCTGTTTATTCAACCAGTTTTACAGAGAAGCAAGCTGAAGCTCGGCTAGCTAACCTGATTTTCTCAAGATCACATACCAGTAAGTAGAAGAGTTGGGATTTGAACCCAGGTCACCACAAGTCTGTGGAGTTGGACCTTTTAACCATTACCTCACTTCTACTTTCAGTAAAATGGCAATACTGTCTTTATATTGGAAAGGTAATTTATTCGTTCTCGACTCTTTCTCATCCTTCATAGATAAGCATAATATTTCCAAAATTCACTTAATGAGCATTTTAAAAAATCAAAACTGTTTCAAGGAAATAAGGTATGAAGTATTTCTTTAAGGTTTATTAAAAAATGGTCAATAAATCTTTATAACCAATAATCTAAGATTAATGTTTCTCTATTCTACTTCCTTAGCACCACTGTAACCTAATATTCATTAAACATTTCTGCATATAATTAATTTCTGAACTTAAGGAAACTGATCTTTATATCATAAAAAAATAAGGGCTGGAACCGAACCTCAAAATTGAACATTACTTCATGGACTTGCCTTTCAGTTTCACTACCCTTGAAACATGTTACTAGAAATATCTATTAGATTTTAAGTTATAAGTTAATGTAAGTTATAGGTTATAAGTTAATATGAGGCTTACCTGTTGTGATCTATTACAGCCCTCATAAATAACTGAGTATGACAGCTAATTACCACCAAGAAGAATTCTAAAAACAAGGCCACCATTTTCAGAAAACATTCCAACATTTAAAAGGAACATTTTCAGTCAATTTTAGTAAAGGAGGTTAACTCAATTAATTCGGGACTGTATTTCAGATGGCACTTGAGAGAAGTAAATGCTATAGGACGCGCTTTTTTAAATGAAGAGGGCTCTCATTCCATTCTTTAAAATTTCTTAGGCTGAAATTATTGCCTCAAACTTCATTACATAGAATTGAGACTTTAATCTCTTTTGTCTGTGTAACAAAGCCCACTCACAATTATTTCTAATTCTAATTATACAATATATTCACTACCCCTCAAAATGAAAAGCACCCACAATCTCAAAACTTAATGTACATGACCCTCCAAACAGTTTTCTATTCATTAAAAATGAAACATTGTGTGTGTTAGAGAATTTCTTTAAATGGATGATACATTGATACACTTAAAGAAACAGAGGTACCTATTTGGGACATCGATGTTAATGATACAAGTTTCTAAAAGTTCTCCATATAGATCTGTACAAGATGCAAGAATCCATCTTTGATCATGTGATAAACAGTAGCCCACGAAAAGAACATTGTATTTCTGTCCAGCTTCTCCAAATGTTTCTCCTAGCTCTGTCTGTTTATCCTTCACTGGAGCCAGAATAAAAGGAGGTGTATAAAGTCGAATACACTCTGGTCTCTGTAAAATAAAAAATTAAGGTACTATGGTACTACACAATCATAAAAAAATATTTTACTGAAAATGTGATATATTATCTCTACCCAATTATAAGATAATTGGAAAATGAGAACAGAGAACTGCACTTAGTTTTGTATAAAATCATAAAATGTATATAGTCATTCAATAACTAGTCATGGAAAACACACTTACATCAGGACTCTTAAGAGCAGTTTCCATGGCTAAACCTGGACCAAAGCCAGTCAATGTTTTCACGTTAGTTGATGTTGGAAGTGGTCTCCGACACTGGGTAAAGGCCGAAAAAGCCA
Source organism: Lontra canadensis (assembly GCF_010015895.1). Lineage (NCBI taxonomy): Eukaryota > Metazoa > Chordata > Mammalia > Carnivora > Mustelidae > Lontra > Lontra canadensis. The sequence goes on from NW_022631037.1 coordinate 1,924,724, forward strand.
GGGATTTTAAATGCTGGGTATAGATTTGTCTATCTTCGTGTTTCACAGGTTGCAACAGGTACTGACATGGAACAATCTAAGAATTATAGGCAAATATTACAAAGGTTAAACTTCCAAAAATAAAAATAAAAAGAATCATGGGTCTAAAACTCTAAAAACGTTTACTATAAAATTTGAATGTAATTAAAACTATATTCTAAAGAATTTTCTTATTATATAGGTTTTTAATAATCAATTTTACTAAAAGTTTATGTAAAAACCTTTTAAAATTTCTACATGGCACTTAATTAATATTGCCATTGATTAGTCCTACTAGAGTCTGTAAAGAAATAATTCAGAATCTCTGCAAGCAAGTTAATACCATTAATTTCTTTTTCTTTTTTTATTTTCAAAAAGAGTTGTTTATTTTGAGAGTGCACGAGAGCACCTGTGAGTGGCAGGAAGGGCAGAGGAAGAGAGAATCCTCAGGCAGATGCCCTACTGAGCACAGAACCCGACAACCTGAACCCAGGATCCTGAGATCATAATCTGAACTCTTGCAATCAAGAAAAAGGCACTTAACCAACTGAGCTTCCCAGCCCGGAGCCCACTGCAGGGCTTGAACTCATGACCCTGAGATCAAGACATGAGCTAAGATCAAGAGTCACAAACTTAACCAACTGACCCACCCTAGCACCCTAGTATCATTAATTTCTACTTTTACTTGCAATCTATCTTATTTGGAACTCTAGTTTATATAAATCCATGCTCTGGTCTTCTATTTAAGCTTATGAATTTAAAAACTGGTTTATAAAAATAACACAAGAGAAATATTTAATGTACTTAAATGCAATCTTTTTATCTTCCATTATTATTGTGGTATGGTTGTTAAGTTTATTTCTTTTTTTTAAAGATTTTATTTATTTATTTGACAGAGAGAGAGACAGACTGAGAGAGAACAGAGAGGAACACAAGCAGGGAGCCCAATGTGGGGCTTGATTCCGGGACCCTGGGATCATGGCCTGAGCCAAAGGCAGACACTTAATGACTGAGCCACCTAGGCACCCCTATGTTTATTTTTTATAAAATCCCTAAAGATTCTATTATAGTATCTCTTAAAGTGAAATATAACAGAACCTGGCTTAAAAAAAAAAAAAAACTTTGATACTAAATAGTATTTCTGAAACTTCTGTCTACATCAAACTGTTTTATATAAATTTAACTTGCAAAAGTGATCATTCTTACCTGTACAGAAACAGTATTTTTAATATGAGGAGGAAGAGTCTGGACCATTTCCAGAAAGCATCGAAGTAGCCCCAAAGTCCATACATTAGAAGAATTAGTGCTCTCATCTTTATTTTCATAGGTAAAAGGATCAATTATATAAACAACAATTGCAGGTGGATAAGTGACTGCATGTGAATCACCATCTGTGGGGATACCCACTTTATCCCGATCCATTGTGCTAAAATTTAAGGTAGAAATATACAGTTAGGAAAAAAGTTGTACCATTACTTTCTGAGGTAATATCAAAAAGCAGGTTCTTAATAACCTCCCCTCTTTTTCTGGTGGGGGGTGTCAGAGACCTTCTCTAAAAATTGGGGACATCTCTTTCTCTCCAAATAGAATAGTAAGTAACTTGTAAGTAATACAAATACCCTTACGTTAGGAGGGCTTGTATTAAAAAGGGGGATAGAATTTCTAAAACCACAGAATATCCAGAAACACTAAAAAGCTTAGTGCTTAAGTGATAAAACTGAGACAAAGATAGGTTAACTCAGCTGCTAAATCACAAGGCAGAGCTAGACCAGAAAGAAACCAGGTTTTCAGACTTAGTCAATGTTCTATTACATTAATAGCCTATACACATTCATTTCACACTTCATAACTTTAATAATGCACAAGCTTCATTCCTGGATGGTGATATTATTTTTTTAAACTCCAAATCTATTTAGATGTTCAAGATGAATGCAACAATCTGGGTAAATTAATAGTTTGTTTTTACTCACATAAATAAGTTTAACTTTGAGCAAAATGCATCTGGGTAGCTGAAAGATATTACCAAGCTCATGTTAACCTAACCTATAAATCAAAAAGGAAGCTCACTCAATACCTTCATCATAAAAAGAATAAAGAGCTGCAATCATCACACGTGTTTGAAAACATTGTATAGAGCACTTAGTGTACATTATTGTCCTACTGCTCCCATTTTACAGGTAACATGCTCAGAAAGTCAGACAACTTTCCTAAAGTCACATAGCCAGTAAATAGCAGAGCTGAGATTCAAATCTCTGTATGGTTCTTAATAAGCTCTGAACAGACTGGTTCAGTAGTGACTTCTAAGTCAAGGTAGTGATTTGCAAAGGAAAATTTACTTAACAGTCATGTCACAGAACATATTCAAACATCACAGTATAGTTGAACTAAATGGTTTTCAACGTCTTAACAACCACGATGAGATTTTAGGATTCTATGCTAAAGACTTTATGAAGAGTCTACATTATAAAGATAAAATAACCAACTTTACAAAAACTAAAATAATTATCAAACAAAAACTAAAATTATTCAAGGGTAAGATCAAAAAACTCTCCATGTTCATTCACAAGGATTACCTCAGACAGAAAGAAGCATAATATATTTACATTTCTGCAAAGAATAGTATATTCAAAGGTACCTTTCAGACACATCAGGATGAGGCTGAGTAGGAAGTGAAGATGATTCTCCAGAAATCCCAGCTGTATGTAGAGCTGATGACTGTTGCCCTCCTAGCTGGCCATTCTGAACTGTACTTGCTTGTGTAGACATGGATCCTGTAGCACTACTGTTTATACTGCCAAAGGGTGGAAATGAAGGTAGTTTATTTGATGATACTCCACTATTCAAGTTGGAGGATGATGAAGATGAAGTTGAAGCTGTGGTCAAAGTTGAATTAGCTGTGGCAACTGAAGAAGACATGGTAACCCCTGATGTCATTGTCATAGTACTACTTGCTGCAGATGCTAGGGTGGCAGATGGAGTATTAGCATTTCCAGTACTTGTCATCTGAGGTGGAGTAATCAAAGACTGACTTGTAGGGGCAACTAAATTTGGTTGGGAAAGTAGAGAGCTGTCCAAAGGCTGGGAAGCAAGATAAGGACCTAAAGATAACAAAAACAGGCAGGATATTTAATTCTTTATTAAGATTGGTTCTTTTTTTATTCTACTATATGAATAATAATCTAGTTAATGCTTTTTGGTAATTATCCTCCCTTAGTTGCATGCTAACAATGTAGCAGATACAAGCTTCTTATTTTGCCCAGAAACTGAAGAAACAAATTTTAAATGGAACTGAAAAAGTAAACAGCATTTTCATACAAAATAAACAGGTCCCGTGAAAGTATAACTAAATTATATTTACTAGACATAATTAACTGAATGAAAATAATATCTAGCAAATTTTTATTAAATAATTCAAAGGTTCCTAAATCACAAGTTGAATAAATATTGCCTAAACTGAGATCTAACTAGATATAAAATGAAAAATGTTATCATGGGGTTCATATTATAGAGATGCCTAAGGAGGGTCAATATTTTGGTTCTGTGTTTCTTTGGATTAAGTCTACTAAAGTCCATCAATATTTAATTCAATGTTAATTCAAGGGCGTTAAAAGCAAGCCTTAAATAGTTGTCATTTTCTTAGTTCCAACAAAGAACTGTTTCTTAATGTTGCAGAAGTAACTACAAGTTATTTCATCTCTAAAACATTAAGAAATCAAAAATTTTAATGTTAATAAGCTTAATTAAAAACACAAATTCATCAGATCCTACAGAAGTATAATTATTTATACCCACAATTTCTTCTTACCTGATGGGATCCCTATTTTAGGATCAGCAAACTTTTCCTGTCAACCGTCAGACAGTAAATATTTTAGTTTTATGGGTCACACAGTCTGTCTCAACTATTCAGCTCTAATCTTATAGCACAAAAGCAGCCACAGAGAATATGTAAGTAAGTGAGTAGGGCTGGGTTCCAATAAAATTTTATTTACAAAAACAGCAGATACACTGGGCCATATTTTGTGACCACTGGTTTTATAAAAAAAAAAAAAATACAAATTCAATACCTAGGTCATATCTGCAGACTTGTGCATAAAGCTTGAGTTTAGAAAATGCTTCACTGTTACCATCAGCTGCCTGAGAAAACCATTCTGCTACCAACTTTTCTGATAGTTTCTTTGATGCAGTAGATCCAACTCTCATGATTCCATCTGTCAACAGTCGAGAAATAGGTCTGTGTTGACCTAATCGACAGGACTACAGATATACATACAGAAAGCAGAATTAGTGAATTTATTATAGTATCTGAGTATGCATTACAAAATAAAGCATTTAAGTTATTTATTTTTTCTTAAAAGCTATATTTCTAAGTAATCTCTATACCCAATATGGGACTTGAACTCACAACCCCGAGATCAACAGTCGCATGCTCTACCAACTGAATCAGAGCATTTAAGCTACTTAAACTAAGCCTTACAATTTATAATTAACATTTGAGATAAAAATATCACGTGAAATGGTACATCTTTTTCTTTTTTTACATTAGAAATCCATTAAACATTTTTTTTTTCAAAATTAAACTATCTCCCATGAAATACAACACCTACATAATAATGGCACAAGGACCATGTGGTATGAACAATGAAAACTTACAGAATTCAGATCTAAGTGAGCAAAAAAAAATGCACATATATCCAAGTCAAATCAAAATAAAAATTGTTCTATGAATATACTATGTATTTGTCAGCTCACTCTCTAATTCTGTGGGCCACTGATGTTTATTATAAGAAGCCCAATATCAAATAAGTTTGTAATACTAAATCAAGAAAATTTAGACAGAGGATTTCTTTTTTTTTTTTTTTTTTTTTTTTTTTTTTAAGTAGGCTCCACACCCAAGGTGGGGCTTGACCTCACAACCCTGAGATCAAGAGTCACAAGTTCCACCAACTGAGTCAGCCAGGCACCCTTAGACAGAGGATTACTTTACTGTTAAGACTTTCAAAGGCTTTAATAATCAAGTATGAACAGTGAATCTCTTAATAATGTAAGACATGTTTCCCCAAGCCTGTTTAATTATGGAATTTTTTCTGGGAATATTTTGCAGAACTAGTAGTTCCAAGTAACACTCTTTAGGAAATATTTATTTCCCAAATCTACAGGGCAGATACCTTGTAATTAAGTAGAATATTTATAAGGAGCTAAACCAGCACAAACAACTCAGACTGTAGAAGAAATTAAATTTTAAAGACTGGATTTCTAAGCATTTATGGGGAAAGGAAAATATAATAAAGTTAAGACTTTATGTCCTGAAGCACTTAAAATTTGTAATCACTGCACTCAGTGATGGATACATCAGAATTATTAACATCAGCTAAGAATTTAAAAATCAGTCAAGAATTTCAGAAATGATATAGAGAACTCAAGCACAGCTTTATTTTATGAAAGTGAGGCCTAGTGTCAGCACCTAAGGTCCTAGAGAATCACATCCAGAATTTTTATAAATGTAATTTCTTTCCTGGCTACTTAATAATGCAATCCTTTATTTAAATTAAAAAAAAAAAAAAACATAATCTGAAATGACATATATATGTCCTCAATGGTTTTTCCCCAATACAGCAATTTCTACTATAACCAAAGCACACCCATCTAACAAACAGTCCAGGTGTCAAATGCTGTAAAGAATATAACTGGCTAGCATGAGAACTACATGACTAGTTTCACATCATTATTACTCTGTCCCAATCAACTGAACTGCCCAGTATTTGTATATAAGTATACAAATTATGGTTTTAAAATGCTACCTCTTTTTTTTTTTTTTAAGTCAAGAGCGTACTCATGTGCTCAAGAGACAGCAGGAGGGGCAGAGGAAGAGGAAGAAGCAGACTCCCCCCCAGAATGCTACCTCTTTTTAAACACTTACCTCATATATTGCAGTGAGGTCTCTAAAAAAGCTTTTGGCTCCATTTAACAAGGCTTCATTTTCTGGACATAATACAACATAGGCTATATCTCTTTGAGATCCATAGGGTTCCAGCATAAGTCTCTCCCAATAAGGGAGCGCAAATGGAGAAAGCACCAGAAAATCATAATCATAACCCAACAAAAACGTAGGGATTGGCAGTGGTTCTGGGGATTCATCAGTTCCTAAATAAGAAGAACATATTTTAAGAAAATATTTTAAAGTAGTCACATGTCTTCCTTTTATTTAAATGTCAAAGTTACTGAAATCATTAGCAAAAATATTTGATCAAAGACAAAAATATCTAAAGCCAATTAATGTCTGAGACGTTTCCATAGTTAGGAATTTGCTAAATGGTCTTTAGGAAACATATGACCTATACCATCATTTAATTTTAAGAAAAATTAATTCAGATGAAAAGTTAGAAGTACAATAGAAAACATGGGAGTGGAGTTTTATTTTTTATAAATTTGGACTGGGGAAAGCCTTTCTATGCATAATATAAAACCTGTCCATCTAAAAGTTGATCAATCTGACTGTATAAATTTTAAAAATTGGCATAAAAGAACATTATAAAAGAGCCAAATGATTAACAACAAATTGGAAAAAAGATTTGTAATGCATATGACAAAAGGTTAAATTCCTTACCATATAAAGGGAACATATAAATCCCTAAGAAAATGATCAGCAACCTAACAGAAAAATGGGTAAAGGATATGAACGAAGTTTACAGAAATAGAAATACCTTACACATAAAAAACTGCTCAATCTCATTAAGAGAAAGCAATTTAAAATAATTAATGGTGAAAAATTATAACATTTACTATGTGCTGGATATTGTTGAAAGATCTTTACACATGCTAACTTTACACATATTAACTCATTTAACCCTCACAAAACCATATAAGGCAGATACTAATATTAACCTCATTTTAGAAAACTGGAATGAAGAAGTTAAGCAACTTGTCCAGAATCACACAAGAAATGATAGACATGGGATTAGAGACCAGGAAACCTACTCTTAGGGTCTGTACTATGTTATTTCTCAAGCTATAATGAAACCACCATTTTCACCCATCTACTCAGCAAGGGTTTGTAGATCAGACATTTTGCTGGAGGGAGTTTAAATTGGTATATAGAGAGTAATTTGGCAACATTAAACAACAACAACAAAACACACAATCTTTAAGCCAGAAACTTGTGCATTACAGAAAAACAGTTGTGATGGCAATGACAGAAACAATATGTATGTCCATAAACAGCAGACTGGTAAAATAATACCACATGTAAAGAACAATGAAATACATGAACCCCTTAAAAATAAAGAAAGATAGCTCTGTATGTACTGGTCAGTAAGGTGCAGAACTGTGCATGTGCATGCGTGTGTGTGTGTGTGTGTATACACTATTTGGTTTTTAAAAAGAATGTAAAAATATAATTAACCTGCATTTTTCACTAAATATCAAGCTTTTAATGATCATTATTTAGCTGTTAATGAAAGGAGGAAAATGAAAGTATGAGCAAATCTACTACTTCTGTACATAATGCATTCTAAAACCATGCATGAAACTCAAAGATTTAAATGTTAAAAACTATTATTTAAAAAAAAACTATTATTCCATATATATGTACATATATACTTGTGTGTGTGTGTATATATATATATGTGTGTGTGTATATATATACACACGTATATATATATATATATGTATATATATATATACACGTATATATATATATAATTTTTTTTTTTTTGAGAGAGAGGGAGACAAGCAGTGGGGAGAGATAGAGGGAGAGAGAGAGAAACAGAGTTCCCTGCTGAGAAAGCAGCCCAAACGCAGGGCTCAATCTGAGAACCCTGGAATCACGACATGACCTAAAGGCAGATGCTTAACTGACTGAGCCACCCAAGCACCTCCCAAATATATTTTTAAAAGCTCCCACCTTTCAGAGACAATCTTCAACAGATAGTTCAAGTATTTTGAATGTTCTTTGCCTGGACTGATGACCATAAATCTGTGTACCATATACATATATTTTAAAGATTTCTTATTTAAGTAATCTCTATACCCAATATGGAGCTTAAACTCACAACCCTGAGATCAAGAGCCACATGCTCCAGTGGCTGAGCCAGTCAGGCGCCCCTCTACTATGTACCATATTTAGAGTATTTCTTTGCTACTCTTACAACCAGCAAACTTCTTTTTTTTTTAAATGAAGAACTTGGGGTCTTCCATCACTAGTATTATCCCCTTCTTTTTGCCCCATTCTTCATTCAACTTTGTAAAATGGTAATTTACAATGAAAGTAGTGTTCATTCATTTAAAAAATTTTGGCAGTATGATTCTTTCTTCAAATAAAATCTTACTGGTCAATCTAATCTGTAAAAATAGATCTAAGTGAAGCTGTTCTGTCTAAAGAGAGGCTGGAGAACCTAGTAAGTTGAATGTTGGAAATGTTCAAGTAATGAAGGCTAAGACTGACCACATTGGCCTTAAGTCAAGCATATGCCACAAAAATATTTAAGGAAGACAAATGTGCTTATTCCAAGTTGGGCACAAAAATGAAGGGCTGATACAAAATCAGTCAATACACATTACAATAAATTACTTACCATAAGAGCCTCGGCCAGCCATTTTATGAAACTGTTGCCAAGTGAGAGGACCTTGAACTCCCCAAGGCCTTACTGTTCTTTTTTTCTGAATAGCATCCTGAAGAACTGGCTGAAGAGATAGGAGCATTCGAAGTATATCCTGCGAGCACTGCATACTCACATCTACAACCATTACAAAAAAAAAAAAAAAAAAGTAAGAATTACTATTGCCAACACAAAGAAATAAAATTTATAAATAAAATACATGAAAGTTCAACTTCAATCATCAAGATTAAGCATCTGCCTGTGCACAGAACTGTATTAGATTCAATTTCAAATGATCTGTAGAAATGGTTCCTTTAGATACTTACCTAGAACAGACATAATAAAAGTTACTATAACTCCTCTCCATGAAAATGTCGCTCATTACCTCAATAACCAATTAAATTAATCAAATAAATTTGTTCCGTTTTTTGCATTTGTTATTGTTGTTTTTTGGTGCTTGTAGGTTATTTTCCCAGAAAGAACTCTACCTCACATTGAAGTGAGTTAAAAATTGTACCTTATTAACCACCACTATGATAAAATGATCGGATAGATAAGACTGGTTTTTAATTACTGATTAAGGTTTAATTTGGGAAAAATAGACTGTAACAATTCTGAAATATAGTACTTGTACGTAACATAAACTTGCTCACACTAGAAAAGGTGTTATAATATCCATAGATAATTTATAAACCTAGATTTATAGATTATATTACTATGACCTGCATTTCTGACCAACTATGAGAATGGGTATGAAAGATGCTACTCCTAAATGTCAAATGGCTTTAAAAAAGAAAAAAAATCACTATATGTTACTGATATAATTAATCCGTGCTCCCAATACGTTCAGTTGTACCATTAAACATGTTTGAGCACTTGTACCTTAAATCATTCAATTTTTAAAAAAGAAGATTTTACTTATTAATTTGAGAGACTGAGCAAAAGAGAGAGAGAAAGAGAGAGAGAACACACCAGGAGAGGGAGATGGAGAGGGAGAAGCAGACTCCCCTGCTGAGAAGGGAATCTGACCAAGGGGCTCAATCCCAGGACCTTGGGATCATGACCTGAGCCAAAGGCGGACCAATCCCAGGACCTTGGGATCATGACCTGAGCCAAAGGCGGACACTTAACTGACTGTGCCACCCAGATGGCCCTAAATCACTCAACTTTAATTCATTATTATTACTGCCTAATTTATTATTTCTGCCTTTCATTCCCTAGATCTAAATAGTATACAGAATTTTAAATAATTTAATTTTAGCTATACTGCTTAATCACTATTACATTTAAATAACCTACTACAGGGTTGGTCACCTGCATGGCTCAGTTGGTTTGAGACCCTACTCTTGATTTCAATGAAGGTCATGATCTCAGGGCTCTGAGATCAAGCCCCACACTGGGTTCTGCACTGGGGGGGGGGTGGAGCCTGCTTAAGATTCCCTCTTTCCCAGGCACTTGGGTGGCTCAGCTGGTTAAGTGTCTGCCTTCAGCTTAGGTCATGATCTTGTAGCCCTGGGATGGAGCCCCACAGTGGGCTCCCTGCTCAGTGGGGAGTCTGCTTTTCCTTCTCCCTCTGCCCCTTCTCTCTCTCTCTCTCAAAAAGTAAATAAAATCTTTAAAAAAATTCTACCCCTCTCCCTTTGCCCCTCCCCCCCCTTAAACAAAAAAATAACCTACCTCATACATAATAGAGTATGTAGTCACTAAGTTAACAACAGAGCTATCTGAAATGGACTGGTAAATCAAAGCAAGTTATAAAACTATCTGTAGAAGATATTTTACACAAAAAGTATAAAATACAATTATGTGGGGGGTGCCTGGGTGGCTCAGTGGGTTAAAACCTCTGCCTTCAGCTCAAGTCATAATCCGAGTCCTGGGATCAAGCCCCGTATCGGGTTCTCTGCTCAGTGGGTAGCCTGCTTCCTCCTCTCTCTCTCTCTGCCTGCCTCTCTGTCTATTTGTGATCTCTGTCAAGTAAATAAAGAAAATCTTTAAAAAAAAATACAATTATGTGTATTCATATCTGAATATTCACATAAAGCGAAGTCCAGAAAAAGTTGCTGTTGGGTAAGGTTATTTATCATAATCACATGGGAACTTTTTAAGGACATTTATGCAGAGCTACCATGAGAAATTCTGGCATGGGTTTAGCTCAGCAATTTGTATTTTAACTCAGAAAGAGTCTTAAATATTTTTTCATTTTTAGAAAATATATTTATTGAAGACCTCCCATGGGCTAGAAATTGTTCTAGCTTTGGGGAATATTACGTAAATAAATTCTTATTCGTATCTTGAAGGATCTTACTATCTTGTGGGGGAGACTGACATGGAAAAGAATTATAACTGTATACAGCAACAGGTGCCATTTCTCTATGAAGCTGAAAACTGGGTGGAAAGCAATGATTAAAAGGTTGTAAATATTTTTTTTAAAGATATTATTTATTTATTTGACAGAGATCTCAAGTAGGTGGAGAGGCAGGCAGAGAGAGAGAGAGGAGGAAGCAGGCTCCCCACTGAGCCATCCAGGTGCCCTGGTTGTAAATATTTTTAAAATCATCATCACGAAGCATAGACACATAGATCAGTAGAACAGAACTGAACATCCAGAAATCTCACATTTATAGTCAATTAATTTTTTACAGGGTGTCAAGACAATTTAATGAGGAAAGATAATTTTTTTAACAAATGGTTCTAAGACAGCTGGATATCCACATGCAGAAGAATAAAGCTGGACTCCTTTCTCACACCTAATACAAAAGTTAATTCAGAATGGATTATACACCTAAATAGTGCTGTAACTATAAAACTCCTAGAAAAAACACAGGAGTAAATATTCATGACTTCCTTAAGGTTAGGAAAAGCCTTTTTATTATTTATTTGTTTATTTATTTTTTGACAGACAGATCACAAGCAGGCAGAGAGGCAGAGAGAGAAGAGGAAGCAGGCCCCCCGCCAAACAGAGAGCCTGGCGTGGGGCTCAATCCCAGGACCCTGAGACCATGACCTGAGCCAAAGGCAGAGGCCTTAACCCACTGAGCCACCCAGGAGCCCCAGGAAAAGCCTTTTAAGATATGACACCAAAAGCACAAGCAACAAGAGTGTTGAACTTGATTAAAATTAAAAACTTTTCTGCTTCAAAGGATACCATCAGGGACGCCTGGGTGGCTGCCTTCGGCTCAGGTCATGATCCTGGGGTCCTGGGATCGAGTCCCGCATCGGGCTCCTTGCTCGGCAGGGAGCCTGCTTCCTCCTCTCTCTCTGCCTGCCTCTCTGCCTGCTTGTGTGTACTCTCTCTCTCTGACAAATAACTAAAATCTTAAAAAAAAAAAAAAAAAAAAAAAGGATACCATCAAAAAAAGAAAAGACAACCCAGAGAATAGGAGAAAATATTTGCAAATCATACCTACAACTCAATGATGAAAACAAAAAAGTCTAATTACAAAATGGGACAAAGGTTCTGAAAAGACATTTCTCCAAAGATATACAAATGGACAATAAGCACATGAAAAGCCATTAGGGAAATGCAAATCAACCACAATGAGAGGACACTTCATACTCACTATGATGACTATAATCAAAAAGACAAAGGACAAGTGTTAATGAAGATGTGGAGAAAGCAGAACCCTCACACATGGCTGGTGGGAATATAAAATGGTACAGCTGCTTTAGAAAACAGTATGGCAATTCCTCAAAAGGTAAATCAGAGTTCTATAGCCCACCAAGTCCACCCACGAGTAAAGAAAATATATGTTCACATGAAAAATTGTACACGAATGCACACCAGCATTATTCATAAGAGCCAAAATGCAGAAACAACTGAAATGTCCATCAACAGATGAATGAATAAAGTGTGGTATACCCAATACAATAGATTTATTATTTGCCTATTAAGTACTAATGCATGCTACATGGATGAACTTTGAGAATGCTAACTAAAAGAAGCCAATCATAAAAGACCATATGGTGTATGATTCTATTAATGTGAAATGTTAAAAAAAAAAAATCTGTATGGAAAGAATGTAGTTGACTGGCACCGAGACGGGGGGTTTGGAGGGAATAGGGAGTGACCTCTAAGAGGCATGGTGTTTCTTTTCATGGTGATGAAAACGCTCTAAAATTGACTGTGGTGATGACTACACAACTCTGTGAATACAGGCATACCTTGCTTAATACTGTTTGTTTTTTTTAACAGACTGATAGTTTGTGGCAACCCTGCAATAAGCAGGTCCATTAGTAACATTTTTCTAATATCGCTGTGTCACACTTTGGTAATTCAGTATTTCAAAGTTCCTCATTATTATTATATTTGTTATGGTGATCTGTGACCATTAGTGATCTTTGATGTCACTATTGTAAATTCTGGGGGACACCAAGAACCATGTTCATATAAGATGGCATACTTAATAAGTGTTGTTCTGTGTGTGTTCTGACTGCTCCATAACTGGCTATTCCTCATGTCTCTCTCCCTCTCCTTGGGCCTCTTTATTCCCCGAGACACAACAATATTGAAATTAGGCCAAATAAAAACCTTGCTGGGGTCTCTAAGTGTTCAAGCGAATAAAGAATTGTACTTTACATCAAAAGCTAAAAGTAATTAAGCTTAGTGAGGAAGGTATGTTAAAAGCCCACACAGGCTGAAAGCTAGGCCCCTTATACCAAATAGTCAAGTTGTGAATGCAAAGGATAGGTTCTCAAAGAAAATTAGAAGTGCAACTCCAGTGAACACATGAATGGTAAGAAAAGTGAAACAGCCTGTCTGCTGATATGGAGAAAGTTTTAATGGTCTGGACAGAACGGAACATTTCCTTAAGGCAAAACCTAATCCAAAGCAAGATCTTTTTTCAATTCTGTGAGGGCTGAGACAAGTAAGGAAACTGCAGAAGAAAAATCTGAAGCTAGCAGAGGCTGGTTCATGATGTTTAGGCAAAGAAGACATCTCTGTAACATCAAAGTGCAAAGTGAAGCAATAAGTGCTGATGTAGAAGCTGCAGCAAGTTATCCAGAAGATTAAGCTAAGATCATTAATGAAGATAGCTACACTAACTAAGAGACTTTTCAATGGAAATGAAACAACATTCTATTGGAAGAAGATATCATCCAGGGGTTTTCACAGCTAAAGAGAAGTTGATGCATAGCTCCAAAGCTTCAAAGGACATGTTATCTCTCTTGTTAGGGACTAATGCACCTGGCGACATTATGTTGAAGCCAATGCTCACTTACCATTTTGAAAATCCTAAGGCCCTTAAGAATTATGCTAAATCTACTCTGCCCCTGCTCTATAACTGGAACAGCAAAGCCTAGATGACAGCACATCTGTTTACAACATGATTTACTGAATATGTTAAGTCCACTGCTGAGATTTACTGCTCAGAAAAAGATTCCTTTCAAAATATGACTGCTCAGATGCTGGCGAGGATGCGGAGAAAGGGGAACCCTCCTACACTGTTGGTAGGAATGCAAGCTGGTGCAACCACTCTGAAAAACAGCATGGAGGTTCCTCAAAATGTTGAAAATAGAACTACCCTATGACCCAGCAATTGCACTACTGGGTATTTACCCTAAAGATACAAACGTAGTGATCCGAAGGGGCACGTGCACCCGAAGGTTTATAGCAGCAATGTCCACAATAGCCAAACTATGGAAAGAACCTAGATGTCCATCAACAGATGAATGGATAAAGAAGATGTGGTATATATACACAATGGAATACTATGCAGCCATCAAAAGAAATGAAATCTTGCCATTTGCGACGACGTGGATGGAACTAGAGGGTATCATGCTTAGCGAAATACATCAATCAGAGAAAGACAACTATCATATGATCTCCCTGATATGAGGAAGTGGAGATGCGACATGGGGGGTTAAGGGGGTAGGAGAAGAATAAATGAAACAAGATGGGATTGGGAGGGAGACAAAGCAAAAGTGACTCTTAATCTCACAAAACAAACTGAGGGTTGCTGGGGGGAGGGGGTTGGGAGAAGGGGCTATGGACACTGGGGAGGGTATGTGCTATGGTGAGTGCTGTGAAGTGTGTAAACCTGGCGATTCACAGACCTGTACCCCTGGGGATAAAAATATATGTTTATAAAAATAAATAAATAAAAATAAAAATAAAAAGAATATATTAAAAGTTATATATTAAAATATCTCTCTACTAAGCAAAATCATTAGTTAATATGTGAAATAAGGTTAATTTAATAAAGGGAAATTGAAATTTAAAAAAAATATTTATGACTGCTCAATGGCCATACCACCCTAAATGTGACCAATCTCCTCAAAACATGACCAATCTCCTCAAAACATGACCGCTCATTGGTCATCCCAGAGCTCTGATGGTGATGTACAATGACATTAATGTTGTTTTCACACCTGTAACCCATTCTGCATCCCATGGATCAAGGAGCAATTTCAACTTTCAAGTCTTACGATTTAAGAAATACCATTTCATAAAGCTGTAGCTGCCATAGATAGTGATTCCTTTGATGGATTTGGGCAAAGTAAATTGAAAAGCTTCTGGGAGTGATTCACTAGTCTAGATGCCATTTAGGAACCTTTGTGATTCATGGGAAGAGGTCAAAATATCAATAGTAACACAAATTTGGAAGGAGCTGACTGTAACCCTCAAGGATGATTTTGAGGGATTCAAGATTTCAGTGGAAATGTGGTAGAAATAGTGAAAGAACTAGAATTAGAAATAGAGGTGACTGAATTGCTTCAATCTCATGATAAAACTTTAATGGATGATAAGTTCCTTCTTATTCCTGAGATGAAATCTACTTCCAGTGATGACACTGTGAATTGCTGAAATGACAACAAAGGATTCAAAATATCTACAAATTTAGTTGATAGAGCAGAAGGAGAATTTGAAAGAATTGACTCCAATTTTGAAAGAAGTTCCACTGTGGGTAAAATGCTATCAAACAGCACCTCATACTACAGAGAAATTGTTCATGAAAGAATCAATGTGGCAAACTTCATTGTTGTCTCCTTTTAAGAAACTGCCAAACTGGGTACCTGGGTGGCTCAGTTGGTTAAGCAACTGCCTTGGGCTCAGGTCATGATCCTGGACTGGAGTCCTAGGATTGAGTTCCGCACTGGGCTGCCTGTTCAGAGGGGAGTCTGCTTCTCCCTGCTGACCCTTTCCCCTCTCATGCTCTCTCTCACTCTCATTCTCTCTCAAATAAATAAATAAATAAAATCTTTTTCTTTTTTTTAAGATTTCATTTATTTATTTGACAGAGAGATCAGGAGTAGGCAGAGAGAGGGAGGAGGAAGCAGGCTCCCCACTGAGCAGAGAGCCCGACGCAGGGCTCAATCCCAGGACCCTGAGATCATGACCTGAGCCAAAGGCAGATGCTTTAACCCACTGAGCCACCCAGGCACCCCTTGAATTTTTTTTTTTTTTAAGATTTAATTTATTTATTGGAGAGAGCAAGACAGAGATAGTGAGAGAGGACAGGAGCATGGCGAAGCAGGCTACCGCTGAGCAGCGAGCCAGATGTGGGACTTGATCCCAGGACTCCGGGATCGTGACCTGAGCCAAAGGCAGTTGCTTAACCAACTGAGCCCACCCAGGCACCCTGTTTTGAATTATTTTAATACAAGTTGTTAGGATGAAATTTATCCTTATGGCTGTAACGTTTCCTATTTACATCAGTGTTTACTGTTACACAGAAAATGCTGAGGCTCAATGTCTTCTATTTGGCAGAGAAGTTGGTCCTTTTTTTTGAGGTACAACTAGCATAAGTTGTTTCATTTTTTATCAAGGTAAAACCAGCATAACATTAGTTTCAGGTGCACAATGACTCAGTATTTGTATATATTGCAAAATGATGACCACACTAAGTCCAGTCAACATCCATCACCGTACATAGTTACATACTATTTTTCTTGTGATGAAAACTTTCAAGATGAGTTGGTTCTTAAAAACAAGTAATAGAAAAAGAGTACCACTAATACAACTGCTTCTGCTCTTACTATTACCAACTTGCTAATATTTGAGTTCTTACTTTGTGCCAACCACTCTCTCTATTGCACTGAACACTGATCGTTTCAACACTCTCTGGGGTAAATATTATTACTGACACAATTTAAGAAAATTGAGGCACAGAGAGCTTTTAAGTAACTTGCCCAATGTCATAATATATAGTGATAAAGCCATATTTCAAACTCAAGCCGTCTGTCTCCACAGCACATGTTCTTAGCAACTACCTATGGCTGAAAACAATTCTGCCCTTTTTTTTAAACATCTATGGCATTTACTTATACCGTTTTCTTTTTTACTTGGTCTTTGAGTATAAGGAGTTCCATGAATCATCAAACTATGTCATGAACAAAATATTAACCATTGGTCCATGTACTGCCCTCCCACATCACAAATTTTCTTTAATAATAATATTATGAACAACTATGATCTCACAGCCCAAGAACTAGAACACCACCACAACAATCTTATTAGTGCTTCTCCCTATCCTAACCCTCCTTCAGCTTTTAAAAATTAAGCACTGCCCTGAATTTTATGTGCATCTAAAAAATATTTGCTTGTTTTAAAACTTTACAAAAAGGTAACTTGCCATATATAATCTTCTAGGACTTGTTTCCACTCTCCTTCCTCTCAATATTAAGATTCACCTGTTTGTTCTATATAGTTTTATGTCTAGAACTATGCAACATTCTATCTGTACTATCAAAATCATTTATCCATTCTCCCATCAATGGGTATTTAGGGTGTTTTTACTTCTTTCAACCCTGCACTATAGTTTCGGTTCTCTGAGTACTGCATAAGCAATTTAAGGGTCAGGTATCTTCATATCGCCTAGAATACCAAGCACATTGTTCTTCATATGTGTCAAAAAAAATTACCGAATTAGCGAATGACACACAGACCAACGAAAAGTTATCATATGGAACATATCACCTTAGAAAAGATCTCTACCCAAAACCACATCTGGAAGGAGGCTAATTTTCTGTATAATAACCAAAAGTTTAAAAAGTTAGTGGTATATTGAGACATCTTTTAGAAAGTGTTTGGTTGGTTGTGGCTGAAAGAAAAATATCTAATTGATTATTTTAGTAATAACAGCAGCTTGTATTAGTTCAGTACTATGTTCTAAGCACTGCACTAAGCATTTAATATGGATTAACACATTAGATCTTCAGAACTCTATACAAGTATCTGACATTGTATTTGTGTAACATTATTTGGCATTGAGACCATTCTCTCCTTCAAA
Source organism: Lontra canadensis (assembly GCF_010015895.1). Lineage (NCBI taxonomy): Eukaryota > Metazoa > Chordata > Mammalia > Carnivora > Mustelidae > Lontra > Lontra canadensis. Next base: position 1,942,566 of record NW_022631037.1, read on the forward strand.
CAACTCCTATACGTGACTTCCAGGGCACCATACTCTCTTGGTTTTCCTCCCACCTCCTTGTTTTCCTATCCTGGATCCTCCCTTTCTTCTCTACCTCTAAACGTCAGTTCCATCCTTAGACTTCTCTCTAGTCACTCTCTTGGTTGTTTGATACAGCTCCATAGATTTTAATACTGATAACTTACACAAGAAAATTTTATTCTACAACCCCAACCACTCTTCTGAATTTAAAACTGTTATCTCTAATTGTGTACTTAACCTCCTTCCCCAAAGTTTCCCTCTTTTATAATGGGACCATCAATTCAAGCTCAAGCTACTTGTGATGCCTCATCTTTTCTTGTATGAATCCTGTAGGTTCTATTTCCCAAAAATACCTAGAACCCACTACTCATATCTCTACTGCTTCCAATCTTCTCTAAATTACCATCATCTTTCATCTGGACTACTGCAATTGCCTCCTAACTATTCTATCTGCTTCTGTTCTTACCTTCACCATCCACAACCCAACAGCCAGAGTGATCTTTTAAAAAATTAACATAAAAAGACCGTATTATTTCTTTGCTCAAAACCAGTGCTTCAAAACTTCGTTCAAAACTGATCGCTTCCCATCACTCTTAGAATAAACAATAAAAGTCTTGCATGGTCCTTAACATCCCTACATTTGGTGTTTGGCCAGCTCTCAGGTATCATGTCTGACCAATTTCCCATCACTCCGTTCATTCCAGCAACAGTGTCTTCTTAACACATTAACCACACTACTCCCTCAGGGTCTTTGCACTGTCTGAAACACTCTTCCCTTGGTTAGCCACATAGCTCCATCTTCCCACTTTCTGCAGTTTTTGCTCAAGTGCCTCCGTAATATCTTCTCTAACCATACATCTAAAATAGTATACTCTTTTTTCCACTTCTTTCACCTTTTTCTTCAAAGCAATTGTTACTATCTACCATTATATAATTACTTTTTTTTTTATGTCTTCTCTCATAAATTACAGGCTCAAAAAGGGCAGGAAGTATGTTTGCTTCATTTAATGCTGTACTTTATAAAGGAACACTGTGTGGCACACATATCAGGTGCTCAGTAAATATTTAATGAGTGAAAGAATGTTGAATAAAGCAGACAACTAGCAATTTTCTGCTAATTAACATCTGCAAAGTGCCTTTTATACTCCTACGTAAGTACGCTAATTACAGATTTACTATAACCATACTTTTATTGGTGAAATCAAACTAAACTGCTAGGGAATTCTTCCTCTAAAAATGTCATTCTTAGAGGAATTTTAAGTCCAAATTTCAATGTCTCTATTAGCTACACGGAAAACTGCCTTTAACACTTTTTCCTAAGAAAGAAAAGCAGTCTTACAACTAAAGGAAGATAAACAGAGAAATTATTCCATTAGGACGCTTACCATTTCTTTTGGACCAGGGGTGTAAGCATGAACTTTTCACAAGTGCTTCATCAACTTTTCCTCCTGACATGTTATCCATGAACTGACGCCCATGTTCCAATGCAAGGTAGCAGTCATTGCAACAGTCCCGCTCTTCAACACGTACCCAGTTACTAATTACACCAATCCTGGGAAAAGGATCTTGGTCTGCTGCTCCAAAGGGTGAAAATAAATTAGTGCACTGATCTTGTAGCAATAATATCAACTCATCAGGGAATTTTTCAGATTCCTTTAGTCCTCCATTAACATGTTCAGCAGAAGTAGCCCTGAGAGCTTCAAAACGTTTTTCTGCTTCTTTGCCACATTCTGTGTTGCGTCCTATGATATCTAGTTCATCTTCAAGAAATAATCCTGAATTGTTTCCAAATTTTCTGTTCATGACAGCACTGAAGCCGCAGGTACACCTATACTGTGCTTCCTGCATTGGATCTGGAATGTAAACTCCAACATCGGCACCCTTGATATTCATGTTGCAGACACAGATACAACAACTATCAAAGTTACAGTCTTTGAACAAATTCATAACTGATTCTGAAAGAATGAGGTTTACATAAAGACTGTGTGCTTCAGGGATGGAGGGAACAGTTGCAGGTTCAACAGAATTAAGGGGTCTGCATGTGGATGGGGTAGAAGCTGGTGAATACAAGTCTGAATTTTCATATTTGACTGAACCTTGAGCACTAGCAGGCCCACCAGCCCGAGGAGTCCTTGGAGTCCTTGGAGTCCTTGGAGTCGGAAACCTAGGCGTAGACGGAGAAGGAAGAATTCCTGCTCCACTGTTACTAGGAGGTGCACTGCTAGGAGGCATCCCAAAAGAAGTATGAGTCTGAGGTGTATAAGCAGGACCATATTCTTGATCAATAGTACTTCCATCACTAGTGTCACCGGGGTAAAAGAAAATTAAACACATATATAAAGGAACATATTAACAATACGAAACAGAACTAAAAATGTCCCAGTATTTTTCACTAAACACTGAAAATTATGAAAACACGATTAGTGCAAAAACTACAAGTATAACTAAAACATATTTCTGGTTATATCTACTCTAGTGACTGTTATAGACTGTGGACTAACCAACTAGTTCCAAAATTGCAAATAAAATATATTTACATTTATCCACACCTAGACATCCACATTTACTATCTATATTTCTTATACTACAAATAATCAAATTTCATTGATCCTAAGATGTTACTATTTTTTAAAAAATCCTGAGATGTTTACATACAATAAGGGACAAAGGCAATTTTAAGAGGCCACCGAGTATAACCCATCCCAATTCCAGAAATACTGAAATATTAAAAGTGTGTGATATGGCAAATAAACAAATGGGATTTAGTATTTTAGAACAAAATAAAAGGTACTTCTGAAGACAACCCCTCCAAATGAAGACAAATAATCAAAGCATAATGGTCTTAAGTTTTCCAACAGTTTACCCACATGCAACTAACACCATTATAATTTATTGATCAAAAAACAATCTTTAGAATTTTCAAAAACCAGTATCTTTTTTCTAAGTACTAGCAAAGCAGGTACTTCTATGAAAAAAATTAAAGCTAGGTAAGCACACCTACACTATACCAGTAACATAAATCAAAATCATACCCTTCTTTGATGAATGGCACCGCAGGCCCTGAAGGAAGCAATTCTAATTTTCCCACAGTCCAACTCTGACGGTAAATACATTCTTCGGGCAATTTGATAGCAGGCAAACATTGGCTTGGTAGACTTTTTAGAGGTGCAAACATGGAACATCCCACCAGAACTTGACAATTTTCAGGCTTATAGACATAAGAAAAATCCTATAATACAAAGACCATGACTTTCAGCAACTTACCTTCCAGGGGAAAAATGCAAACTAACTCCAGCCCTTTTACCCCCTCTCTTTAAACAAAATAATAAAATACAAATAAAATTCTTTTTTTTTTTTAAAGTAGGCTCCATGACCAAAGTAGGTCTTCAACTCACAACCCTGAGACCAAGAGTCATATGCTCCACTGACAGAGCCAGCCAGGTACCCAATATAATTTTGTTCTTAAATGCATTCATTCTAATTCCAGTTAATTAACAGTGCTGTATTAGTTCAAGTGTACACTAGTGATTGAACAATACCATACATCACCCAGTGCTCATCACAAGGGCACTCCTAATCCCCATCAGCTATTACATCCATCCCCCTACCAACTTCCCCTCTGGTAACCACTGGATTATTCTTTATCGTCAAGTGTTTCTTGGTTTGTCTTTTTTTTTTTTTACTTTTCTCATTTCCCCTTTGTTTCTTAAATTCCACATATAAATAAAAGCGTATGGTATTTGTCTTTTCCTGTCTGACTTATTTTGCTTAGCATTACACTCCCTAGCTCCATCCATGTCATTAAAAATGGCAAGATTTCATTCTTTTTTATGGCTGAATAATATTCATGTGTGTGTGTGTATGTGTATACACATACCCCTTTATCCATTCATCTGCTCAACATCACTCATCATCAGGGTTATGCAAATCAAAACTACAATGAGAGGGGTGCCTGCCTGGCTAAGGTGGTAGAGCATGCAACTCTTGATCTCAGGATTTTAAGTTTGAGCCCTGTGTCTGGCATAGAGTTTACCTTAAAAAGAAACTAAGCAAACAAACAAACTAGAGTAAAATCATCTCACACTTGTAAGAATGGTTAAAATAAAAAACACAAGTGGAGAGCCTGGGTGGCTCAGTCAGTTGGGCATCTGCCTTCAGCTCAGGTCATGATCTCAGGATCCTGGGATCAAGCCCCATGTTGGGCTCCCTGCTCAGTGGGGAGCCTACTTCTCCCTTGCCCTCTGCCTGCTGCTCCCCCTACTTAACGCTGTCAAATAAATCAAATGTTTAAAAACACACACACACACAAGAAACAATAGGTGTTGATGGAGATAAAGGAACTCTCTTGCACCGCTGGTAGCAATGCAAACTGGTGAAGTCATTGTGGAAAACAATGAAGGTTCCTAAATAAGTTAAAAATAGAACTACCCTATAATTCAATAATCACACTGCTGGATATCTACTCAAAAGGTATGTGGGGCACCTGAGGGGCTCAGTTGGTTAGGTAGCTGCCTTCAGTTCAGCCCACATTCCTAGGATCAAGCCCCAAGTTGGGTCCCCTGCTCAGCAGGGAGTCTGATTTTTCACCTTGCTCTGCCTGCTACTACCCCTGCTTGTGCTCTGTCAAATAAATAAATAAAATCTTTTTAAAAAATTACAAAAACACTAATTCAAAGGGATTCATGCACCACTATGTTTATAGCACCATTATTTACAATAGCCAAATTATGGAAGCAGCCTAAGTGTTCTTTTTTTTTTTTTATTTTATTTATTCATTTGACAGACAGAGATCTCAAGTAGGCAGAGAGACAGGCAGAGAGAGAGGAGGAAGCAGGTTCCCTGCTGAGCAGAGAGCCCGATGCGGGGCTCGATCCCAGGACCCTGGGATCATGACCTGAGCCAAAGGCAGAGGCTTATAACCCACTGAGCCACCCAGGCGCCCCAGCCTAAGTGTTCTTAAATGCATTCTTAATAGTATAACCACTATTTAGTCTTCAAATCTGTCAACCACAATATAGGATTCACCATGAACAGATTTTTTAATATAGCAATATACTGAGTCTGTAAGAAAATCCTGGAGGGGCACCTGGGTGGCTCAGTTGGTTGGGTGTCTGACTTTTGACTTCAGCTCAAGTCACTCTCTCAGGGTTGCGAGACAGAGCCCCACTTCAGCCTCCACACTGGGCGTGGAGCCTGTTTAAGAACCTCTCTCCCTCTCCTTCTGCTCCTCCCCAGCCTCCCCTCTCCCCTCCCCATACACAAAATATATATAGGAAGTCAATTATTTTTCTAGAAAAATAAAATACTTACTTTAATTTCAGAAGGTTTTGGGCTACAGAATCCTTCATCAACCTCAATTTTGAACTGTGTTCCTATACTAGAACTATTTCCTTCTAGAATAGTTCCTCCAGGTGTTATATCCATACTACCATATTCTTTATTACTCATATTCATTGGGGAAAATCCCATAATATGTTGTTCCAACGATGGTGGTGTAGGATACATTTTATGAAGATCTGCAGTGCCTATATTTAATAAAACACACACTTTAACGTAAGACTAAAGAGAAGTAAATCTGTGTTTAAAAGAAAGGGGTGGGGAATTTTATTCAGATTAAAAATTTGCAAACTTATCTGGAGCAGATTTGGGAAGCTTACTTATGCAAGATAGTGGGTCCAGATTTCCTGTCTTTGATTCCTTACTGCTTGATTTATCATCTGTTCCATTTGCTGACTTTTTAGATCCAGGCTATTAACAAAAACAAAAACACATTATTTATCTAAAATTTTAAGACCAATGTGATTCAAGATGGTAATCATTAAGATATAACTTGAAAGTCAACCCTATTCGTCAAATGTATTATTCCGGTTGTGCCAGAGCCAAATATTAGTTATTAGAAACAATTCAAAAAGATGTAGAACACTTTTTAGGGAATCAATGAATCCAGATTAATTTCTCTGTTTATTTGATAATCCTACAAATTAACAGAGGGAAAAGTTCCTCCAAAACACAGGACCAATACTTTCAGAACACAGAGAAGCAAAAATAACCTACCACTTAAAGCCTATTAAAATAAAAAAAATTAAAAAATAAAAAAGAATGAAAGAAAAGGAACTGTGCAGTAAGGATCTGTAATAGCCGAACTACTTCTTAGTAAAAGATACCCATAAAGCATTTGTCCCCTTAAATAAAACACAATGAAGTTTCCTATATAAATCACACCTCTGAAATCTAATTTACACTTTTATCTCTGTTTAATAATCTCCTTACCCTTACAAAAATGTTACAACATATAAAACAAAGCACAAACTTCAGAAAGATCTCATATGATAAGTAACAGGATACCTAACTAAAAATTAGTTTTAATACATCGAACAAGTCGTTTTACCATCTCCAATCTGTCACCAATGTTTTCAGACCTGACAACTTGGTTCCAAGCCTTTTGTTAGCCACTTTGTCATAAATATACAGAGTTCTAATTACAACCTTTTTACCTCACAAGAGCCACAGCTGATACATGAATGGTAACAGAGAGAAAGCATAAAACTACACAAGTATTCAGGGATATAGAACTTAAGTTTATGTATAGCTATATCTACCTTAGGTCACTTAAATGAAGACACCAAATGTGCATATATGTGTATATACATATATACATAAATATACATTTGTAGTGTGTATGTGTGTATCATCGAGAGGATTAAAAGTACATATTATATAGAACAAGAATGACCAAAAGTACTATAGAAGTTTCTAAGCTACCTTTATGCAGATGAAAATGGAATTCTTTTTATAATAATGCAGCACTCCGTTCATTAATTTGCTAAAGACTTGACATTCTAGCAAATCTCATTTTAAGCTTTCTTTTATAATCATCTTCCTCTGCAAATGGATGTTCAAAGTTAAATATTTCTTTCTCTACCTCTTTCATTATTATAGTATATAGCTGTCTTATAATAATGGCTAGAATGTCAAACATATTCAAAGGAGCAGTATTCCTTAATAAATTGACAAGGCACATAATTATAATGTTATTATTTTATGCATGAGTCAATTCTAGGGTCATTTCTCAAATGAGAGATCAAAGAACAGGAAAATAATTCTGCTTCCTAAAGACTGCAGAAAAAGAATATATGGTAGAAATTAAGCTTAATCACACATGTCCTTCAAATATAAAAAAATTAAGAAAAAACCTTTACAGTTTGTATGTGACACTATGGCAAGATTGCTCAAATATAAGTTTAAAAAAAGAAACCAATTAATAAAATTTAATTTCAAAATATTTCTTATTTTTCAGGGCAAAACATACTATTCAAATCACACATCACTTCTGAAAAGTAAGTCTATATAAGATCAAGGAAAAGAAAATATAACCTTAACCATTAACAGAATACTCACTGTTAGTTCATCTTCATCAGAATTGAAGAGATTATCAAGGTCAGTGTAAGAGACAGCCAGGTCTGAGTCATAAATCAAACTGGTTGATGGAGGACGGGCATGACTAGTAGGGCGTGGAGCATCTATATATGTCAATCAGAAAAACAAAAAATTCTACAACTGACCAAATATTATTCTATTAATTTAAACTAGACATCTAACTTTAAACTTGTAAGAGTATTATACAATAAAAAACTGTGATTGGCTTAAATCTAAGAAATTTGTTTATAGAAATAAAGTTGCAAACAACAGTACTAACTTCTCCAGGAAGCTCACCAAACGCTACGTAATCCATAACACGGCTAAGTACTCCAATTTTATATATCAAATAGAAAGATATAGTCTTAGAACTATAGTAGACACACACACATTCTTATTTTTCTATCTTCCTGAAATTTAAAACAAGCATAGTATGATGACTAAGTGCTCTGGCTCTTAAGATGGACTATTATTAATTTGAATTCCCAACTCACACTAATAGAATGACCCTGAGCAAGTTACTTAACCTCTGTACCTTAGTAATGGCAAGAACTAAACATGAAAGGATATAGCTAAAACACTTTATCCAGTGCTAGGCACTTAAGTACTCAATAGATATTATCTTTTGGTTAAGCTTCCTTTTAGTTCTAGAATTTTATTTCCCTTTTCCCCTTTTTTCCCCCCCAGATGCAGGGGGAAAAATATATGATTACTTAAGAAAAAAGTACAAATACCAATGGAAGTTAAACTCCTCTTACATTCCCACACACAAAAAACAAATTTGTAGTTTGATATATAACCTTCTGAAGCATCCTTGGAGTATCAAATGACTTGAAATAGCCCTCATTTTCAGAAACATAAAAGCCACTTTCCAAGTGCCTCTGCATGTCAGTTCTAAAAATTCACTAGAACAGTAATTCTGAAATTTGACATTAAAAAAATCATCTAGGGTACTTATTAAAAACCAAGATTTGCAATCTCCACCTCAAAAGATGATCCCAAATGCAGTATGTGGTCCATATTGTGAGAAAGTACAAGATAGCAATTACATATTCTCTACATCCTACGGTAGGTAAATAGCTCAAAGAACCCAAACTGTTAACCTATCAAGCTACTCAAAATTATCAACTGAATTTACTTCATTAAAGACCATTTTTTCCTTATTCTGAGAGCCTGACACTCTCTATTTCAAATATTAAAACAGAACTTTGTCCCTAAAAAAAACCTACCGAAGGACAACTTCTTTTGCCTTCATCAAAATTAAATAGAACTTGTAAAAGAACGTGCTGTCGTATGCCTATTCCAAGCACAACAAAACTAGTCAGATACTTTCAAAGTGTCAAGAACTGTGCCTACATGTAACACCTGCTTGAAAATTATTTGTTAAATTAATAATTTCAGCAACAGTTCTCCTAATTTGAGAGAAAAGGACAACAAAATTACAGTCAAGCCTAATTTGTAAATTTTCAGATCTGAGAGGGACCTTAGGTGATGATCTCTTAAATCTCATTTTAAATATGAGAACTATTTTTATTTGTGAGAAAGCAAACTTCCAACAATGGAAAACAAAGGATTTTTACCACCTCAACTTGCTTCTCCCAGTGCAAAATAAACAATAAAGCCATCATTTTAAGATAGGTACCTCTCTATAAAACCTATGAATTACACAAAAAGGAATAAGAGAAGTCTAATAATACCAAATTAGTTTGTAGTAATAATCCTGCAATGCAATATTTTTATTAGGAAACAGAAGTTTTACCTTGCTTGATAGTGGGACTAAATAATGACATAGCATCTTCCTCATGTGATAAAACTGTTACACTAGATGGCCCATCTTCTCCCTGTATTACATATTAGATTAAAATATATAATTTAAAATAACAAAATCTTCCAAGTATTGAGTAACTACGTGTCATGTCAAGCATCCTGCCAGGTGTTCTACAGACATACTAATTCCCACAACTAACCTATATGATAAGTAAGTACTATGCTCAACTTACAGGCAAAAAGTAGCGTTAAAGATAACCCAGGAAATATATCTGATAAATAAATATATCCGATAAATAAATAATGGAGCTGGGATTCCAACATAAATCTCTCAATTTCCAAAGTCCACATTCTTTCTACAGCACCTACAGCCTTCCCAGCTACTACTGTTCTCATATTTACAAAAGGACAAATTTTCAAGTACCAGCCACATAGTTAAGGCTAAAAACTTTGGGAAATGAATTCTTTGTATTACACTTATTATTGGATCCTTTTCACAATTTTATAGCTTTTAATGTCTACATTTCGTTTTTAAGGCAAAATTCTTAACAGCATGATCTTGTGCTTAATAGATCCTCTAATATTTGATTTTTTTAAATTTTAATAAATATTTCTATATCCTACACAAAATACATTACTTTAAGGGACACTATAAGTTCTTAACTCACATTAAAAAATATCATGTATTTTATAAACTAGGCATTGTGTATTTTATTGTATTTTTGAAACTGGCAATTTACCTATAGCGTATTTTAATTCAGTATCAAAATAGTTTATCTACTTAAATGCCCTGATTTCAGTATCGCATAAGTTAACGTACTTTCTCTAATCCAAAAACTCTTAAACAATAAGAATCTTTTCATTATGAGAGACCAGCTATAAAGTCCACACAAGCTCTTAAATTTTTTTTTAAAGATTTTATTTATTTATTTGACAGAGAGAGAGATCACAAGTAGGCAGAGAGGCAGGCAGAGAGAGAGAGGAGGAAGCAGGCTCCCCGCTGAGCAGAGAGCCCGATGCGGGGCTTGATCCCAGGACCCTGAGATCATGACCTGAGCCGAAGGCAGAGGCTTTAACCCACTGAGCCACCCAGGTGCCCCAAGCTCTTAAATTTTGTATAATGTGCCTGATGCACCTATTAAAAAAAAAGTATCTTCCTGGGGCACATGGGTGCTCAGTCAGTTAAGCATCTGACTCTTGATTTCGGCTCAGGTTATGATCTCAGGGTCATGAGCTTGAGCCCCATGTTGGGCTCTTCACTGGGCATGGAGCCCGCTTAACATTCTCTTTCAGGGCACCTAGGTGGCTCAGTTGGTTAAGCGTCTGACATCAGCTCAGGTCATGATCTCAGGATCCTGGGACTAAGCCCTGTGTCAGGCTTCCCTGCTCAGCAGGGAGTTTGCATCTTCCTCTCCCTCTGCCCCTCCCTCCCTATTCCTACTGTCTCTCTAATAAATAAATAAAATCTTAAAAAAAAAAAAAAAAAGATTTTCTCTCTCTCTCTCTCTGCCCTCCCCTCACCCTGGTCTTTCTTGCTCTCTTTAAAAAAAAAAAAAAAAAGTTTTCCTAAGTTACAATGATAAATCTGTTCTATTTTTTTTAATCTGTTCTATTTTAAAAGACAATAATGAGAAGTGTGGTACTATATGCAGTGTTACAAATCATCAGTGACCCTTTGGTGTACTTTGATTTCTTTTACTCACCTTGTGTTTTTTTACAGCTTCTCTCTCACTATTTTGTCTTTCTTTCTTATCAGGAAAAAGGAATTCCTCATCTCCTTCAACAAATGCATATGGATCGATTTTAGATTCTTGCTCTGCATCAGATGCTATTGCTGAAAGATACTGATTTTTAATTTGATATTGCTGTACTAATTCATCAGAAACTTTTAAAGGTTTCTTACATTGCACCATTAACCTGCATAAAAAAACAAAATTAGAAAATTAGTATTTATTTTCCATAAAATCATTAAAAAAATTACAATATGCCTTAAGAATCATAAAGTTTTCAGGATTATTTAGAGATCATCTAACCTGCAATCCTTCATTATATAAATGAAGAAACCGGAGCACAGAAAGGTTATATGATTTATTAAACCTTCAAATTTAGCAATAAAGAACTGAAGCTAAAATCTAAGCCTCTTCTTGCTATGTTCTTTCACCAAAATATACTCTTTTGGTAATCCACTTTTTTCCCAAATCCTCAAACGCATTACCGTGTCCAAATCCATTAACTGAAAGGGACTCTTAAATTGCAAATGCTCCAAGATAGGAACTCCCAAAATGTGGACTATATGGTGAGACAAGTTTATACAATTTATACATTTATACAATGAAAGTGATTATCATCTTCCCACTGCATGAATGGATAGTTACAAAATATTTTAAAGACCTAGTCTGTGTCTTCCACAAATAACGTTGTAACTATTATTAATTCAGACAAGAGGTTTTATAATAGCAAGTTTCAGCACAAGTACTTTAAAGATTTTTTCTGATCACGCTGAAAAATTTATTTTTATATTATCAGCCTTATGGTTTCACATGGTGAGTAATAAACGTTATGTTTCTTTATATTCTCCAATAAATATCCAATAAAATGACAAAGAACAACAGAACAAGAGAGGAAACAACAGTGAAGTTGGAAAGACAAACTAGTAGAAACTTACAGATCAGAGAAAGCTAAAATCTAAGGTTAAGAGAAAAGAAGCCACAAGCTGATTTGCACACCAGAATTCTGGAAAGCATCAGAACTTTTCCATCTCTGAAGATGGGGGTGCTTGGTGAGTGTGAATACTAAATGATTTGATTTTGGTTTGTGTAAGACACTTTTTGACTCCCAAATTCATGTTCTCTGTTGTCTGTAAAGCTGAGTTTCCTATGCTGCCAGAAAGCAGCAGCTAAACCTCTAGTCAGACCATGGTCAAAATCCTGCAGGACTATTTTATTCTGAATAAAAACTAAAGTCCTTATAATATCCTACCACAGTTTTCCATGATCTTTCTCTTTTCCTCTCCCAACTTCACCTTCTGTTATTCTACTCCTTCCTCTCTCACTCTGCTTCCAAGAACTTTCTTGATATTCCTCAAACAGGCCTGATACACTGCTGAGTGTTCCCTTTGTTTGGAGCATCCTTTCTCGAAATATCAGCATGGCCATCTCCCTCACTTCCTAAAAGTTTCTGTTTAAATGTCACCCTATGTATGAGTCCTTATTTAAAATGGCAAAATGCTCAACTACCTCAACACTGAACCCCCTTGCCCTGCTCTATTTTTCCTTAGCAGTTATCTTTTAACATACTTCTGAACTTGCTTATGTTCATAGCTGATTGTCACTCTCAGTAGAATATAAGTCCCTAAATGATGAGGATCTTGTCTTTGTTCACTGAAATATCCCATATGCCTAGAACAGCACATGGCATGTTAAAGTAACTCAGTAAGTATTTCCTAAATGAATATGTCAAATCTAAAAGCCATATAGGATAGAGATGTTGGGGTTGCACTAATAATCCTAAATCCTGTACTTTGAAACAAGCCATCTTTATTCATCAGAAAGTGGTATGGCTACCACTTTATCTGTCCAACAATTTAACACAAAAAAATCTTAAGAGATCTAAGATCTGGGAATGACGAAAACATATGCTAGTTCAGAAAATCCTGGAATGAGAGGGATATATTTTTAAATCTATTCACCAATGCCCAGCACTAGAAGCACTCTATACTCTATAAACTAAGGTTGAAACAGAAGCCATAAAAAAGGTAACTGGTATTTTCTGAACCTGCTATCAAATATCATACATGCCATTTTTATTCCTAATATGCCCATTTATCCCCAAAACTAAAATCCCAAGTCTACAAAGACTTTCTTCCATGAGAACATGGGGCTATCTAGTCAACAGGGATATGTTTTACAATTAATTGTAAGGACAGAGTGCCTGGGTGTCTCAGTCTGTTAAGTGTCTGCCTTCAGCTCAGGTCATGATCCTGTGTGTTGGTCTCCCTGCTTGTTGGGGAGCCTGCTTCGCCCTCTCCCTTTGCCCCACCTCTGCTCCTACTCTGTCTCCATCTAAAATAAATAAAATCTTAAAAAAAAAAAAGCCAATTTTTAGAATAACACTGTTCTATAAATGAACATTTATTTCTTAAGAGTAGCTTTATACCTTACCATGTTAGACCCTAAATAACTATTTTTTGAACTATTAATTTTAACATAAATACTGTGAAAATAGTTTTTCCATCCACTTTGACATATATTTTCTTACTTAAAACTTACATTTAACGTTATAAGATAGGAAATGAAGGGTATGTTCTCTTTGATGTGCAAACTATGCAGAAAAAAAATGGTTTGCTAAGATAATATACAGTAAAGTTGGGCTAGACAGATTTTAAGTACACATATTCAAATTAACTATTCATAGGGTAAAAGTGTAAAATCCCACTACCCCTTCCCCTCTCCACCACCAACCTGAAAGACAACACTACTCTGTGAAGGGCTGCATAACACAACTCTGCTTTTCATATTAAGTTGTCCTCTAGCAGAAGCAGAAAAACTGCCACACTGTTTACATAGGTAGTTAAATTAGTGTGCAGTAACATGAAAAGGACCAATCCTGCTGCATAGGGCTCTATGAAGAATAAAAATGAGTAAATGCAAATGCAGTGCCTAAAGACAACTTGTTATTTTATTGAACGGTTATCACAGACATTAGGATATGCAAAGAATTTAAATGTAGTTAATAGTATCAAGAGTATCAAGTTATAACAAATATTAAAATATAAATTATTTACATTACACATCCTTCTGTATTTAAAAATAATTAAGAGTAGAAAAAATTGTGATTTTTAAAAGATGCCAAATTAAAAACTCAGTCACTTCAACACTATCCAATTATATAGTATACACATACTTTTGTGAAACAGAAGTAACACCTCTCCTTTTCTAAAAGAAAGTGACATATAGCCAAATGGTTAACTACAGAGATAGTTTCAATCAAATACAAAGCTAAATACAGACCAGCTGGAAGAGGATTAGGTACAGCCATGAACAGGAAGCTTTGCAAAGCCCAAAGCAAATTGAAATTACTTTTATATTATTCATTAATTGTATCTCTTTTCTTTTACTATGACAATAGTAACATCCCATCCTAAAAATAATTATGTAAGATTTATTAGAGAGAGAGAAAGAGAGAATGCCTGTGCACATGAGCAGCGGGAGGGGCAGAGGGAGATGAACAGAATCTCCAGCAGACTCCCCACTGACCATGGAGCCTGACAAGGGGCTTGATCTCACCACCTGAGAGATCATGACCTGAGCCAAAATCAAGAGTTAGGACACTCAACTGAGCCACCCACATGCCCTTCCTGAAATACAATTGTAGAATTTAACATACCTCAGAGTAGCACATGCTTTTAAGCCTTTATTCAATAAAATTCTTTCCAGACAAGATATGACAATATTAAGACTGACATTTATAAAAGGAGATAAACTACAGAAGGAGATGTTAAGGAATAAATGAATTCAATAAATATAAAAAATCCCCTATTTTCTTTAATTGTACCTTTTCTAATATCATCTCCAATCTTCAGAATCAATCCTTAAACTGAGTCAAGCTTGCTGTCAAAAGTAAAGCTTTATTGTATTATCAAATAAGATTTACTTAAAAGATTTAGAATACAGTAAATCAAAAGTTTATTTCATCACAGACTTCTATGAAACAAAATAACTAAAACTAACTTTTAAAGGTCAAATAACACACTCTAAAAACCATTTAATATATACAATAAAAACTGGATATATCACTAATACAAAGTAGGATCTAGTTCTATTGATGAATGCTATGGTTAAAATACCCTGATGTATGTGGCCTTACTACCAAACAAAACATGATACAAATATGCTCAAGCATAGTTCTTCCTTGCTCGGGGTTTAGAAATGTTTCCCTCTGATTCAGAACAGAAGACCATTTTAAGCAATCACAAATAATACTAGAATTAAGTATTAAGCTAAGCCCTTGAAAAATGATATTAAAAACTGTCATGTTTCTTTGCAGAAACTCTATCTTCAAAACTTACAAGGTCTTAAAAGCCACTATTCTAAAATAGATGCTATCATTAATAGAGAAACTAAAAATAACTAGAAGCAAAAAGAGGATAGCCACAGATGTGTATATCATGTATGTAGGATATGCTATGTGCCACCCCAACCTTTCTCCTTGAACAAATACTAAGACATTTAAAAAGGAATTTTGCTTTGAAGTAGTTGCTAAAAAATCTGGCATCAACTGCTGCACACTGGGAAGGTGTTTAAAAATGATGAATCCTATTACTCTGTCCTAGCTAGGCAGCCAACAGCACCTAAAATTAATGAGAAAAACCAACAGTATTGCTTTCTTTTGTTTATTCACCTATTATGGAAGCACAATGCCACCTTTTAACAGCAATCAATGGAAAACTTAACTTACACCAAATGGAAATCGAGTTTTCACTTAACATAAATAAAACAAACATCCAAGTTCCTCCTTCATCACTTTCTAAAAAGACACACACCTGTCAAAGTCAATTTTTATTTAAAAAGTTTCTTTTTAAATTTCTACTGATACATTCTTGCCCCTCTATGCCTCTGTATTACTCCAACTGGGTTAATGTAAGTTTTCTCCTAAGCTTGAAACACTTGACAACCGCCTGACTGAATCTTTAAGCAGGCTCCTAAAACTGAATTCACAAATTTACAATGTATATGTATTACAAGCACATAGTTAAAAGTCATATTCTACACAAAGGCCTAACAGAGACATAAAAATTTCCCAATCCCTCTCCTTCAAGATAACAAGAGATTAACAGCTTCTTTCGCTTTAAAAAAAATTATAAAAATTAAGCTTAAGATTTAGTCCAAAGTAAAAAAGTAGGAAAGCAGCATTCAGATCTGTTTTTCCTCTTTCCCTCATAAAATAAATATGCTGGTCATTAACACTTCTATTACTCCCCTACTTTACTATTCAACGATTGGATGTAAAGTTCTTCAGCCTACTCTACATCCACAAAATCCATACATCTCTTATGATCTCGTTCTAATTTTCCTTTGGCCCTCAATTACCTTGTATCTGAGCTATTCAAGATGTCCAAACTGATGTCCTTTCATACATCTCTCTTCATCTAAACAGTCTTTCAATAATGCTACTTGGTTAGTATTTCTAAAATCCTATCTTCCAAAACCTGTCCAAAACCTGTTACCTCAAAAAAGCTTCCACCAGTGCCCCTATCATCTCAAGGATAATACATTAATACATAAGCTTATAAACAATATTTTGCTAGTCCATTATATAGCCCTACCCCACCTTTCACGACTCTTACTCATCATGACATACCAAACTAGTAAGCAACACCAGATAATCTAGCCATACCAAACTACATAAAGCTTCTGGATCTTCATAAATGGAATGAAATTATTCTTTACTCTGGTTCTCCATCCCTAATATATTTTATGTATACTTCTATCAGAGAATTTAACATTATTTTCCATTAGATTACAATTTCATTTAGGGCCAGGACCAAATTTATTTTATACTCCAACAGTGCCTTACAGCATTTTGCATATTAGAGAAACTTCAGTTTTATTCAAACTGATAAAATATATCTTTGAGGAGTATGATCTTTTAAAAAGGGTGAGAAGAACATAGGAGTTACAACAGCCCCCTAACTGCCTGCCATATATTTAAATACGCTTTCAAAACTCAAGAGTATGGAAAAAGATTAGAAATTTACAATGTCTAGTAAGAATTCAAAAATTTATTTATATAAAAATCTAGACTTCTGAATGGATTACTCTGACTAGAAAAATCTTTTTTTTTTTTTTAAGATTTTTTTTTAATTTATTTGACAGACAGAGATCACAAGTAGGCAGAGACGCAGGCAGAGACAGAGAGGAAGAAGCAGGCTCCCTGCTAAGCAGGGAGCCTGATGCAGGGCTCTATCCCAGGACCCTGGGATCATGACCTGAGCCGAAGGCAGAGGCTTTAACCTACGGAGCCACCCAGGTGCCCTGAAAAGATCCTATCTTTAAAGCTATACAATGCTTCTTTTAAAAATTTAAGGTTGTTTAAATGCCAGTGAGAAAATATTAATTCACAGAACTTATTTTAATGACAAGGAATATCATCTGACAGATGATCCTCATGGCTTCCTATCTCAAGTAACATTAATAGCTGGACCAGAATCACTAAATTACCCAAACAAGATCCTTTTAACATATGGAATCAAACAAATCAAAAAACCAAAACTTCTGCTTTAGCATAATGCTAACACTAAAGCCCATGCCAGATATTTTACTGGATAATAAAATAGTATGGGGTATCTCCCTAGTAAAACTAATCAGTAAACAGGTTTGGCCTAATTTAGTAATCTATCCTAGAGTTCAAATTTCTGTTAAAAATGATTCATGATATTAAAGCACTTCAACACTATTAACATTTTGGGCTTTGTTGTTGGGGACCGTACTATATATATGGTAGGATATTTAGCAAGCCCCATGCTGTGACAACACTACCCCATGTCACCTGAAGGTATGAGTGGGGAGATAAGAAATTGCCCCAACTGAGAACTACAGCCATAGAACAGTTAACTACAAAAGGAAAGAATAAAATCAAAAAACTTCTAACCTATCAAATACAGAACAATTATATTCCATAAATGTTTTAGTTCATGTTTCAAGCAGCTAAGCTGAGGGCTTACTTTTTTGTGGTATTTTTTATAATTCTAATCTACTATAACAATAAAAAGGATTAATCTAAAGTAAACTGTGACACAATATACATTTAGTAACTAGTAAAACCAAAACAATACTTACATGAGACACAGAATTAAAAAAAACAAAAACAAAAACAAAAACCACACACCTTTTATTCATTCTTTTCCTTTCTTTTTATGAAGTAGAAAAAATGGTGACCAGGAACAGATAGAAGCATGTCATTTCCTTAATTTAAATAATCATGACCCAGCACCATTCTACTCTGCATGCTACCTTTCTGCATTATGCTTCTTCCTTCTCATTCTTATTCAGTGAGAAAAATGTCAAATATTATCAGAACAGATTCTAAGATTAAACTGCATTAACTTCTAAGAGACCTTCATTTCATTTCACTTGATGTTCATTCATGCACACAAGCAGCTAATACACTTACTTAAAGTTATGGCTAGGACTCTTGGATCTTATGAATATGATGTGCCCATAAAAACTCACCCTGTAAGTTTGTAAAGCTAAAAATATTCACAATGCTATATTTTATATACATTTAATAAGAAAATAAAATCTAGAAAGAAAACAAGTTCTAAAATCAGTAACCCTAGGGCCATACCATTGATTCATTTATCCCAACATTTGCCAAATGTCTACTATGGACCTAGAATTGTTCTAGGCATGTATATGTGTGTGTGTGTATGCTAGAGAAATACAGCAGTAAACAAGACAGAGAGTCCTTGCCCTCATATAGGTTACATTTTAATGAAAAGATCATTAACAAATACATAATGTAATTTCAGATGACCTATATAAAGAAAAAATAAAAAATAAATATAAAAAATTTTTAAAAAGCAGTGTACAAGATAGGCAGTGATTTGGGGAGTTTAGATAATAGTCAGGAAAATACCTCCTGAGAAGGTAACTTTTCAACAGGGCTAAATAAGAAGAGGTGAACTGTCTCCCCATCTGTAATACAATTCTAAAGGTCATTAGGAATGAGGTTGGCTTTCTGAAGGAATAGCAAGAAAGTTGATGTCATGAAATCAAGAAGCAAATAAGAGAGTTAGTAAATAAGTGTGAAGAACTAGCAGGAACTGGGCAGAATCTTTCAGATAAGGAAGGAATGTGGATTTTATTCTAAATGTAAAGGAAAACTACTCAAGGGTTTTAAGCAAATGAGTAACATAACATTTAACTTATAATGATCACTCTACTATGTATGTAGAGAAGTACAGAAACAGAAAGACCAACAGTAGTTCCAGACAAGAATTGAGGACTTTTATAATACCTCCAGTACTCAGATCTTTTGGACTTGTGTCCAAGACATCATTTGCTTTCATGAGATCTCCTGACTAAAAACTAATAAGCTAGGTTTCTTCCATGATCATAAGGGTATCCTGAAGTCCCTACGTTTCAAATCCAGATTAATTCTAATTAAAAAAAAAAAAAAAATACCAGAGTATCTTTAAGATTCAAAGAGCTAGATAAGGCACACAGGTTTGTTCACTAAAATAAAGAATATAAAAAGAGAATAAACCTTTAACAGTAAGGAAAATGAGATAGGCTGAGGCTACAAATGGGCTACACATTTTACTTAGTCTCAGCGAAGCTCAAAATCAATGAAACACAGCAGAGAAAGGTCATGGCCTAGAACATGCAAGAGGGGGCTATCGGCAACCTGTATAAACAACAGGAGAGCCAAACTCTCAAAAAAAAAAAAAAAGAAAAAAAAGAAAATTTGGACCTGTATCTCCAGACAGAATTGAAAAATAAGAGCTGAAAATGGAGGAGTAAGAGTTTCTTCTCTAAGAAAAATGAATAAGCTACCTGATGAAAACCCAAGATCTGACATCTTTTTATTCTGGAATTTAGGTACCAGGCCTCCCCTCCAAATCATCCCCCACACAGTTATCATAAAGCAGTATACAGAATTAATACAAAGAATATACTAAATTATTTACTAAATGAGGAAGGCCTGCCAATCAGCTCCCCTATTCCTTCATTCTAAAATGTATGAAGAGGGGCACAGATGGCTGAGCCAGTTAAGCATGTGACTCTTGATTTCAACTCAGGTCATAATGTCAGGATTGAGGGAATGAGCTCCCCCTGCCCCCCCCCCCGGCAAACACTGGGCTTGGGTTCCATACTGGGCATGGAACCTGCTTAAGATTCTCTCTCTTCCTCTCCCCTCCACCCTCTCAGTACATCTCTCTCAAAAAAGAAAAAAAAAAAGTGTATGAAGAAATAATTATTTAAAAAAGGAAAATAAAGTAATTTTAAAGAAAAAATTATAGAACATTAAATAAGAAGGGGATGCTATTTTTTAAAAAGTTTAGAAATAAGGAAACATAAGCAATAAATATTAAGGCTTCAAGAAAGCGTTAGAAAAAATTTGAGGAATCCTCTTAGAATACAAAGGAAAAAATGCATGGGAAATGAAAGAAAATACAGAAATCCAACATATGAATTACAGAGGTTCCACAGAGAAGGGAGGGGGGATATAAAAACTTCCCAGAAGGACAAAAAGAATTCAAACTGATCAAGCTCACTGCAAATGCCCAATAAAGACAACCAAGGATCACTATACCTGCACATATTCTTCTGAAATTTTAAAATTCTAAGCTAAAAATCAAAACCTTAAATACTTTTGCTGACAATAACCTTTGCACACTATTTGGTCTTGCACTGGTAAGAAGACAGACATTTTTAATGAAAATAATGTTTTGTTGGTTGATTTTTGCCTTTTAGAAAAATTTATAGATAAAAGTGCAAACATTTATGGAACAGAATATAAATGTAATCAGGGTAACATAGTAAAGGGAAACCCAAAAAAGCTTCCCACCCCAAATATGTCACACAGAAAGTGGACAATGACAATCCACAGAATGGAGGAAGATATCTGTAACAAATGTAACTAAGATTAATAGCCAGAACATGCAAAGAATTGGGGGGAAAAGTTAAAGAAAAATAGACTACAGACAGTTCACAAAGGACGAAATCTAAATGTCCAGTGAACATTTTAAATGATGCTTAATCTTGTTAGGAATCTGGAAAACACATATTAAGAGAATAAGATGCCATTCTGTATATAGCCAAACTAAAAGTCTTGTAATACCAAACACTGAGGAAAATATCATTCTCATACTCTGCTGGTTGATGAAGATGTAAACTGGTATAGGTGGAGAGCCAACCTGGCAATGACCCCAAGGCCCAGCAATTCCATTTTTAAATGCATTCCCTGGAGAAATTTTATACAAATACATAAGGAAATATGTACAAAAAAGCTTACTGCTACATCCTATGTAACTGGAAAAACACTGAAAATAACATGTCCATCTTTAAGAAAGTAGGTAAATTATGTATTATTCATAACAAAGAAACACTATAAAGCAATTAAAATGAACTAACTAGAAGTTCATGTATAAAAACATCTATAGAAATGATATAAATACCAAATTTAGGACAGAGGAAGGAAAAATGGAGGAAGAAAAATTGTACACAGTAGTTCTAATGATATGCAAAACCATGAAGTTGGTAGATAGATAAGGGCTATTATTTTCTCCACTTTTTTTGTGACTAATATTTCACAATAAAGAGGTTCCCTGAGGAAAAAAACACACTAAAAAAGTTATGCAAAACTAATACTTAAAGGATTATTATTATAAATCCAACCCTGAAACCAATTCTGGAGTCCTAGTATCAAGAACTTACATCATTTCTACCCTTAAATTATAAATAGCGACTATTAAAAAAATACATACTCTGTAACTGATGTTACACTTTCCTGTCCAAAAGGTCCAACTGGATCATCCTTGAATTTATCACTTGGAAGCTGAGGTGGTAAAAACTCTACATCTTTTTTCTTTGGGACCTTGTAATATTTCCAGGCTATATTAGCTTCATCTTCTTCCAAGTTTACTGCTGTACCAACATACACTGTAGGTTCTACAGCTTCCTGGAACTGAGCTGGGAAAGACTGGGATAAACTGTCTATCCTATCTTCCATTGGTTTAGAAGGAACCAAGGGATCTGGTGTTGGCATTTGATAAAAATGCTGACTTTGAGGAGTTGAAGGTGTTTTAGTCACTCCTTCATCGACCACGTCACATGGGTGAGGACTAAGTGGAGGTGGCTGAGGTGAATTTGCCATTTCGGTGCCATGCATCTGAGGAGTCTTTGCTACATCATTAGTTCGGATATTTGAAAATCTCACTTGACTATCCGGAGCGGAGATCACAAGTCTTTGGCTAGCTGAATCTGTATCCATGCCAACATCATCACTAACAGATACACGATGGTGAAAAGGAGTCAAGGGGCGTTTCTGTGGTTTTTCACTCTTTTCTTGTTTTTCATTGGTCTTGTGCTTAGGAAGTACTTGTTGTTGCTGACTTAAAGACGATGCCTGTCCTTGTTGTCCAGGATTTCTTGGTTTGAGACTTTTGTGCCTAAAAAGTTAGAAGAATGGTTACAGTATAGCTATTACATCAAAGTACGCAAGTTAACACTATTAGACAATTCATGTATTTGTTTTTTTACATATAAATCTAAAAGTAAATGATTTGAATTTACATGGAAAAAATACTTTGCTCAGCAACCTGAAACTACAAACGTCAGAAAGATTTAGAAGAGCCAATTATCTTCTGCTCATTTAATAACTATGTGATCAGATAACAAAGATGATTTACCTTACATAACCTAAAGTTTTTATTTTATTTTATTTCTTTTTTTTAAGATTTTATTTATTTGAAACAGAGAGAGAGATCACAAGTATGCAGAGAGGCAGGCATAGAGAGAGGAGAAAGCAGGCTCCCCGCTGAACAGAGAGCCCGATGCGGGCCTCCATCCCAGGACCCTGAGATCATGACCTGAGCCGAAGGCAGAGGCTTAACCCACTGAGCCACCCAGGCGCCCAAGTTTTTATTTTATTTAAAGATTTTATTTATTTGTCAGAGAAAGCGAGAGAGCACAAGCAGGGGGAGAGGCAGGCAGAGGGAGAGGGAGAAGCAGGCTCCCTCCTGAGCAGGGAGCCCGATGCAGGGCTTGATCCCAGGACCCTGGGATCATGACTTGAGCTGAAGGAAGATGCTTAACCAACTGAACCACCCATGAGCCTTGCACAACCTAAATATTTTAGTATGTGAATACACAGAGATAAAATTCTAGTTATTTTAAGATAAAAAAGTATAGAAAGATCTGAAACTCATTCATTCATGAATGTACCTGATATTTCAGAATAACTGTTATAAATCATTGGCTTGGCTGAGCTCAAACATCATCTACAATCCTATAGCAAACAGCCAAAAAACTTACTCTACAGAAATGAAGTTAAATCATTCTGGATAGTACTGCAACAGCTTAATGGACCACACATGGCACCTACCTTCCTTCTCCCAAGTCTTACCACTACAAACTAAAGAATCAGCTAACTAGAAAAGAAACTGACTAAAAGAATTATTTCCCTCATAATGTGAAGGAATTCTGAAACTGAAAAACTTAAAACTATATACCTAAAAACCTAGTAATTTTGTTCAGAGTTTAAGATTTAAGTGTAGTAAAAATACTGTGCACCTTGAGATTTCTAAATTCAACTGACAATGATGTATATAATGTATTTTTTAAACTAAGAAACTAAGCAAAAAATGTGGAGGAATATAAAGTAAAAGCATTCAGAGCAGAGTAGCGCAGCGGAAGCATGCTGGGCCCATAAAGTAAAAGCATTCAGTATTCATTAGATTTTGTTTTGTTGTGTCAGAGATAACCAAAAAGTATGAAAAGGCAATTGTAGGTGTTTTGAAGAACCCTCTCTATTCAGGGAACATGCTGAACACTCCTCCGTACAGAGTCTAGGACATAATTATATGCATAAGGGGAAAAAAGCATGAAAGTTATTGAAGAAAATTAGGATTATGTCAAAAAGACATAATTAAAAATCCACATTAACCTGTTAACAAAATCAAAGACATTATAAGAAAAGGAAATCACAGAGTAATATCCCTCAAGAATATAGATGTAAATCATTAACAAAGTATTAGTAATCCAGTAATTTATAAATGTATAATACATCATGACCAAACGATAGCTGTCCCAGAAATAAAAGGTAGAACATTCAACAGAAATCAGTATTATTCATCACATTAACAGAATAAAAGAGAAAACCATATAGTTATCTCCAAAAGTACAGAAAAACATATGGCAAAATTCAACACAGAATTCATTATAAGAAGGTTCAAAATGCAGACTAAAACTTAATTTGATAAAGGACATCTACGAGAAACAACTAATATCATACTTAATGATAAAAGGCTGAAAAATTTATCCCTACAACTGGGAACAAAGCAAAAATATTAATTCAATATTTCTATTCAATAACTATTGAAAGTTTTAGCCAAAGTAGTAAGAAAAAAGAGATTATTCATAGTAAAAATGGTAAACTTTACAATGAGGGGTCAAAGCTGATCATCACCTCCTCAATCTCAACTAATTATTAAAAGTGAACAAACAGACATTTGTCTTCTGATGTGACACAATACAAAACAACACAGCACCACTTACGAAGTATTCTCCTCAAATATTTTGAGCCTGAGGTGTGCCTCGGTGCCTCAGTGGGTTGAGCATCTGACTCTTGATTTCAGCTCAGGTCAAGATCTCAGGGTCCTGAGACTGAGCCCAGTGTCAGGGTGTGTGTGCTGGGCGTGGAGCCCACTTAAGATCCTCTCTCTCTCCCCCAACCCACAGCTCACACATTTGCTCTCTCAAAAATAAAATTTAAAAATTTTTAAAAATTGAACATGAATACATTAAGCCTCTAGATCAGCACTGTCCAACAAAACTTCCTGTAATAATGGAAATGTTCTATTTGGCTACTGAGGACCTGATATGTGACTAGTTCAACTGAGAAACTGAATTTTTAAGTGTATTTAAATCCAAATACTTTAAATAGCCACTAGTGGCTAGAACTGGACAGCACAGCTCTACAACTAACTTCCATTTACAGAAATGCAAGGGATAAAGGAAGAAATTAAATGACATACTTAAAGTACAGGTTATAATATATATGACAAACTGAGAAATCCAGAATGTGGAACATTCCACAGGATAACTGACATAGCTTTTCCAACCAAGTCAATGGCATAAAAATGGTGTAGGGGATTACAAGAGAGACCTAGAAGACTTAACCAAATGTAAACTTCCTGTTCAGATCCTCGTCAAAACAAACCTACTACAAAAAGGTATTTCAGAGACAAATCTGTAGACGGTATGAGATGATACTAAGAAAATACTATTCTTTTTATTAGGTGTGATAATGAAATTACAGTTATGTAAGAAAATAATAAAATATTAATAGATAATTAATAATAAATTACTAGAGTTGTGTACTGAAGGAGTGAAATGATACTTAGTATTTGCTTTAAAAATTTTCAGCAACATGTGCCTGGGTGGCTCAGCTCGTTAAGCGCCAGCCTTCAGCTCAGGTCATGATCTCAGGGTCCTAGGATCGAGCCCCACATGGGGTTCGCTGCTCAGCGGGGAGCCTGCTTCTCCCTCTCCTTCTGCCCCTCCCTCCTGTGCTCTCTCGTTCTCTCAAATAAATAAAATCTCTAAAAAAAAAATCTTCAGCCAAGAGTACAGCATAGGTGAATGCCCAAATAAAGTATTACATCTTCACAGTATTATGGAGTAGTATAAACTTAACTCAGAGGAGGGTCCATATATGTTAACATAGAAAAATACCCATGGTAACTGTTTATCAAAATAAGAAAGCTGCGGAACAGTATATATAGCATGATGTCATTTGTATGAAAGAAAGCAGGCAGATCTGCAGACATATATAGGAGAGGAAATTAAGTTTTTAATTTTATTTCATGTGCATTATTTGAATTATTCAAATTTGGCATTTAAAAAAATTTTAATAAAAAACAAGCAGTAGGGCGCCTGGGTGGCTCAGTGGGTTAAAGCCTCTGCCTTCGGCTCAGGTCATGATCCCAGTGTCCTGGGATCGAGCCCCACATCAGGCTCTCTGCTCCGCCGGGAGCCTGCTTCCTCCTCTCTCCGTCTGCCTGCCTCTCTCTGCCTACTTGTGATCTCTGTCAGGTGAATAAATAAAATCTTAAAAAAAAAAAAAAAAAAAAAAGCAGTAGTTTATTCCAATGTAGAATAATCCCTTCTCTGATCATCCTGTCTTTGAATACTTTCAATGACAAGGCCCACATTACCTTATAAGGAAATGCATTCCATTGTGAAATAGCTCCCGTTGTTAAAAAAGAATTTTAAAAAATTTTATTTAAGTAATCTATCCCCAGTGTGGGGCTCAAACTCATGACCCCAAGATCAAGAGTCCAGACAACAAGCCAGGCACCCTGTTAAAAAATAATTTATGCTAAATGGAAACTTCCCTTTTGTGTATCTTCCAGTCATTAGTCCTAGTTCTATTTCTAAAGTTCTGCTGTCTAACAATGATATCTACAATCACATGTGACTACTAGAAACTCAAAATGTGTCTAGTTCAAATTGAGATGTACTTCAAGTGTAAAATGTAAACCAGTTTTTGAAGACATGAAAAAATATGCCAAGTATCTCAAAATTTTATACTGATATGTCAAAATAATCATTTTAGATGAATCAACCAATAAAATGTTAAAATTTTTACAAATCTTTAGTAGAAGAGGTCTAAATGAAGTAAATGTATTAAGTAAATATGGATGGCTGCTACATAAAAGTACACAGTCCAATTTTCTTACTTTTGTGCATGTTTGAAAATTTTCCCAACAGAACAAGGTAGAACTAAAATGCAAAAAACGACAACACGGAAAATAACTGGCGCAAGATTAACATGTCCAAAGGTCCTTGTCTGTTCCATAAAGAAAATGGACATAAAGATTAACTTTTGATTTGACAGAACACAATGCAATAAGGAAAACAGACATAATGATTAACTTTCAATTTGATAGAAAACAAATGCAATAAATGTTTGATTCAACTTACAGAAGAATTAAAATAGAGTAACTTCTAAGCCAGGTTAAGAAAAAAAGGACAACAGTCAACAATAACAGCAAGAAAGGGAAAGGAAAGCAAAGGAAAAAAAAAAAAAAAACACAGGAAAAAAACAAAACAAAAGAAGGCAAGAATAAGTAGATATCATGACAGTTTTTATTCATTTAATAACTATTCAAATATTTTAGTGTCTACTACAAAAGTCCTCAAAATATGGTTCACACTCTTTCAGGGGTTGTTTGTGGAGTTCAAACCATTATCATAATAGCATCAAGATATTATTTGCCTTTTTTTTTTTTAAAGATTTTATTTATTTATTTGACAGATCACAAGTAGGCAGAGAAGCAGGCAGAGAGAGAGGAGGAAGCAGGCTCCCCGCTGAGCAGAGAGCCCGATGCAGGGCTCGATCCCAGGACCCTGGGATCATGACCTGAGCCAAAAGCAGAGGCTTTAACCCACCGAGCTACCCAGGCGCCCCCATTATTTGCCTTTTTCATTATGGTGATATTTACAATGAAGTTACAAAAGCAAGGACAGTAAAACTGCTGGCAATCAAACATGAATCAAGACGTGATACTATTAGTAGAAGTACTATGTTCTTTACCAACATACTCAATTTTTTTAAAAGTCAGTTTCACTTAAGAATATCCTTCTGAAGATTAAAAAAGTAATCTTTAGAGGCGCCTGGGTGGCTCAATGGGTTAAGCCTCTGCCTTCAGCTCAGGTCATGATCTCGGGGTCCTGGGATCGAGCCCTGCATCAGGCTCTCTGCTCAGTGGGGAGCCTGCTTCCCCCCCCTCTCTCTGCCTGCCTCTCTGCCTACTTGTGATCTCTCTGTCAAATAAATAATCAAAATCTTAAAAAAAAAAAAAGTAATCTTTATTAAATTCAATCTTTGCATATACAGCTTTTCATATTCTACGTAAAGAAATAGGAGGTGCACCCAGCTTGCTCAGTTGGCAGAACATGTGACTCTTGATCTCAGTTAGGGTCATGAGTTCAAGGCCTGCCTGGGGTATAGAGTTTACTTAAAAAACAAAAACTCATTAAAAAAAAAAAAAAGGAAATACACATAAAGCATTTCTGCTACATATTAAAAACAATGGCTGATTTAAGGGAAAGTCCTTATATATTTGAGTTGCAAGCTAAACTAGGCATTTTTTTCATAGAACACTGTTTTCATTTAAAAAAACAATAATTAGGGCACCTGGGTGCCTCAGTGGGTTAAGCCTCTGCCTTCAGCTCAGGTCATAATCTCAGGGTCCTGGGATGGAGCCCTGCATTGGGCTCCCTGCTTAGCGGGGAGCCTGCTTCCCCCCCTCTCTCTGCCTGTCTCTCTGCCTACTTGTGATCTGTCAAATGGATAAATAAAATCTTTAAAAAAATTTTTTAAATAAATAAATAAATAAATACATCAATAATTAACTGATAAACCTTAGTTACCTAGATTTGGTTATCTGGCAGATGTGGTTATTTGGGTCTCAAAAAAGAACAAAAGGAGTTTATCACTTTAAGGAAAAACAAATAATTAAATTTGAGCTTTTAAGCAAGACTTAGAATTTGGAAATTTTATCTGCGACAATAAGCTTCACAACTTTCCAATATTAAAAGGATTTTTCTAATGAGATCACTGGCGATATGAACGCAAATTTTTTATACCATACAACAAAATGTGTTAACATTCAAGAATCCACGTAATTCAGTGACTTCATATTTACCAAATGATGAATTTTCCAAATCACGCATAAGTAAAAGATTCATCTAGTTATTATGGAATAGAGGAATGTGATTAATATGGCTTCAGATCATACATTTAAACTAATCTTTTAGAAACCACCACTTGTCAAACTTTGGTGTAGTATCAAAGCATATCCACAATTACCTGATAAAGCTATTAAAATAAACTCTTCCCCTCTTCCAATTGCATAGCTATGTGAGGCTGGATTTTCTTCACATACTTCAACTAAGACCACATACACAGAAGACTGATTGCAGAAGGAGATGAGAATCTGGGTATCTTCTATTAAGCTCAATACTGAAGAGATTTGCAGAACTGTACAACAATGCCACTCTTCCAGTATTGTTTGCTTCACAAAACACAACTGATTTCTTTTTTTTTTTTTTAAAGATTTTATTTATTTATTTGACAGACACAGATCACAAGTAGGCAGAGAGGTAGGCAGAGAAAGAGGAGGAAGCAGGCTCCCTGCCGAGCAGAGAGCCCAATGCGGGGCTTGATCCCAGGACCCTGAGATCATGACCTGAGCCGAAGGCAGAGGCTCTAACCACTGAGCCACCCAGGCGCCCCCACAATTGATTTCTATAGAAGTCTCTTATTCATGTTAATATGTACTGGGTTTATTGGGGGTTTTTTAATAAATTAAATAGAACTTTAAAATTTAACTAAAATATGGGGCACCTGTGTGGCTCAGTCAGGTTAAGCGTCTGCCTTTGGCTCAGACCATGATCCCAGGTCCTGGGATGGAGTCCCGCATCCAGCTCCCTGCTCAGTGGGGAACCTGCTTCTCCTTCTCCCTCTGCCTGCTGCTCCCCCTACCTGTTCTCTCTTTCTCTCTGTCAAATAAAATAAAATCTTTAGAAAAAAAATTAAAGAAATTAGTAAAATTTCACTAAAATAGATGTAAACAGATGTAACCCACAAAAATAAAAGCACTTTGGGATCCTCAATAATTTTTAAGAGTGTAAAGGAGTGATGGGACCAAAAGTTAAGATTAGTCAAGTAATGCAAGGCACTAAGGAAATACAGTATCTCTAATAATCTGAGGGGAACTATAGGTTATTTTCCAAGTATATAAGGGATGTGAAAAGTATACAGCCATAGATTCATTTACCCTTTTATAAGGATAAGAAACTATTAATTTGGTACATATACTAAGAGCAGTGGCTCTCTAAAATTTTGGTATCATTAAATCCCAGCCCCTTTCTTCTATATGAACACTTTCCTTTTTTTATTATTATTAACATATATTATTTGTTTCAGAGGTCCAGGTCTGTAGATTTATCAGTCTTACACAATACACAGTATGAACACTTTCCTTAAGGCTAGTCTCCTCTAGAGGAACCTGGGTGGCTCAGTCGGTTGAGCTTCCAGCTTTTGGTTTCAGCTCAGGTCATGATCTCAGGCTCCCAAGATCAAGCCCCATGTCAGGCCCCCCGCTCTTCTCTCTCTCCCTATCTAAAAATAAATAAATCTTAAGGGGGGGGGGGGGAACCTAGTCTCCTTTATAAAAAACAAGTGAATTTCATAAAAGAACTCAACTAATTTGGGGAATTGTCCCAAAAAAGAAGTTGTGTTCTTAAAGCAAAATCCAACAAAGATTCCTTTAGATTTGTTTTCCTACTGATAAAGTTCCTAATATTTTAATGTTAACATCTGAAATTTATTGTATTACTTTCTATTTATATAGCTTGCGTAGAGCTAATTTTCTTAAGAACACTATCACACTAAAGCTTAATTTCAATAAATATGCAATATTTAATCTCATTAATAACTGAAAAAAAGCCAATTCAAAACAATTTTATGCTTTTCATTTATTCTACTAGCAAAAAATTAATTTTAAGGACTGTTCTCAGATCGGTGAAAGCACAAGAAAAACCAGCACTTTTTTTTTTTTTTTTTTTTTAAACCAGCACTTCTTATATAAAAAGTGGGAATAAAGTTGGTAGGATCTTTTTGAATTTGCAAGTATTTAATAGCCCCCCCTCGCACAACTCTGTATCACATCACCCACCTAACTTTTTTCCTCTTAGCACTCACCACTCTTAAAAATCTAAAGATTAAAAATTCTTATTTTAAGTAATTATCTATCCCATTACTGTATAGGATGCATAATAGCAGGAGCCGTATTCATGACTGTATCTGAGCTAAGGACATCTATCATAGAGTAAATGTTCAAAAAAAGTCTGATAAATAATTGACAGTCCTAGAAGTATTATTTTTTTAAAAGTAAACACAAACAAAAACTTTTGGAAACAACCTATTTGTCCATCAAACCCGGAATGATTATATACACTATGGTACTTCAGTGGAATACCAAGAAGTTTTTAACAATAATATGGCAGATCTACAAGTAACTAGAATGGAATGATCTGAGGCACATTAAATGAAAAAAATAAGCTGTTAAATACATCCGTATCATATTTTTGTGTTGAGAGGAAAAAGACATACACAGAATTACAGAAAAACTATGGAAATATAATACCTAATTGGCCAGTAGTCAATTCTAGGGAAAAGTAGTAGCATTTGGAAAGAGACTATAGTGGTCAAGGGTAACTTCAGCTCTATTTGTAGAATTTAAATCTTCAAATCATACATTACATACTCATTCAAATTGCTTATATAACTATGCATTTTTTTCTTCAAATTGATTCTAAGAGAAATCAACATGTTGTTGAGGGTCCAGTCCTGTGTCTTACCAAGAGGAAATCTACTATAGAGAATCCGTTACCAAAAAAAAGAGGAAAATGAGGCAACTCACAGATTACCGATAGCAGAGAGCTTCTGTGACTTCTTGAACTAAAAGGGTAGTAAAACGAAATAGTATCACCAGATCAAAGAAGCTTGGGATGGTGTTAGAACCACAGTGTGATGTCTTCAGTCGTAAACTGGACCACGGAAGAAGGGGCCACTAATGGGAAAGAGAACTGCTGCTGGAGTTGGCTCAAAAAAAGGGGTAGAGAAATACGCTGGCTTCTTTCCTCATCTCATCCACCAATCTTCCGTTAGCACCTACCATTGCCAAATCCAGAAAGCAGGCTGGTCTAGTCAAATAATCATGTTGTACATTTTAAACTCTCACAATGTTATTTATCAATGATATCTCAATAAAGTTGGGGGGGTGGGGGCAACAACAAACACATGTAGAAAGCAAAGGACCCTAGGAAATGTAATCCCTTGCAACACAGAACAGAGCAGGGAAAAAACAGGAGAGATTTGACAGCAAACTGGCTGACTAGCACAGTCAAGTTATCAAATGTGTGCCCTACTTCCTATGTTCTATGGCAGCAGATGATACACGTGGTGGCTCAGCATCTATTTTAAGCCTTATTTAAGAATTAAGAGAACCTGATTTGAGAGAAGTGGAAGAGGAATTAGAGGTACAAAATGCAGTAACGGGGGGAGGGGGGAGTAAATTATTAGAAACACTGTTATTTCCTAGAGGAGCAAATATACCAGTCAGTCACATGTATAGATTATACAAAATTTCATTATATCAAATCTCTCTATACCTGGGAGGAATTTCTGGAAATATGAGACACAGTAAGTTTTGAAAAATAAAAGTTCAGCTTAGAAACCAAGAATTTAAACTTAAACTTATGTTTATCAATATGCACTTTGAGGGTCTTCCTCTAAAACCATTTTAGGGGTTCCTGAGTGGCTCAGTCAGTTAAATGTCTGCCTTTGGCTCAGGTCATGATCCCAATGTCCTGGGATCGAGCCCCACATCAGGCTCCCTGCTCAGTGGGGAGTCTTCTCTCTCTCCCTCTGCCATTCCCCCTTGCTCATCCTCTAATAAAAATCTTAAAAATAACACTTTTAAAACTCAAAAAAAATCTTAAAAATAAACAAAATCATTTTAAACAAATATACTTAAAACTTGCATCTTTCAAAAAAGAACAAAACAAAATCTAGGTTAGGAACTAAAGAAGAAGAGTTGCTTGATAAAAATGCCAATATTGAAAGAAAAGCCTAATTTCATTTAAGCATTCTACCGATTTTAGACTAGGAACTGGTAAACTTCTTCTGCAAAGGACCAGATGGTAAATATTTTAGGCTCTGGAGACCATGTAGTCTGTGCCACTACTACTCAACTCTGTGAAAGCAGCCACAGTTCACATGTAAATGAACAGATGTGACTCTGTTCCAATAAATCTTTATGGACATTAAAATTTGAATTTCATGCAAGCTTCACATGTCACAAAATATTCTTTTTTATTTTTTCCAACTATTTAAAATTGTAAAAATCATTCTCAGCCCACAGGACATATAAAAACAAGCAGTGAGCCAAATTTGGCCAATGGATCATAGCTGCTGATCTCTGGTCTCAAATAACGTCATGGAGCTCTACATTTGAAGATTAGGTTTGGGTCGCCTCTGTCCAAATGGCTATGATGTTAAACTATTTTAAACTGTTAAACAAGGGATAATCTATTCAAATTTTTATTCCAATCTATCAGCAACAGACAAGTTTTTAACATAGTTGTCAGACTTCAAAAAATTATACAGTCTCTAATGCAAAGAATCTATGTAAGTACATTTAACCTACACAAAAACAAACCAGAACACTTGAGAGTCTTTCACGGTATTCTTTTTTTTTTTTTTTTTTTTTTTTTTAGGATTTTATTTATTTGAGAGAGAGAGAAAGAGTGTGAGCGCACACAGGCAGGGGTAGAGGCAGAGGCAGGGAAAGAAACAGACCTTCTACCCCACCCAAGCTGAACAGGGAGCCCAATGAGGGGCTCAATCCCAGACCCTGGGATCATGACCTGAGCCAAAGATAGCTGTTTAACCGACTGAGCCACCCAGGTGCCCCTCTATCACTGTATTCAATCAAACAAAGCTAATATAAGGAAAACCTTGGCCCTAACCTACATGCACTCCATTCCTTTGGCTCACATCTGTGACAAAAGAGTAACCAACTATTAGTTCACAAGTTCTAGTAAGGGATGTCAGGGATATTATTTGTTTACAAGACTGCAAAAGCATATGATCTACCTTTCATTTTAGAATAAAATAATAAAATGTAGGCAATATAATCCAAATGCCTCTGATAACCAAATCTCAAAGTCTCCAATACAGAAATACAACTGCCCAAAGAATTCCAAGTTCATCTATTCTTCTACTAATCTTTAACCAATATAGGCTATGAGAAAGTTTGTATTTTTACAGTGCAGCTTCAATCCCTTGTAGAATCGTTCCTTCTGAATCTTATTTCAACATTTCCCTAGACTTTGCCCAAAAGGATGTTACAAGAAATTGCTGGGCAATACCTAATACCATATTTACTATAAAAAGGATTGCAAGGGGCACCTGGGTGGCTCAGTCGTTAAGCGTCTGCCTCCAGCTCAGGTCATGATCATAGGGTCCTGGGATCAAGCCCCACATCAGGCTCCCCACTTGGCAGGAAGCCTGCTTCTCCTTCTTCCACTTCCTCTGTTTGCGTTCCCTCTCTCACTCTCTAATACATAATAAAATCTTTTTTTTTTTTCTTTTTGAGGGTAGGCAGCTATTTTTTATTTAAAAAATTATTGACTACTGACTACTTGCTGGGTTTTTTTTTTTTCGTATTTTCTGACACTTTTTTTCTTTATTACTTTGTGTACCACATCCAGTGCTCCATGCAATACATGCCCTCCTTAATACCTACCATGAGGCTCACCCAACCCCTACCCTCCTTCCCTCCAAAACCCTCAGTTCGTTTCTCAGAGTCCAGTCTCTCATGGTTTGTCTTAAATAAAAAAGGGGGGTGGAGGGAAGGACTGCAGAAATTTTCATCTAGTATATCATCTATCACCTTTTTGATGAGAACCTATGGAAGAAATTTCTCAGGCACAGTGCCATCTATGAACTCTTTTCTCAAGAGACTTACGTGTCTTTTACCTTATAGATAATACATATACTATACTCGTATAAAATTCTCTTTTATTTAGCTGTAAAACCAAGCCTTCACAGTTCAGCTCTGGTAATTGTGTAAAGACTATGGCACACATTTGTATGTACTTCTATAATCAGCTCCAAGTCACTGAATTTTTTTTTCCCTCAAAATTTTCTTTTGAAAAAAAAAAAAAAAATCCTCACAAATTGTGCTTAGGTTAAGCTAGCTCGAAGTGAGACCTAACTTTTCAACAGCATAAGACACTATCACACCACGTATATAGACATTCATCAACCGGGGGGGGGGGGGAGCAAAACTACCTCAAACAGCTGCAGTTTGTTCTTTGTGTGGCTTCAACAAAATCCCAGGATGCTACTTTATCAGGTATCTCTTCTTCAGACAGACCACCTGATGAAGCTGAATATTTCCTCCTAAGATTTGAAATTATACAATTCTTTAGAAATCATAAGGTTTTGTATAACCATGAATTAAGTATTAAAATTGAAATTCAAAAGTCAGACTTTTAAAGTCATACAAATGACTCTATACTTTAAATATCTATGTGCAAATAACTACCAACATGCAATATTTTAAACTTGAAAATGAAAACACGTACTTGTTCTGTGCTCTGTTCATATTGCATTCTTGCCAAACTCTATCCACCACATGATTTGCTAATTTTCTGGGTATTTTCCCACCATGGTGGTTAGTACTATCAGAGTTGAAGCCATCAGACACTGAAGAAAATTTGACCCACTTCTGGGCAGACTGAGGATCAACTGAAAACAAACAAAAAAGAACAGGCTATAGGAGAATAAAAGTACTTTTAAATTAACATTATTTGGGTTTGGGCTTGGGTTTTTATTTCTTGTTAATTTGTTATGCAGTGTATTCCACAGTTATCTGATTTGTCTCCATATATCTTGAAGCAAAAAGCATGTTACTTTACTTAAAATACAGAAAGCATGGGTGCCTGGGTGGCTCAGTGGGTTAAAAGCTCTGCCTTCAGCTCAGGTCATCATCCCAGGATCCTGGGATCAAGCCCTGCATGGGGCTCTCTGCTCAGCAGGGAACCTACCTCCCCCATCCTCGCTGCCTGCCTCTCTGCCTACTTGTGATCTCTGTCAAATAAATGAATAAAATCTTAAAAAAAAAAAAAAAATACAGAAAGCAAAAAATCCAAACAGAGGATGTAAACTTGGTGGTAGTGTTCTATCAATGCTAACTTCCTGACTTTGAGGATTAAATGGTAGTTATACAGGAGAGTGCTCTTAAATTTGGGAAAAACACTGAGTCAGTGGGTGTAATGGGGCATTGTGTCTGCAGCTTGTTCTCAAATGATTCAGAAAAAGACCAATGATAATAAATGTATACATCAAGAGAGGGTGATAGAACCAATGCTAACAGTTTGGAAATCTGGATGAGGGAGTTCTTTGTATTATACATGAAAACTCTTCAGTAAGTCTGAAATTATTTCAAAATAATTACAACAGATTTATAACTAGTGTTAATGAAACAGATTAATACAATACCTGTTTGGACTTCCTCAGGAGATGTAGGTGGTGTAAGAGTAACTGAAGATATAGCAGGATCTCTTGTGGAAGCAGGCACTTGGTGGACACCCAAGCAAGAAGCTGAACAGTGAGAGGATCCCACAGAGCTAGGAGTAGGAATGTCTGACTGAGGGACTAGAACAAAGCATGCTGGGTAGATCATTCGGACACCAGCTGAAAAGAAAAAATAATGGACAGGAAAATAAATTACCACTGTGACTATAGTGGGATTAGTTTCACTCAAAAGTACTGTAATAGAAAAGTTTGTATGATTATATTTGTTTAATTAAATAAACTTAATGTATTTTTTTTAAGATTTTATGTATTTATCTGACACAGAGATCACAAGTAGGCAGAAAGGCAGGCAGAGAGAAAGAAGGGAAGCAGGCTCTCTGCTGAGCAGAGAGCCTGATGCGGGGCTCGATCCCAGGACCCTGGCAACATGACCTGAGCCGAAGGCAGAGGCTTTAACCCACTGAGCCACCCGGGCGCCCTCTTAATGTAATTTTTATAAATATATGCTCCTTTTGGCATAAGGTTTTTTGGAAGAAACTAAGAGAAGCTGTTAATACCTTTAATGGTTACCTTCAGTGAGAGACTGAGAAGCAAGCAGCTTTCCCTTTTCATTTTTGGATTTTCTACCCATGAGTGTATATTACTTTTAAATCTTTATTTATAAAGCTGAAAACTATAATGTATATTTTTTAATTTTTTTAAGTTTAACAAAGGTAATCTGGACACTAGAATTAAGGACCATTTTCTGCTTTCTTCTTCATAAGTCTTTTTATGAAAGCTTAATATATGTTTGTGTTTTGTTTCTGGTTTTTTCACAACTACCCTGGTAGTAATGCATTTATTAAAATTCAATACTGGTATTCTTTTTATTTAAAAAAAAAAGTGAAAAAGGCAATCTTCATATATTGCCACATGATTCCATTAAACACTGCTGCAGATTCTAATCCTAATTATCTGCTCAATTATACATTCCCCACACCTCCCCCATCTCTCTAATATGGAGAATACCTATTCACTCCACTGTTAGGCTTGCCTGTGTGACCCGCATGTGATATAAACATCCCAACAGGAGCTTTAAATGTGCTTCACGATCAGTCCAGCCTCTCTTATTCCTGTCCTTTCCCTCAAGATGCACATGTCCCAAATATAGTTTACCTTGTTAATCTGGGTCCCTGAATGAGAAAACCATATAGAAGAGCCAATATGAAAAGAGCTGACCTGGGCAGAGCAGATCAAAACCATGAGTTCTTAAGTGTATCTTCTACCTTCTAAAAGTTATCAGAGGCAAGTTTTACCGAATGTTAAAATACTACACGACACTGGTGGTCAACTTTCCGGCTTCCAAATGTTACTCATTCACAGTTACCTTCTTCCCATCTTTAGCATGCTTACCTCTAGGTGAAATATATTTCCTTGCCCCAATGACTTTGGCATGACAAAGTGACTAGTTCTGTCTAATGCAGTGTAAGCAGATGTAACATACATTATATCCTAGCAGAAGCTTTAAATACACTTACATAGTTACACTCAGTACTTATTATTCCTCTGGTCTTTAAGAACAGCATGTCCCTGAGAGTGGGTAATCACTGAACCTAGGTTGTAGAATGACAAGATATGAGGAGCCAAACCACAATCATACTGCAGCCCTTATGTAATGTGAGGAGAAAACAAAGAAATACATGTTTAATGCTGAAAGGCACTAAGGTATTAGAACTATCATTCAACAAAATCTAAGCAACATACAGTCACATACTTTCCCCTTAAATTTAATACTCAGAATCCATACCAACAAGAACTTCTACTGCAGCTAAAGAATCATCTTCCCAATCCATATCTTCCTGTTTTTCTTCAGACATCTCCTTTAAGCAAGATGAGATAGGATAGAACTGTTTCCATTCACCAATCAGTTTTTTGGTAGCTGAATCAGACATCTTGAATGCTTGTCCTGTGAGAGTGCCATTTAGTCCAAATGGGCTTAAGATTACTAGAAACCCAAAAGAGACATCAAGTAAGTAACTAAAGACTGGTACACCAGGTAAGATCACAATGAATAGTTTGACAAGTAATTATGCAATCTAAAAAATAAAAGGAAACTCATATTAACAGTCATTTCAGAGAAAAATTTATTATACCTCACTATTGTGAAGATAAAGCACAATATTTATTATAAAATCTTAAAATTGTGTTCACCCAAAATATCTCACATGGTTAGAATTTCAACATGAGTTGGGGTGTTACGTATATCCTTCAAGTTCTCTTGATTTCCAGTAAGAAAAAGCAACTTAAGGAAAAACTGTGTGCGTGCATGTATCTATAAATCTAAGTATTTTCATTATGCACTGCCATGTAAATTTTTAAAAAGCAAATACTAGGGTTAGAATTAAAACAAGAACATACTGTCAGTCTTTAAAAACCAATCAGCAATTTCATGTAAATATCAAAATCCCCATGTACCAACGTTAAAAATGGCTTACATGACTGGACACAAAAGATCACCTTGAAAGCATAAACATATATATCCGCTAAGTGCTATTTAAAAGAGTATTTTAAAATACGTTATCATTCATATACAAGAAATTTTAAAAATAATATTTGTATTAAAAAGCTTATTTCATTGACTTAAAACCGGGAAAAAGAGTAATTGCTAGGCTAAAGAACAGGGAAATCTCATTAATACCAAAATTTAAAATTACCAATTGCAGTAAGAGTTTTCTTGAAACAATAAGAGATCAAATATCTAAGATAGTAAAATAATCTACCTTGAAATGGGCTATTAGACTGTTGAGCAAGGGTGATATGCTCTTCACTAAGAAGGTATACTGGTTGATGTTGGTTAATTTCCACACTGGTACAAACATTGCTATCTCCATGCAAGAAAAAGGTGAAAGAGCAGGACAAGTGTTCACTAATAAAGAAGAAAAAGTTTTATTTTAGTGATGATTAATAGCGAAAATGTAAGTTAACTTGCTTTTTATTAAAAAGTTATACTACAAAAATATACATCTCTTTAACCCAGAAATTCTACTTCATCATCTGAAAGAAAAAAAAAAAAAAAGTCACAGATATAAGCAAAGATTTAGTTTTAAGAAAAAGAAAAAAACAGCACTGTTTATAGTAGAAAAAGCTGCAAATAGAGGAACCAGTAAACAAGTTAGGTATACCCACACATACCCTTAATAATACATCCACCAAAATATATAAAAAATCTAGGTATGCAATTGAATTAAGGATGACCTAATGTTTATGTTTATTTTCCCTTATAATTAAAAAATTAAATGCAACTATATTTTCTCATTTTATTATTTCTGAAATTGGGCTACAGTCAATCAGTCAAGCATTTAACATACTGCCCTCCTCTCACCCCTAATAGTAAGTTATTTTAAAGCAATGAAGGATCTTACAATTGAAGGCATCCTAGAATCCTAGCTATATGCAAAGCAGAACATCTTACGAAACTTAGATATGGCTGAGAAAATAAAAGTTCCCAGAAGGAAAGCACAAAGATCCTCAGAATAAAATACAGACAGGTCAAATGGCCCAAGAAGAGAAGACTGTACACTAAGAAGAATCCACTTCTCTTATTTCTTCTCCACACATTTATTTTAAGAATTTGTCCTGGGCACTTGTGTGGTGCAGTTGGTTAAGCATCTGCCTTTGGCTTGGGTCATGATCCCAAGGTCCTGGGATCAAGCCCCTTATCAGGCTCCTTGCTCGGTGGGGAGTCTGCTTTTCCTTTTCCCTCTGCCTGCCTCTCCCCCTGCTTGTGCACATGTTGTCTCTCTCTGTGCCAAATAAATAAATAAAATCTTAAGGAAGGAAAAAAAAAATAATTTGTCTTAAAGAACCAGTTCTTTAAAACATAACCATTATAAGCCAAAATGCTTTTGTTATCTATCTATAAGCCCTCTTGAATTATTTCTGGACAAGGGCACAAAAAAATAAGTTACAGTAAAAGTAATACTATAGCTAGCAAAGTGGGAAAATAAAATGTCAGAAAGAGGTGATGAGTACTGCAGAGTTGAGAATTTCTTCACTTTATATATATCAGGGAGCCAACAGATTGTCTGAAGTTGACAGAAATATTAAGAAACTGAAATTTAAGCTATCTCTCAAGTTAAAAAGATAACCAACAGAAAAATTGACAATACTATCACTAATAAACCAATCTTATCTTTCATGGTAAATAATCAGTAGATACTGTCTAAAGTTGATAGATCAAGGTCTAGAGGTATAAGCACCTCTGTAATTATGGCAATAACCACTAGAAGTAGTAAGCAAAAAAGTTAAAACACAAAGATGGAAAACTAAACCTGGTTACTTCTAGGGAATGGGACTAAAGTAATTAAGCAGGGATCTTTAGGTTTTCAAAATTTATATTATTCTATACTGCTTTAAGTGTATTATTTTTAAATTTTTAAAAATTATGAATTTTGGGGTACCTGGGTGGCTCAGTCTTGGTTAAACATTTGCCTTCAGTTCAGGGCATGATCTCAGGATCCTGGGATCAAGCTCTGCTTGGGGCTCTCCACTCAGCAGGGAGTCTCTGTTTCTCCCTCTCAAATAAATGCATATACAATCTTTTATAAAAATTATGAATTACTTAATCAATACTTACTATATCTTTCCCCACCCCAACAGATTTTGTTGCCCTTTTTTTTTTTTTTTTTTTTTTAAATAAACTTACTGGGGCGCCTGGGTGGCTCAGGGAGTTAAGCCTCTGCCTTCGGCTCAGATCATGATCTCAGGGTTCCGGGATCAAGCCCCACATCAGGCGCTCTCTGCTCAGCAGGGAGCCTGCTCCCACCCCCACCTCACCTGCCTCTGCCTATTTGTGATCTTTCTCTCTCTCCCTCAAATAAATAAATAAAATCCTTAAAAATAAATAAATAAAAATTAAAATTAAAAATCTTATTTTTGGAATAACTTCAAATTTACAGAAAAGTTGCAAAGGTATCATAGACAGTTCTCATATATCCTTTACCCAACCCAGTTTCTCTTGAAGTTAAACATCTTACATAACAATGCTATATCCATCAAACAAGTAATTAACACTAGTACATTAATTCCAGTCCTTATTTGGATTTCACTAGATTTTCCACTTGACCATTTTTCGGTTTCAGGATCCAATCCAAGATACCACCCTGCATTTAGCCAATAGATTCTTTCCTTTCAGGTTTACTGAACCATAAATGATAAAGCCAAATAGTTTTAAAATATGAAATAAAATTACTTTAATTATTAAATTTATTAAATTATATATTAAACTTGTTACTTATCGAAGACCAATCCTATTGGAACAGCTATTGGTTGACTAATTACAAAGCCTACAGACATTTGCTTAGGTATAAAGTAAAATCTAAAATAATCATCAAGAGACTTAACTAGTAACTTTTTGAGACCTGTCCATCAAAAAGCAGACCATTTCTAATACCCATTTAAAATAAAGACAATTTTGGGGCGGCTGGGTGGCTCAGTGGGTTAAAGCCTCTGCCTTCGGCTCAGGTCATGATCCCAGGGTCCTGGGATTGAGCCACGCATCAGGCTCTCTGCTCTGCAGGGAGCCTGCTTCCTCCTCTCTCTCTCTCTGCCTGCCTCTCTGCCTACTTGTGATCTCTGTCTGTCAAATTAAAAAAAATAAAAAATAAATAAATAAATAAAATAAAGACAATTTTATCTTTGCTTTCCAGCAATGGTAAGGCATGCATACTGTAAAACAGGGGGAAAAGTACCAAACACATAGGTTAACCTAACTCCAAATGCTTAAAGCAGAACATGTACACACATTCAAAAGAACTCTGCATTAAACTTAGTATTATATTCAAATCTAAATGATTTCAAATCTAAGCCACCAGATGAAAGCAAGTATTATTCCTTTATTCAACAAATATTTTATGGCTAAGCACATGGCACTATAATAAATACACACTTAATTACTGTTATGTTTAGTGCTATTTAAAAACCAGGTACAGAGCCACTGCCGCCTTAGCGCAGTAGGCAGCGGGTCAGTCTCATAAAAACCAGGTACAGGATCTATGAGACCGTCTCAACAAGACCTAGGTAATGATAACAAACTTTGATTCTTAAGTGGAAAAGAATCAAACTTGGATAACAATACAAAAGTTATCCTTATGTTTCATGGTACATTACATCGGCTTACCCCAGATACCTATTTCTTCTCCAACCTTATCTCTTACTAGTAAGTCTTCCTTTATTACTTTTCCTTTTCAACTGGCCTCTCTGCAGTTCCTTAAACACACCAGACCTTTATACCTACTGTTATTCAATCTGAAACACTCCACATATCTACGTTCATTTTCATTAGGTTTTTTATTCAGATACCTTGTAGATGCTGATTTTACCAATCACCCTACTTTAAATTGTCCTTTAATTCCTATTCTGGGATAGGTTTCCTTTGGCTAAATAATCGTAACCTAAAATTTTAATTTACTTTTTTCTTATAGCTGTCCCAGAATGTAAGCTCTACTGGAGGAGGAATGTGTCTTCTTTATTCAAGGTTATACCACAAATTTTAGAATAGCTCCTCGACACATAGTAGGTACGCACTAAATACTGTATCTGAGCAATTTATTTCTAATCAAACATTGCTTTTCTTATCAAGTCTGTATCTATATAGTTGTCCAAAGCTAGAAAAGTCAATCATCCTCAACTCTTTTTTCCTAAACTCCTGATTCTAGTTCTTAAATATCCATGATTCGTCAGTTGTCTTTTTAAGCTCTGAATAACTACTAAAATCTCTAATTTATCTTCTCGCTTTTCACTGCTGACAGGCATCTTTTTAAAAATTAATTCTGATCATGTAACTGGGGGCTCAAAATCAACAGTTGCCCAATGCCCTAAGGAAAAAAAAAAACAAAAAACAACAAAACCCCC
Source organism: Lontra canadensis (assembly GCF_010015895.1). Taxonomy (NCBI): domain Eukaryota; kingdom Metazoa; phylum Chordata; class Mammalia; order Carnivora; family Mustelidae; genus Lontra; species Lontra canadensis. Next base: position 1,985,565 of record NW_022631037.1, read on the forward strand.
ATAGTACAGCACTTTAGACCCTTTGTTATCTGATCCTTGCTAATCTTTCCAGGCAGAGGTACTTAGTCCAAGAACTCCTCCTTTTGTTTACTACAAATTCCTCCCCACTTCTAAAGCATTCAACACTCCTTTTTTTTTTTTTTTAAAGATTTATTTATTCTAGAGAGAGGAAGAGTCCAAGGGAGTCTGAGGAGGGGGCAGAGGGAGAAAGAATCTTTCAAGTTGACTCCCCACTGAGTGAGAAGTCCTTCCCAGGCTTGATCTCAGAACTCATGAGAGCCAAAATCAAGAGTTGGATGCTTAAATGACTCAGCCACCCAGGCACCCCACTTCAACACTCCTTTAAACATTATCTCCGTGCTCCCATAATACTCTATGTTTATCCTAATATTTATCATCACACTTATTATTTAACTAATTGAACTCCCCTGCCAAGTTGTAAATTCCTTAATAAAAAGAATTATAACTTTAATATTGGTAGAAAATTGAGTTATTGGTTCCAATTCTTCACCCCCTTCTTTCTCATTTCTTTAACCATGGTAAAAAACACAACATAAAATTTACCATCTTAATCATTTTTAAGTGTATTGTTCAGTAATGTTAAGTATATTCACATTGTTTTGAAATTGATTTTTTTATGAAATTGATTTTTTTAAAGGTTTTATTTATTTATTTGACAGAGATCACAAGTAGGCGGAGAGGCAGGCAGAGAGAGCGGGGGAAGCAAGCTCCCCGCAGAGCAGAGAGCCCGACAAGGGGCTCCATCCCAGGACCCTGAGATCATGACCTGGGCTGAAGGCAGAACCCACTAAGCCACCCAGCCGCCCCTTCACATTGTTTTGAAAAAAATCACCACAACTTTTCATATTGCAAATCTGAAATTATACCCATTAAACAACAATTCCTTCTACTTCTTCCAGCCCCTGGCAATCACCATTATATTTTCTGTTTCTATGAATTTATCTATTTTAGATCTACCTCACGTAAGTAAAGTCATACAGTTTGTGTCTCTGTGACCGGCTTTTCCCACTTAACATAATGTCCTCAAGGTTGATTCATGGTGTAGCATGTGACAGGATTTCTCTCCTTTTAAAAGGTGAATAAAAATCCACTATGTACATAACATAGCTTGCATAACCATTCATCCATCAAAGGACATTTGGGTTGTTTACACCTCTTAGCTACTGGTAATAGTGCTGCTATGAACATGGGTATGCAAATCTCTTCAAGATCCCGTTTTCCCATAGTCAAGACAGTGTGGTACTAGCACAAAAACAGACACACAGATCAATGGAACAGAAGAGAAAACCCAGAAACAGATCTAGAACTATATAGCCAACTCATCTTCAATGAAGCAGGAAAAAATATCCAACAGAAAACAGACAATCTCTTCAACAAATGGTGTTGAGAAAACTAGACAGCCACATGCAAAAAAGAAACGAAACTGGACCACTTTCTTTCACCATACATAAAAATAAATTTAAAATGGATGGAAGACCTAAATGTGACACAAGAATCCTTCAAAATTCTAGAGAACACAGGCAGCAACCTCTTTTGACATTGGCTGTAACAACTTCTTACTAGATGCATCTCCAGAGGCAAGGGAAAAAAAGGCAAAAACAAACTACTGAGACTTCACCAAGATAAAAGGCTTTTTTTTTTCTTTTTTTTAAGATTTATTTATCTGAGACAGATAAGAGAGACAGAGACAGAGAGGGTGCAGTAGCAGGTGGCAGGGGCAGGAGGGACAGAATCCTTAAGCAGATTCCCTTCTGAGCGAGTGCAGAGCACGACGCAGGGCTCAATCCCGAGACCGAGATCCATGACCTGAGCAAACCAAGAGTCAGTAACTTAACCCAGTGAGCCAGCCAGGCACTTCAAGATGAAAAAACAACCTTTCGCACAATGAAAGAAATGATCAACAAAACTAAAATGCAACCTTCAGAATGGGAGAAGATATTTGCAAATGACATCTGACAAAAGTTTAATATCCAAAATCTACAAAGAACTAATCAAACTGAACACCCAAAAAACAAACAATCCGGTTAAGAAATGGGCAGAAAACAAGAACAAACTTTTCCAAAGAAGACATCTAGATGGCTAACAGACACAGGAAAAGATGCTCAACATCACTAAACATCAGGGAAATAGAAACAAAACTACAATGGGATGCCACCTCACACCAGTCAGAATGGCTAAAATTAACAACACAAGAAACAACGGGTGCTGGTGAGGATGCCGAGAAAGGGGAAGGTTCTTACACTGTTGGTAGGAATGCAAACTGGTACAGCCACTCTGGAAAACAGCATGGAGGTTCCTCAAAAAGTTAAAAATTCAACTATCCTATGACCCAGCAATCATACTCCTAGGTATTTAGCCAAAGGATAAAAAAAATACAAAAACTGATTCAAAGGGATACACGCAACCTGATGTTTACAGCAGCATTATCAATAATAGCCAATTATGAAAAGAGCCCCAAATCCACCAACTGTGAATGGATAAAGTTGTAGTACACATACACAATGGAATCTTACTCAGCCATAAAACTGAATGAAATCTTGCCCTTTGCAACAAGGTGGATGGAGCTAGAGCATATTATGCTAATAAGTCAGTCAGGGAAAGACACATACCTAACGATTTCGCTCACATGGGGAGTTTAAAAAGCAGAACATATTAAGGGGGTGTGTGGTAGAAGGGGGTGTGTGGTAGAGAGGCAAACCATAAAACAGACTCTCAACTACAGAGAACAAACTGAAGGTTGCTGGAAGGGTGGTGAGAAGGGGGATGGGCTAAGTGGGTGATGGGTATTAAGGAGGGCACTTGTGATAAGTACTGAGTGTTACATGTGATGAAACACTAAAGTATACTTCTGAAAATAGTATTACACTATATGTTAATTAACTAGAATTTAAATAAAACTCTAAAAAGAAAACAAAAAGGATCCTTTCAATTCTCTTAGAAGTAGGACTGCTGGATTATATGGTAGTTCTATTTTTAACTTTTTGAGGAACCTCCATAAATGTTTTCCACAGTGGTTGTATCATTTAACAATCCCATCAACAATGAACAAGGGTTCCAATTTCTCTATCTTAATACTTGTTAGTTTTCATTTTTTTTGATAGTAGCCATCCTAACAGATATGACTTGCATTTCTGATTAGTGATGTTGACCATCTTTTTATATGCTATTGACCATCCCTGTATCGTTGAAGAAATCTTTTCAAGTCTTTCACCCAATTTTAAATTGGGTTACTTGACTTTGTTGTTGCGTTGTAGTTATTTGCACATGCTAGATATTAACCCCTTATCAGATATATAATTTGCAAACATTTTCTTGCACACTAATTTCTGGACTTTCTACTCCATTGGCTTACCTGGTCTGTATGCTATTACCATACTGTTTGATTACTGTAGCTTTGTAATTATGTTTTGCTCACCCTCTCTTCATTAAGGCTCTTAGGTGTAACACTGCAGTTTCTCCCATTAGAGGTGAAATATATTTCCCCAACCTTGACTCAGGCTTGCTTTGTGACTTGCTTTGGCCAAGCAGAAGCTTAAAACATGCTTATACAATCTGGATTGCCTTTCAATGCTTCTTTCATTGCCACAAGAATCATATGAAATATACCTTTACTCACCTATATAGTTTACAATGTGGACTAAACTGGCTAACCCCCAGCTGACCAGCAGATATATTAATGAGAATATATAACTGCCGTGTTAAGCCTCCATGTTCTGGCAGGACTTTGTTACACAACAGTGGCTGATATGGAAAATGGCAAAAAAAAAAAGGTCTACCATGACAAAAATCTAAGTATGTGGCACTGGTTTGGGGACCTGTGACTGATAGCAAGGAACATAACACACTAAAAAGTGATGAGGAAATTATTATATTGTGACCCATGTTATATAATGGAGAAATACATTGTAGAATGGTTGCCCGAAGGGGCTCCTGGATGGCTCAGTAGGTTAAGTGTCTTCCTCCGGCTCAGGTCATGATCCCAGAGTCCTGGGAGCAAACCCTGCACTGGGTTCCCTGCTCAGCTAGGAGTCTGCTTCTCCCTCTCCTTCTGCCCCTTCCCCCAGCTCATACTCTCTCTAATAAATAAAATCTTAAAAAAAAAAACAAAAAAACTGTTGCCTGAAATAATCTAGAAAGCAGAAAATGTGCCTAATGAATTTACAGAGTTGGAGAACGAAGATCAAGTCAAAATGTAATTTGATTACTACCAGTTATATTTGATAGGTACTAAAAAGAAAAAGAGATGAACTAAGAAAAAAAACCTGGTTTATAAGCATAACTTAGAGAGAATACAGTCAGGCTAGAAAATAGTACTATTTCTCAACAAAGTGATGGTATGGCCTATATATAACAGCTTCAAGGAAAAAAAAGAAATCAAGAGTGTGATTCTAATACCCTTTGTTAAAAATACATGTACCAGCTGAAACATTAGGATTTTCAAATATTACTCCTAAGCTTCTATACATTTTTCTCAAAGAAGGCATCTAAAGTAAACAAGTGTATATGCAAAAGTTTTGTTACTATATATGGAAATGCATAGTCATATTTGTACTTATCTTTCTTTGAATGTCCTCTTTTGATACAGTTCTTCTGTAATTGTTAAGGTTGAGTAACAGAGCATATAAATATATAATTCCTAAACAGTACTTTTGTCTTAGCAAACCACTAATGTTTAATTTCTGAGGATATGCCCATTTTATGTATTGACATAAAACAAGCAGAAATCAATTTTCAAAGCATTTCTTTCTCTAAACAACAAAAAGAAGGTAATAAGTTCTGAAAAAATGCTGAAAAAAGTTAAGAAAAATTCATATTCAACTGGTTAGAATGACTATGTATTTCTTACCATTAAAATGGTAAAAAACTTTTTAGGTAACTTCAGAAGACAAATATTTCTCAATAAAGGGGAAAATTCTGAGCTTAAAGGGGAATTACTAACTAAAAATACTTATGTCAAAAGAAAACATTTATTAAAAAGTTACTCCAGTAAGAATAACCTATTACACAGAGAAATTACAACTTGGTTTTAGGGATCAAGTATTCTATAAAAATGATTATGAGTGCTGTGTGCTTATTCAGTAACTGAATAGATTTTAAAATCTGAATTGCAAATATTTCCAAGAACATTTGCAAGTATAAGCAACCACCTAAAACATAAAACAGTCTCATGTTCTTTATCTTTAAAAGACAAAGAGGCTAGGAAACCTGAATCTTGTATCATATTTACTGCTTTTAATCAGTGAAGTATAGTTCTTAAAAATACAGTTTCCAACTGTTTCATTTCATATGTAAAATATTAAATGAGAATTAAAAAGGATATTCTAAATAGATTTTTGCCATGACATAAAAAGCAAATAATGTGACTAAAAATTTTCGTAAAAAGATTATAATTTGGAAAATATTTTTTAAAGTACATTACTTAGAGTCTAGTAAATATTATTTAGAAAAATAAATATAATTTGGTATATATGAACACCAAGGCCCATTAAGATGAAGGTCCAATATAGCCTTTCCGTATGCCCGATGAGTATTTGACCATAGTAACGTTTGTTTATTATTTTTTTACTGTATACTGAAATGTTTTTTAATATAATTTTTTATTATGTTAGTCACCATACAGTACATCATTAGTTTTTGACATAGTGTTCCATGACTCATTCTTTGCATATGACACCCAGTGCTCCATGCAATATGTGCCCTCCCTTAACACCTTTCATCCAGCCTACCCATTCCCCCATTCCCCCATGCCCCCATCCCCCCTCCCCTCTAAAACCCTCAGTTTGATTCCCCAAGTCCATAGTCTCCCATGGTTCGTCTCCCACTCTGATTTCCCCTCTTCATTTTTCCCTTCCATCTCCTTATGTCCTCCATGCTATTCCTTATGTTCCACAAATAAGTGCCATCGTAACTTTTAAATTAGAAAAATTCGGCTGACGTAAAGCGAAAAGTAGGTCTCTAAGGGGTTTTGTAAGAACCCAATTATGCATACAGAAGTTTAATATGTATACTGCTTTAGCAGGGGCCATATCTAATTTATTTTTAGTACTTCTGTTAGGTAGATACAGAAAGATGATATCCCATTTTGCTGTTAGGGAACTCAAGGCACAAAGAAGTTAAAGGGCTTGTCTTAAATCATAAAACTAAAGACAATGATGACTTAAAACCCTAGTCTTCCTGGAGCCCCTGCCTGGCTTGGTTGGTTCAGTGTCTAATTCTTGATTTCAGCACAGGTCAGGATCTCAGGGTCATGAGATCCCTGTGTCAAGCTCTATGCTAGGCACTGAGCCTGCTTAAGATTCTCTCTCCCTCTCCCTCAATCGCCAAACCCTGCTAGAGCATTTTCTCTCTCAAAAACCATTGTCATCCTAACCAAAATGGACAAAGGACTTAAACACATATTTCTCCAAAGAAGATATACAAATGACCACAAGCACATGAAAAGATGCTCAACACTAATCAGTAAGGAAATGCAAATCGTAACTATGATATACCATTTCAACCCATACGATGGCTATTATTAAATAAAACATTTTAGAAAACAAGTGTTGGTGAAGATGTGGAAAAGCTGGAACCCTCCTAGCGGGAATGTAAAATGGTGCAGCTACTATGAAGAAGTACGGCAATTCCTTAAAAAAGAAAATAAAAAAATCAAACACAGAGTTACTGTATGATCTAACAATTCCACTTCTAAATATATTCCCGAAAGAACTAAAAGCAGGGATCTGAAAGAAATTCGCACATCAATATATAAGACAGCATTATTCATAACAAAGAGTGGAAAAACCCAATCGTCTACTGACCGATGAATATATAAACAAGATGTAATATAAAAATACAATGGAATATCATTCACCCTTAAAAAGAAATGAAATTATGGGTTCCCTAGATAGGTCACTTGCTTAGGTGTCCAACTCTTGATTTCAGCTCAGGTCATGATCTTGGAGTTGTGAGATAGAGAGCCCTGTGTCAGGCTCCATGCCAGGGCTCTGTGCTGGGTGTGGAACCTGCTTGGCATTCTCTTTCCCTCTCCCTCTGTCCCTCCCCATCCCCCAAAAATGAAAAAAAGAAACTGTGGTGTGTACTATAACAAGAATGAGAACCTTAGAACATTATGCTAAATGAAATAAGCCAGACACAAAAGGACAAATACTATGTTAACTCCAGTTATATAAAGTAAATAGAACAAATTCAGACACAAGGTAGAATGGTGGTTACCAGCAGCTGAAAGAAAGGGAAAATAAGGAGTTCTTTAATGGACAGATATTCAATGTGGGATGATGAAAAAAGGTTCTGTATATAGTGGTGATAGCTGGACAGCAAGGTGAATATACTTGATGCCACTGAACATAATGAAAAATGGTATATGATCCCATTAATTTCAATAGTTTCTGGACCTCTTTTTTATCACAATAACCTGGAGATCTTTTTAAAATTTCAAAGCCTAGGCTCTACTCCCAAAATTTAAAAAAGGGCATCAGTATTTTTGAATCTCAACAGTATTCCACATCCCAACAAGTTTCACTACTGCATTCATCTATATTTTTGTACCTCTCATAACATTTTTATTTTTTAAATTTATAGTTATTAACTTCAACATTAGGTATTCTGAACATACCTCCATGAACAAGAGACCTTTATTAAAATCCAGAAGAACACCTCATCTGTGAATTTTGGATATACTTCTGCTCACTGAGTGAACATATTAAACTACACAGTAAAGAATCCTTAGAAAGCAATGATATTCCGGCTTACAGCTTCAAGTGTTCTCCAAGTACTCTTTATATTCCTGTATTTCCCCAATATAAGAAATTTTTAAGTATTCTGTTTTAACTACTTTCTATCACTTTAAAAAGATGTAGGCAGAGGACACCTGGTGGTTCAGTTGGGTAAGCATCGGCCTTTGGCTCAGGTCATCATCCCAGGCCCCTGGTCAGAGATTGGGCTTTCTGCTCTGGGGGGAGCCTGCTTGTTCCTCCTCCCGTGCCCCTCCCCCCAGTCATTTGTGGGCATGCGTACTCCCTTTCTCTCTCTCAAAAAATTACAATCTTTAAAAAAAAAAAAGATGTAGGAAGAGAAGGTACGGTTGGTCTACAGGGTCCCAAATCTGTTTCATTTTTCATTATTAGTAAGCTATATAACCTTGGATAAGTGACTTAGCCTCTCTGTGCTTTAGATTTACCAACTGTAAAACTGGAGGAACAAAGTTGTAAGAAATGAGTTAATGTTAAGCCCTAATTCTAAACAGAACCTGGCCAGTTCTGCTTAAGCAACGGTTTCTCACTACCTTCTCCCCTTCAGAAACAAAACTTCCCTATTATTATTCATATCTGAAACCAATAGTTCAAAAGGACAAATTTATAGGAGTCTATGGCAAAAATCATGTAAGAAATGATAGTAAGAAAAGCTTAACAGAGAGGAAAAAAAGTAAGGTCTTAGCACTTAATTTTTCTCATAAATGTTTCTGGAAAGCATGAGAATGTAGACAACTGATCATGCAAATCCTCATGACTCAAGCATCAGAGAAATTTCATGGGTCATAAGTACTATTATATCATCACTTAAGGTTTCAGAAAATAGGATGCATAATAATCTTGATAAGACATTAACAACAAACCAACATAGGCTGCAGAGAGGCAAAAAAAAAGACAGCAACTATGCCCAACTGGGCAAATAGTGGGTATCTTGAGATAAGGTGAAGGTTTCCCCTATCTTTTAGAGTCTAGATCACACTCAAAATTTAGCATATGGGGTGCCTGGGTGACTCCAGTCAGTCGGGCGTCTGACTCTTAGTTTCAGCTCCAGTGGCAGTCTCAGGGTCATAGGATAAAGCCCCATATTGGGCTCCTCATGGTTATGGAGTCTGCTTGAGATTCTCTCTCTCCCCCCTCCCTCTGACCTTCCCACTGCTTGCACACTCATGCTCTCACTCTCTAAAATAAATGGATGAATGAAATCTTTTAAAATATTAGAATACAATTCCAAGAGGACTTGAAGACCAGTTAGAAAATCTTTTTTTTTTTAAGATTTTATTTATTTATTTATTTGACAGAGAAAGAGAGCACACGCATGAGAGCATAAGCAGGGTGGTGGTGGAGGAGAGGGAGAGCAGGGCTCAATCCCAGGACCCTGAGATCATGACCTGAGCCAAAGGCAGACACTTGATCAACTAAGCTACCGAGGTGCCCCGGTTAGAAAACATCTTTTACCAATAAACATTATATCAAGCTCAGTTGGGCTTGAAGCCCTAGAAATGCTGTTAATGCAACAGCCAATATATATATGACTACTGAGCACATAAAATGCGGGCAATCCAAATGGAGATGTACTCTAAGTATAGAATATACATTAAACTTAAAAAAATTATTAAAAAAAAGTAAAATATCTCACTAATATTCTTTGCATAATTAATTACATGCTAAAATATTTTAGATACTGAGCTAAATATATCTCAGCTGGGTTTTTGTTTTACCTTCTTTAATGTGCCTACTAGAAGATTTAAAATTACATATGTGATTCACATTGTATTTTTACAGGACACTGCTACCTTAGAAGGCAGGAAGAAAGAAAATGAGTCCTTAGAAAACATGATTGCTCTTAGCTTCCCTAGAAGTTCAAGTTTTCAGAGGTATTAAGGAACCCAACCAAAGGAAATCCTAAAGCTATATAAAAATGGTTAATAATATAACTAGAGGAAACTTAAATCTTGTATTACTCACATTTAATTAAAATATTAGAGATAAAAGAACTGTGTAAAAGCCAAAGGTGTAGTGGAGGATAAACACAGTTCTATGGGTGAAATTTAAAGTATAGTCTTTCATCTAGTGCCTTAAAAACAAAAACAACCTTGACCAACTTCTTTAGTAAAGCTCCTAAAGTATTATTTTAATAATAAGGGAAAGGCTCTGCTGTAAATAACATTATCCAAAAGAACTTTCGGCTATGAAGGAAATACTCTATATCTACATTACCCAATACAATAGCCACTAGTCCAGGAGAACTTGAAATGTAGCCAGTGAAACTAAGAAACTGAATTGTAATTTTATTTCTTTAAGTAATTGAAATTTAAATAGCAGCTACTATCCTAAACAGCACAGATCTAAAGCATCTTTAAAATTAAAATAATTTTTTTTTTTAAAAAGGGTGCTTGGGTGACTCAGTTGTTAAAGCATCCACCTTCGGCTCAGGCCATGATCCCAGCACCTGGACTCGAGCCCCGCCATTGGGCTCCCTGCTTGGCGGAAAGCCTGCTTTTCCCTCTCCCTCTCCCCCTGCCTGTGTTCCCTCTCTTGCTGTTTCTCTGTCAAACAAATAAGAGCTTTAAAAACAAAATAAATAGGGGTGCTTGGGTGGCTCAGTGGGTTAAGCCTCTGCCTTCAGCTCAGGTCATGATCTCAGAGTCCTGGGATTGAGCCCTACATCGGGCTCTATGCTCAGCAGGGAGCCTGCTTCCCCTCTCTCTCTGCCTACTTGCAATCTCTCTCTGTCAAATAAATAAATAAAATCTTTTGAATAAATAAATAAAATAAATAAATAGGCAAGGATTAAATGTCCTTATTTTGCCCTAATATTCTAGTTACAATTAACTCTATGAATACTTAGGAATTACTCCTCTCCTTCCTGTGAACTTTACCGGCTTCATCCCACAAGACCAAAATCTCTTCCTGTGGGCCAGACTCTTTGCTAACACTTAACCCTTAACTCCAGAACCCAAAATAAGGGCATAGAACATACAGAACCTGGGGCACCTGGATGGCTTAGTCAGTTAAGCATCCAACGCCCGATTTTGGCTCAGGTCATAATCTCAGGGTCACGGGATCAAGCCCCATATGGGGCTCCACGTTCAGTGTGAGTCTGCTTGAGATTCTCTCTCCCTCCCCTCTCACACACTCTCTCTCTCACACACACACGCACACTCTCTAATAAATAAAATCTTAAAAAAAAAAATACAGAACCAGACATTTGATCCAATCTCCTATGTTATATTCAGCAAAAATTTATTCTATCCTATTTGCATACACATGTGATTATACACACAGATATATACATGATATACAGATATTCTATACTGTCTTTTAAAATTGAGGCTAGGGGCGCCTGGGTGGCTCAGTGGGTGAAAGCCTCTGCCTTCGGCTCAGGTCATGATCCCAGGGTCCTGGGATCCAGCCCTGAATCAGGCTCTCTGCCCAGCGGGGAGCCTGCTTCCCTTTTTCTCTCTCTGCCTGCCCCTCTGCCTACTTGTGATCTCTGTTAAATAAATAAATAAAATCTTTAAAAAAAATAAAAATAAATAAAATTGAGGCTAAACAGTAGAGTAAAAACTCAAAGCAGGTTTACCAACGGAACAATACATTTTTTTCCACAGAAATTAATTATATGGCTATATCTGTAGTTGAGGGCACAGAGTAAAATTATATATTAAATGTCGCCTATTAACTCTCCTATACAATCTCAACTGCCACTTAACTAGCAGACCTCCTATGTAAATTCATACTGGAAGACATAAACCAACAGTCTTAAAAAAATCCTTATTAATATCTTTCTACTCTGTGTACCTTCCTATAAGCATTTAAAACTCTTACTAAATAAACAAACTTAACTGGCCATTCAGCTCAACTGCTATAATAAATTTAAATGACAAAAAGCCAATGAAGCACAAACTTAGGTTCTTCTTCAAAATAACCTTATCCTAATGTACACTTAAACATCACAAGTTTGTGATGCCTTTTTACTGAGATAACACTTAAAACTACAATAAGTCATTGGTACTTATTACAGCCATTTACCTGTGGCTTCACTAACAAACACAGCAACTGCATCTGATCTAGTTTCCTACACTGCAGGAAAACATCTAAACTGTTAAGACAAAACACTGTTCATTCTTTTAATAATACCTGAAGATGGCAGATTTAAAAGCAATTCTTTTAAATTTCTTAGTGTTAATTACCCTAATAACTTCTTAAATTTCTTGGTTAATTACCTATACAGTTGAAGGGTTCTTTACAGCTAACCTAGTTATACCACTAGATTTAACTCCATTTTCTCTCTTTCAGTCCCTGAAAACTGTTAATCAGATAACTAGCTACACTGAAATTCACATTATTAGATAAGAATCTATATTTAAGGGGGATAAAGGAAGGAAGAAGAAAGAAAAGGTCAGAAATATTTTCTCCTTTGTTCAAATGAAACCAGTTTCACAATACCAACTTCCTTCCTTGACAATTATATTTTTTTAAGATTTACTAACTTATTTACAGAGCATGCACAAGAGAGCCCATAAGCAGGGGGTGGGGCAGAGGGAGAGAGAATCTCAGACTCCCCACTGAGCACAGAGGCCTTATGTGGAACCTTAGCAGCCAATCCCCTAACCCTGAGATCATGACCGGAGTTGAAATCAAGAGTTGGTCGCTTAACTACTGAGTCACCCACTGCCCCAGACAACTGTATTAATTCTTTTTAAGAATGTTTAAACAAGTTCTTGGGGCATCTGGGTGGCTCAATCAATTAAGAATCTGACTCCTGATTTGGATTCAGGTCATGATCTCAGTCAGGGTTGTGAGATGGAGCCCTGTGTCAGCCTCCTAGAGCCTGCTTAAAATTCTCTCTCACCCTCCCCCTACTCCCAGATGCTGTCTGTAAAATTTCAAAATTTAAAAAAAAAAAATGCTCATGCAAGTTCAACAGAAAGTGACTGGATCAGTATACAAAAATAGTATATGTGGCCCTAAATGGTTTCACCTCATAATGGGACAGAAATGTAATTTATAATCCAGTTCATTATCTACATGCCTATTATCATTCCACTGAATTCAATGGAAAAATATGTAGTCCCAAACCGTAATTAAAAGCAGTTGAGACAGGGTCGCCTGGGTGGCTCAGTGGGTTGAAGCCTCTGTCTTCAGCTCGGGTCATGATCTCAGGGTCCTGCGATTGAGTCCCGAATCCGGCTCTCTGCTCGGCAGGGAGCCTGCTTCCTCCTCTCTCTCTCTCTCTCTCTCTCTCTGCTTGCCTCTCTGCCTACTTGTGATCTCTCGCTGTCAAATAAATAAATAAAATCCTAAAAAAAAAAAGCAGTTGAGAGGCTTATCTCCTTGATTTTTCTACTTCTCTAAAGGGAGGGGAGGTAAGAGGGCAGTTCCTACAAAAAAAGATTTGAAGAACAGCATTTATCTGTCCTGGATAAAATCAGTTTTGTAGCACAACGATCCTCCAAGAGTAACTCAGAAGAGCATACACTATTTCTGGTACCACTCCTCTAATAAAACACAGCTTGAATTTAGTTCCCCTTCTAAATGGGTCAGCCCACAGGAACACACTAGTGTTTAATTATACTAAGTAAATAACAAGTAGAATCTACTGGATTCATGGAAATCCCCAATATGAAAAGCTGCATGTTCTATTAGTAAAAGCCCATTAAGAAAGCTGCTTTCTGGGCGCCTGGGTGGCTCAGTGGGTTAAAGCCTCTGCCTTCGGCTCAGGTCATGATCTCAGGGTCCTGGGATGGAGCCCCACATTGTGCTCTCTGCTCAGCAGGGAGCCTGCTTCCTCCTCTCTCTCTCTCTCTGCCTGACTCTCTGCCTACTTGTAGATCTCTGTCAAATAAATAAATAAAATCTTTAAAAAAAAAAAAAAAGAAAGAAAGAAAGCTTCCTTCATGAAGAGAAATAAAGATATTTCCAGTATCTTACATGGCTCATTGAACACATTCATTTACCTCTACTTCTCTGTGAAACACCTTCCATATAGACAGCAAAAGAGCAAAAAGAGAATGGTACAATTGAAGGTAGCAGACAAATACTGGCCACAAAATTTGGGGAGCTAACAAAGAAAGGCAAAAATAGTAACTAGCTTAGTAGATAAAGCCTAAGGGAGAAAAAAACAAGATGCAAACTAAATCAAACCCACAAAATCCCAGAAAGGCACAAAAGTGAAGATACTGGTAGATCTCTGAAAGTGGATGCATGGTGCAACCAAAAACAAAAGGAATGAAAGTCCTTGAGTAAGTTCTTAAGTCAGATTCCTAGACCCACTTCTCTATCCTGCAGACAGGTTCTTTACATTATCCCCTATCAGTAGAAAAGTTAGAAGTTCACTTTAAATTGGATGAAACAGGAACTCGACACTTAAGAGATAGCAAATACAGCTGAAATGATGTATTTAAAAGAATTAAGTGAAAATCTAAATACCATAGAAGTATAGTGTTTCCCTAATATAAATATATAAGGACAGCCTGCTTTACCTAGTAGGCTCCCTAAATGTTGACAGCCAAGCTTATATTCCCTAGTTAGGATCCTGAAGGACTCCTCTGGGAAAAATGATTAACTTTAAGAGGATGGGAGTGGGGAGGGACACATACAGACAGACAGCTGGGCAACAGGCACCCAATAAAATGGCTTGGTCCTTGACCAATCAATCTACTAAAGCCTGCTACTTCATAGCTATTCACATACAAATAGAATTTCCAGCCATTTTAGTGCCCAGAAGCCTCAAGAGTAGAAAAGGAGGTAATTCGTATATTCAGGATCCCAAAATATTACTTGTCATGTATTCCCTTCTCAGGAAACTACTGGTGGATGAGCACTACCAAAATAGTAAGACACCCCCCCCCAAAAAAGGCAAACATGAGATCTATAAGATCTAGGAAATAAGGAATCTAACAAAAAGAGGCAAAGGGAATTCGCAAGATGACTGCTGTGAGACAAGCCTATATAAAACAACCAGTCCAAACTGGAACAGAAGAATGAAGAGTTCAAACAGAGATATTAATTAGCAAGAGAGAAAAGAAAAAAGAAACCAACAGATTACACAAACTCCTTAAAGGTAGAGAGGCGAGATTTTCATTCTGGTAGATCCTCGAGGAAGGAATCACCAATAGGTACTTAGATCACAAATAGGTACTTAGATCAGAGGTCAGCAAACTTCATCTGCAAAGAGCCAGAGAGTAAATATTATAGGATAACGATTTTACGCTTTGTGGGTCCATCTGTCCTATCACATCTATTCAACTCTGCTATAGTATGAAAGCAGGCATAAAATAATCTATAAATGAATGAAAATGGCTGTGTTACAGTAAGATTTTATTTACAAAAACACATGGTAGGCTATATTTACCCTGTGGAGTGGTAGTTCACCAACATCTGAGATAGATAATTAAGTGGAAAAAAAAAAGATAATCGTAACACTGAAGAAAACAAAAAGATACAGAGAAAATGGAACATAATTCTAATATACTATATGGCTCAGCTACAAATAGTATTTATATAATCATAGTATAAACAACAGCTATTGTTTTCACCAACTCTTATAAACTTATTGGCAAGATAAGAAGCAAAGGAAGTGGAGTGTATACAAGTGGTTGGCATGGAGGGGGAAGAATGTAAAATAGTTAAACTATCAAAGTCAATATATATAGGGGCACCTTGGTAGTTCAGCTGGTTAAGCATCTGACTCTTAATTTCAGCTCAAGCCATGATGTCAAGGTCATGGGATCGAGCCCACATTGGGCTCCACACGCTTGGGTTCCACACTCGGCACAGGGTCTGCTTGAGATTCTCTCTCTCCCTATCCCTCTCCCCCTGCTTGCACTCTCTCTCTCTCTCTCTCTCTCTCTAATAAATAAAATCTTTTTTTAAAAAGTCAATAGGTTAATACTAAATAACTGAAATAATTAAAAACTCGAGAATCAGCATGTTATTTACTTTTAAATTTTATTTTTTAAAAAGATTTTATTTATTTATTTGAGAGAGAGAGAGCATGAGAGGGGAGAAGATCAGAGGGAGACATGGACTCCCCATGGAGCTGGGAGCCTGATGCAGGACTCGATCCTGGGACTCCAGGATCATGACCTGAGCTGAAGACAGTCGCTTAACCAGCTGAGCCACCCAGGAGCCCTACTTTTAAATTTTTAAATAGGTAAATTAAGTTAAAAGAATTAAAAGGGAATGCTTCTGAGGAGCACATCTAGTATTTGGTGGTCAGATGGCAGCTTTTTATCATTTTAAATCTCAGTTATCAGCTCGACTTCTTAAAACTTTATTAATGTATATGGTGAATACTGCTAATTACCAACCTGACATTTATTTCCCCTTCTTTTTATTGCCTACTTAATGTCTCTTCTCCATTTCTTCTTACAAACCAGAGCCTTATTTTGTTCAGAGAGGCAATGCTCCCTCCCACATAAAAAATATTTGTTTCTCTTGGTTGGTGTAGCCAAAGATAGGTCAGCTAAAGTCTCTAGGGAAGAACCTATTTTCTGATCCAAGGGTCACCCTTTCTTGCTTTCTCCCTTCCTCTTCCTATCTCATTTCACTGTGAGTGAATCCAGAAAGGCAACACTCCTGGGGACCAAGTGGATGAAAGCTAAAGGCTAAAGATACATCACAGAAAACTCCAAGATACCAGTCCTTGATGACATTATTGAACAGACCCACCAGTATTGGGCTACCTATCTCCAGACTCCTTGCTACCAAGGAAAATCAATTCCTACATAGCCAAGTAGTTAGGTGTTCTCTCTTTTGCAACTGAATTCATTCCCAACTTGTACAATATTTTTGTTGACAATAAAGATTTATGTTCATTTTCAAAAAGAAAGAAAATGAAAGAACCTTGATTTGTCCAGGCTTATCTACTCATCCATCCTACTAAAACTAAAAAGAGGGGTACCTGGGTGGCTCAGTCGTTAAGCATCTGCCTTCAGCTCAGGTCATATCCCAGGGTCATCAGGCTCCCTGCTCAGTGGGAAGTCTGCTTCTCCCTCTCCTACTCCCCCTGCTTGTGTTCCCTCTCTCACTGACTCTCTCTGTCAAATAAATAATAAAATCTGGAAAAAAAAAATGTTTAAAACTAAAAAGAGAAGTTTGAAGACTCATACACACTGAAAACAATGTGTACATAAGACATAAAAGATGGGGACACCTGGGTGGCTCAGCAGGTTAAGCACCTGCCTTTAGCTCAGATATGATCCCAGGATCCTGGAATCGAATCTAACACTGGGCTCCCCGCTCAGACAGGAGTCTGGTTCTCCCTGTCCATCCGCCCCTCCCTCCCCAGCCTCTACCTACCCACCATGGGCTCCCTATCTCAAATAAAATCTTTTCAAAAAAATACTTTAAAAAGTGACATAAAAGATGGCATCTCAACAATGATACAACATAGGGATGCCTGGGTGGCTCAGTGGGTTAAGCCTCTGCTTTTAGCCCGGGTCATGATCCAGGGTCCTGGGATAGAGCCCCTTATTGGGGGTCTCTGCTCGGCAGGGAGCCTGCTTCCCCCTCTCTCTCTGCCTACCTCTCTACCTGTGATATCTCTGACAAATAAATAAAATCTTAAAAAAAAAAAAAAAAAAAAAAACAATGATACAACATAACCAAATGTTTCCTTCATATCCTCACATCTTTCTGGGAAAACTAAAAAACTGCCTTTTCTCTCACATCCCATCTTTGGTTTCATCTTTCTTCAAGCCTCACTAATTTAACTAGTGCTTAAGACCCAATCTTCTAAGAGACTATATATCTTGTATCATATTTAAATCAAAGAGAACTGGGGAGCCTGGGTGTCTCAGTCGGCTGAGTATCCAACCCTTGATTTTGGCTTGGATCATGATCGCAGGGTCATGGGACAGAGCCCTGAATCAGGCTGTGCTTTTGGTGGGGAGTCGGCCTGGGATTCTCTGTCTCCTTCTCCCTCTGCCCCTCCCCCTTCTCACACATTCTCTCCCCCGCCCCAAATTAGTAAATAAATAAAACTTAAAATAAATAAATAAATAAAACAGAATGGTAGCAATCTAAAGTTCTGGTTTTTTTTTTTAAGATTTCATTTATTTATTTGTCAGAGAGAGAGCGAGAAAGCAAGGGCGCACACATAAGCAGGCAGAGTGGCAGGCAGAGGCGGAGAGAGAAGCAGGTTCCCTGCCCAGCAAGGAGCCCGATGCAGAACTCGATCCCAGGACCCTGGGGTCATGACCTGAGCCAAAGGCAGTGGCTTAACCGACTGAGCCACCCAGGCATTCCAGCAATCTAAAGCTTTTAACTACACAGGAAAAGAAATTATCTTAAAGTCTTCTGTGTCTCTATCTGCAACTATTCTACAATTAGTGTCATAAATTTGCTTAACTCAAAGTTCAAGAAAATTACACTCCAAGAGTAAATATGTCTTATATAGAAAAACACAAATTTAAATTACTTTAATTAAAGCAAAATTAGAGGTTTGGGAATGAGAGGGTTAACTCAATCCAAAACACAACTACAGATCACTATCTTTAATAAGTATTAATGTTACTTAATTTTAACAGTACTGTAAATATATTTGCACTACTACTAAAAAAGTATACTTCACTGCTTAAGCCTCTGCTTTCATTCCACATTTTTTCTATCATCCCAAACCAAAATTTAGGTCATTAGACACACAGCCTATTCCCACTTCAAGAGAATTCTTAAAATGCATAAAAGAAAGGATGAAGTGGTCAAGGAAAACTGAATACTTACAGTACTCTGCTGAAGTTAACCTCCTGCATATGTCTATATGACAGCTTCTTTTAGTCTACATTTTCTGTAAAGCTATAAAAATTACCAATCCCAAAAAATGTTAAGAGTTTACATAAGATAGCTTACCTTTTATTTATAGGTTTTTCATCTTTTTCATAAGGCTTTACAAACCATTTGCCAATGCGTACAAAGTTCCGATTCATTAAACACCGTTCCAACAGATTGTGAACTGCTTTAAACAGCAAAGTACGACATTCATAGGAAAGTCCATTCTCCCACACTCCATCTTCCTCTTCTACAAGAGAAATGAAAGAAACAAAAAGTAAAGTAGTGGCACTATATCTACTCAGAGCCAAGTAAAAAGTGTTATGGTTTAAATTCATGAACCCTACTACATAAACCCTACTAAACCGCAGAATACTGAGCTACCACCACTTCAACGTATCTCTAGACTTTAAAATAATCAGGTTTCAAAGTTACTCCATAAGGAGCAAAACACGTTAAGTGTCATGTATTCCATTAAAGTACCTGAAAACTATTTTCCTACCGCGTAAAAAGTCAATGATATACTGCAAACATACTGGTTTGGTTTCTATATCAATGCAAAGAACATCTGTATTAAGCTGGGAAACATTAGGTACTCTACCTAAGATGCCAATTTCTAAGTTGGCTCACTTGATAGTTACTTTGTCCTAATTCCTCCAGTCATTCAGCCTGCCAAAAAAAACCTAGCCAGTTAGTAATTAACTCATAACATTTTAGGTCCATCAGCATTCTAATCCATGACTCAACTATAAAAATAAGTGATGAATAAAAAGGAAGCTTGTGGCACAGAGCCCAACAAGGGATGCATTATTGGCCACCTTAGGTCTCATTTCAACCAAATGTGTCCCATGATTACTATTCAATATAGGATCCCCACTTGAAGAAATTTTAAAATATAAAGACTTACATTTTTTAAAGGATTTTATTTACTTATTTGACATAGAGAGCACAAACAGGGGGTGCAGCAGAGGGAAAGGGAGAAGCAGTCTCCCTGCTGAGCAGGGAGCCAGACCCAGGACTCCATCCCAGGACCCCGAGATCATGACCTGAGCCAAAGGCAGGCACTTAACCGAATGAGCCACTCGGGCGCCCCAGACGTTGTATTTAAAATTTAAGTCTTGGTGCACCTGGGTGGCTCAGTCGTTAAGCATCTGCCTTCAGTTCAGGTCACGATCCCAGGGTCCTGGGATGGAGTCCCACATCAGGCTCCCTGTCCAGTGGAGAGTCCACTTCTCCCTCTGCCCCTTCCCCTGGTCGTATTCTATCAAATAAATAAAATCTTTAAAAAAAAAAAAATAGAACTTTCAATACAAAGTTATAACTACCCTACTAACTATACAGCCTCAATTTTGCCAGCCCATCTATTAACCACTTCAGCTTAACAAAAAAATGTTAACATAGTTATTTCTCAATTAAGTCTAGATATAGTTCAAAAAAATTTATTCTCTATCCATTTCATATCTTTAACAAACCATCCAATGAATCCTGCTACAAATGATAACTGAGCTTTTAACTTACTATTTCAAATATAATTTATATCATTCCTATACACCTTCATAAACATTTTACAAAATTTTTATAAATTTTATAAATATATAAAATTTTATAAATACAGGTCATCTTTCAATATAAGTAAAAAATAAATGATAAAATCTTTCTTAATTCAACACTAAAAATGTCTCCACTATACCCAAAGAATAATAATAAACTATGATGCTTCTGAATAAAGGCAGAAGCATGTATTAAGAGGGACACGTGGTTTATATTCATAATCTACACAACAAATGGGTAGACTAAAAAGCAAAGTGACAGTGGACTTTAACTGCACTAGAAATTTGTGCAACTACAAAGGTTAATGTTGATTTTACGTTGTTCTTTAAATTGTTTCCTAAATTAGGCAAGTCTTTCAAGTCAACTGTTTTTCCAAAAAGGTAAGCTTTAAAAAAAATGATGTAAACGTCAAAAAGTGACAATACTTGAGGGCTGGAATAATTTTAAATCATTAATATTAAAGAGAAAAAGGTTTTATTTTCTATTATATTGTAGATAACCTTATATATGTCCATATAAAGCCAAAACTTAACAAGTTTCACTTTATTAAAGAAAACAGTAGGCTAGAAGAAAAGGGACATGGCACATAGTGACTTCACTTTAATTATTTCAGGGTCTAGATCACAAGTATATTTGTGAGTTACTGAGGAAAAAAAAAATCTTAATCTGCTTTCAGCCTAATCAGATTCTGTCATTTCAAAATTAGTCACATTAAGAGTTTTACCTCAAATTGTGATTTATGATCAAAAATACACATGCTTTTAATTTCCAGTTATGCTAGGAATATCTCCCAGTTCTTCACTTCTTTGTAATCTATTAAGTATACTTTATTTTTATTGCTCTTTACCTCAAAACTCCTTACCTTCTGAGAAGCACAATGGTTATAACATTTGTCCTACACAAGAAAACTTTGCCAAAATATTTTTAACTAGTTTTAAGTTTTAAAGCCACAAATATCCAGACACAGAGTTGTTACCATTACATATCAAAGTTGTTCAGTTACTATAAACTTTGAATATCAGAAAATTATTCATTCAAAACTTGAGAATGAGGGGCGCCTGGGTGGCTCAGTGGGTTAAGCCGCTGCCTTCGGCTCGGGTCGTGATCTCAGAGTCCTGGGATCGGGCCCCGCATCGGGCTCTCTGCTCGGCGGGGAGCCTGCTTCCTCCTCTCTCTCTGCCTGCCTCTCTGCCTGCTTGTGATCTCTCTGTCAAATAAATAAATAAAATCTTTAAAAAAAAAAAAAAAAAAAAAAACAAAAAAAACTTGAGAATGAATCTGTCTTCTTCCCACAAAGAGTAAATAAAAAAGTTTTTGGAATAACAGAAGTCTGTAATACAGTAACTTACATACATTTTTTACATAAAATTCTCAAGATTTTTATTTTAAAAGTCTATCTCAGCTAAACCTGAAGTTGAAGGTTTAAGAATACTAAATATAATTTAAAAATTCAGTCAGTACTAATATTCAAGCATTTCTCCCTCATTGCTCTAAAGTTTATCTAAGGAATCAGGTGAATTTAATGCTTTTATGTAGAGAAATTTAGGTTAACTTAATCCTCATTTTACATTATGCCCTCAAACACCCACAATTTTCATTAACACTAAATGGGAGTTATGCATAAAACGAAGAAGGGACCACCTGTTAGGGTTTTCTAAGCCAACAAATATCTGTTATCTTCACCTATAGCAAGTAACTAAGCAACTATTACACTAAGCAACAATTCCATTTTTCACTGCTGAGGAAATAAGTCCTAATAATGTTCAACGAAAAGCCTGATGATTTTTTTGTTTTGTTCTTGGTGTGTGGGGGGCCTGGGGAGGTCACCTAGAAATAAGAGCCTACCTCAGCCAAGCTTCTAATATCCTGATGTTATAATAAGCATAGCAAAAGTACTTCTCTACATGTGTATTCAGATATGAAAAGTGAAATGGTACAATCAACACACCCAAAACAGTGATATGCACTCTTACACTAATTAAAACCAGCCCCTAAATTTCAATACCAGTATTTTAACAGAGAACAGAATAGACGGAACACATGGCAAATCTTTACCTAGCTCTTTTGAATTTAATCAACCACAGCCTAATGGAAAAAGTCTACTTAATGCATTTAAATAAATGTTTTTCTCCTCGTCTCTGTATCCCCAAAGATAATAGATTCAATTTTGTTCATAGTACTTTTCCATTAGAACTCTTAGATTAGAACTCTTTGTCGTCATTACCTGAAAATTTTTTAAAATATTTGAAGAAAACAATACAAAAGTTCAAATGCTAAATTTGATTACCGTAAAAATCTTCCTAAGGATAGATTATAGTGATGACACAAACTATGTGATCGGTCAACAAAATAATTCTGAGTGGAAAAAAAAATGAAAAAACAAAAAAGCTGATACACCCAGTACTCGCATTCAGCATTTTTCTCAGAACTGACATCTTTAAATAACTCCACAGTAATAAACCAGTAAAAAAGGTATCTTTTCCTAAACAATTCTGCCAAGCTTTTAAAACACAACATATACTAATGAATAACGAATGGGTCAAAAATTATAGAAAATACCGGAATTTCCTCAGAGAATAAAGAGAAATGTTTAAATATCTAAATCAGTGTTTGTCTTAAATAATAATTGCTCTTTCAAAGCCATTCATTCAACAAATATTACTCAGAGCGTTAAGCTGGCAGCACCACTGATCTCTGGCAAAACCTGAAAACCTCTGGTTTAAAAATCCCCTGAATATATGTTGATAAAATAATTATCTTTGATTTGAAAATTTAAAAGATGTATGTTTTTGCTCAAAATGGGCAGTACATAAAAGAAAAATGGCAAGCAAAATTGTCCCTAGAAGACTAGATAATACAAAAAGTTGGGTCACAAGTAAACTACGGAACAGAAGATAGAAATGAATTAACTCCCTTTAGGCCAGCTGGGGCACATAACAATTTTTTTTTTAATTTGGCTGACACTAGATTCCTATACTTGGCTGCTATTTATCTGTTTCTCAATCCTCTTAAAGCTGCCACTTAAGGTTAAAATTCCACTATAATTAACAACCTTCAATAAAAGAATCTAAAATTAAATTCTAAGAGCAACCAATGGCCCATTTAGTTTAAAAGTATTATGATGAAATTCTGGTATAATGAAAGTATCTGGACAAGTTACTAAAATCCCATATATACACCGCAGGAGCCAGAAAAAATAACAAATATTTTTAGCCCTGCCTGAGTCTGTTTTTTTAGTTCTCAAGGTATCAGTTTTCTCAAAGAGTCTCATCGCAGTCTAGCTTGCTATAATTTTTTTTTTTTTTTAAAGATGCAACCTCATGAGAGGGAGTAGTTTTTATTTTTATTTTTGTCTTAAGGGGAGGACTAAAAGCCAATAATGACAGCAATTAAGTTCCAAAAAGGCTAAGGCACAAAAGAAAAATACCCGAAAACTCTTCTCGTTCAAGGACACATTAATGGTAATAAAACAATCTTGCTTTGATGAAAACTAATAGTACACTTATAAGAACCAATCAGTCCTATCTATTATACAGAGAGTTATGACCAGAGGAATTAAGTTAAAATTTTCCCAGCACCGATTTTATACCTCTATCATATAACCACTAAATGAGGTCTGCTACATATTTTAAATTAAAAATATGCATAAATAAATAAAATTTAAAAAGCTATAATCGGAGAGTTTTGTTCCCTAATCCTTCTTCTACAAAACATAATAATATTGATTCAACTAACCATTCGCTTAGAGGAAGCAAAGCAAAAAGTTAAAAAAAAAAAATAAGTTTTTGGCTTTGGGATTCAAGGGATATTCTGAACAAATCTCTCCCTAGAATGTTATAGTTAAGCTATTACTAGTTAACAAAACTTCTAACCCAAAAATCATTAGGTCTTTGCAAATTACTAAACAGTACTGACTGCTACTGCTACAAAACAAGTTACAGGGGGTTTAAAGTATGTATCAAATTAGATTTGGTTTGCTGTTAACAGATTTTCACCAATTAGCAATAAAGTTAAGTTTACATTGTTTCTATATCTCATCTACACTTGAAATGAAAATGACCGAAACACATGCCACATGATATTCAGACAGGCAAAATTTAAAATGCACCATAGAACCTGTTTAGACTCTTCAAAACTATCAAGGATCATCAAAACAAGGCAAGTGTGAGAAAATATCACAATCTGGAATAGCCTAAGGAGACACCACAACTAAATGTAGTATGCCGGATGAGAACACAGGATAGAAAAAGAACTCTGGGTAAAAATAAAGGAAATCCAAATAAAGTACAGGCTTTAGTTAATAACAGCATCAATATTGGTTCATTAGTTGTGCAAAATGTACACAATACATGGTAGTAACAATAAAAAAAGCTGGGTGAGGGTTATACAGGAACTTACTATACTATCTTCCCAAATTCCGTATAAATCTAAAACAATTTTAAAATTAAAAGTTTATTTTTTAAAATACACTATAGGGGACATGAAAGAAAATAAAGGGCTGAGCAAAAGCAATTCTATACTTTTATTACTGGATATTTCAGTTAATAAGAAAAACAGAATTCTAATATTTGCAAAATAGAATGCCTTCCCTCTTTCCCTCATCAAGAAGGGAAATAACACCATAATCACAAACATTTCAGTAACAAGATGTGGTAGGTGCTAAGCCAAACAGAAGGGCACTGCCTGAGCCTGCAAAAAGCAAGCTCAAACTAAATTAACCAGCTTTTTAGTTACCACCTGGGTCCTTCCGGTTCCCCTTTCCTCAGTGCTACACCTCCACTTGGAACTCAGGACTGCCTCCTGCAGCTGATGCCACCCCTACTGTCCAGCTGCTCTCTTCTCAGGGGAGCTTAAAAGAAGGGAATAGAGTGCCACAGATGGAAAGAAATGAAAAAGGAGTTAGCCAGAGAGACAGAGGCAGACTAATTATCCCAAAAGGGAGGCAGACGGTATCCCTGGAGCAAAGAAAAGGGCGAGACAAATATACTCCATCTGAAAAGACCTTATTATTCTTTAAAATAGGTCTGATATAAGTAACAACATTCTGAAGTAAATGACAAGTTAGGGAGGAAAAAAGCTAAAACATTACATAAATACTACTGACTATAAACATCGTTTAAAATAGTACAGAACAGGCTTTGGAATGGTAATTACGATTATATATACTACTCCTAATATATTTTGCTTTGCTATTTCAATTCTTTCACTCTGATAAGTTTTTCAAAGTTAATTATCATTCAATGGCCTTCAGCAAAATCTAACAATTAAAACCTAATCTTCCAAAATTATATTCATTCACATTCAAGATCAATATTTTAAAACTACAGGTATTACCATTTTTAAAAATTATGCAAAAAAAGCAAAGTTAAACCACAGAAGCAATTTTTTAAACTGTAGCCCATTTAGGAGAAAACATATTTAATTCATAATTTAGGAGGAAAAATCCACATAGTGTTTTAATATATATCAAGACAGCTCACATTTAATTTTAATAGGCTTTGAAAAGAACAGTCCTACTACAGTAAAACTAAGTACTACACATCTGTTAAAATTATCTTTGATTCTACAAAATGTATTATATGAAATCTGGGGGGAAAATGGTCTGTTCAAATGCTCTGCCAACTTTATCAATATTGAAATCCCCAAGTCAGCATTACAGTTCATATATAGTATACAGTTTATCAACTAGTTTATATAGCGCATAGTTTATCAATAACATTAAAACAGTCTCCACACATTTTAGTTAAGGTCTTTATGACCACTTAAAATAAAGAATAAAATAATTCCACCATACCAAAGTCAATGGAAGGAAAAAGGAAGCCTGCAAGCTTAATAGAGAAATGTCATATCCTGACACGTGTGTGTGTGTGTGCATACACATATACTTATACATACACATACATATGTGAAGATATCATTGTACATATTTAGAACTACACTGCATACTCAGACCATATTCAGAAGGAAGGACAAATATCTCCAGCAGAGATCTTCTTAGGAAAGCCAGAAAAGCTAAAAAGCATTTATCAGAAAAGAATTATAATCACTCTCAAAAATAAAGATTAGCACCAAAGGCTTTGTTCATTAGAAGGTAAAAGGAACTATCAAAACAAATGTAACACATACATTTCTACAGAAACATTAGTGTTCTTAATGTCTTCAGACAGTCACCTGGATTACATTATATCCAAAAATAAAACAGGTCTTATAAGCCAAATGGACAGTAACAGAAACTTCAGAGTACTCAATTTCAAATAAAAATGCTTTTTTTAGTTACCTAAAAATCCAAAATTTACCTGTCAAGCAAGAATCATTACCAAACATCTTGCTGAAGTCCATGGTACCTTGCAGCAAATAACTAATCATTTACATTCCTATCCTGAGATTCAGTTAACATTAACTCTTAAGAGTCTAAAGCAAGCACAAGCTTCACTGACTACATGAAGAGATAGTCTCTTTCTAAAGTAGTATTTGGTCCTAAGTAGTCTTACTATAGGTTCATAATAAAATTATTTCTGTGTAACTTTACAGAGTATGATTCCATGTCCTAAATAACCTAAACAAGTTGGCACTAGTCTCATTTTAGTCAGTCTTTGAAGGAACAATATCTAAAAGAATCACTCTCAAAAAATAACAAAATTAACATATGCTTTCATATGTTAGTACAACCACAATTAACAACAAAATATATAACTTTAAAAAACACATGAAAAAGTTACAACGTTTCTAGATACTCCTACAACTGTCTGCATAGTCATACAAGAGAGAGCAGTGGCAGAATGGACTCAAATGGTGAATTAGAGGTGCCTGCAAATGACTTTGTCAGGAACTTTATGCTCCCCCATTCCATTTTTCTTAAATAACATGCCTTCCCTGTCTGCAAGAAATTCACAAGGAAGCTGGGTGGTGAAAGAACAATTATTCAAGGCTAAACCCTGCCATAAAATGGATAAATTTACATAAAATAAAACAACCACAGTGAAATAGAACAGTAAGCTAAATTTTTATCTGGCTTAACACCTAACAGTGTTTCACAGAAAAAAAAAAATCATAATTTGTAATATAAATGATTTTTAGGAAAAGTATATAATGTTGCTATAAATCATTAGTTAGAAATGATAAGTTGTGGGACGCCTGGGTGACTCAGTCCATTAAGTTTCTGTCTGCCTTCAGCTCAGGTCATGATCCCAAAGTCTTGGGATCAAGTTCTGCATTGGGCTCCTTGCTTAGCAGGGAACCTGCTTCTCCCCCTGTCTGCTGCTTCCCCTACTTGTGCTCTGTCAAATAAATAAATAAATCTTAAAAAAAAAAAAAGAATAAGTTGCTTTCACCTGACAAGTCATGGTGAATAAGGTCAGCAAAATTGGGGTCTTCACCCCACCAAAATATCCACAATTCTCTTCTTCCAGGTCTTTGATCTCGCCGCCAAACACCAAGTACATCTGCCTTAAGGCAGCGACTAAAACTGCTCAAAATGGGGTCTTCCTCTGTCACCGGAAACAGAATAGGGGCAGAAGTTGGGCCTTGCCATACATATCTTTTCCATTTAATTCCCGTCAAGTCAGCCTAAAGAAAAGAAAGCATGATTATTACCGCATATTCAAAGTCAATAGTACTTTCTCTTAAAGCTCATTTCATTGAGACATTACAATTTTTCAATATATACGTAAGATATTAAAGCAGCTGACAAAAAAAAATGATTCTTTGATCATTCAACAGCCAAACTATTAACACTGACATGTCACTGAATAGCAATGTGTCCCAAAGAAAAATAAAATTAAATAAATAAATAAAAGAAACTTAACAATGTTAAATATAAACATGTACTTTAATACAGCACACTTAGTAAACATTTCCTCTAAGTTCTGTTCCAACTGGTCATGTTTATTCCCTGGTGTCAAACATATAACAGAAAATTAATTTTTAAAGACTCATCATTTCAGGGCATCTGGGTGGCTCACTTGGGTTAAGCCTCTGCCTTCGGCTAGAGTCATGATCTCAGGGTCCTGGAGCTAGGGTCATGATCTCAGGGTCCTGGGATGGAGCCCCACATAGGGCTCTCTGCTATGCAAGGAGCCTGCTTTCCCCTCTCTCTCTGCACCTGCCTCTCTGCCTACTTGTGATCTGTCAAATAAATAAAATCTTAAAAAAAAAAAAAAAAAAAGACTCATCATTTCATGTGTATAGAAGTGATGGCTCTAATGAAAAGAAATGTGAACTATAACTGAAAAAATTGTTAGTTCTTCACATACCCCTTTTAGGAAAAGTGAAATAGGTGCTCACAAAGAACTGTCAGATTTGTACTAATCTACTTTCAAAGAACTTGATCTTAAAAGTACTAAAAATAGAGTCAAAGAAGACAAATGTAAAACCTGCTGTTATGTTTTGCTGCATCCGAAGAGATGCTGATTAATGGACACTATACAAGAAAACATTTTCTAAGAGACGGCATTAAAAATCCCAATTTGGCATGGTGAAAGAAATTCAAGAGAAGAAATTCAATTATTCTTTAACTTAGAGGTGCAAAGCATAACGTGCCAAAAATGAAACTGCTGATACATGACTGGCAGTTTACACTTGCCAACTAGTTGTGCTCCGCCCACTCAGTTCACTTACCTATCACATACTCTTAGTATTTCTCCTAGCACACAAAAAATGAAAAAAGAAAGTCACTGAAACTTTAAATCATGAACGGAGCTAAGCTACTGTCCAACAGAGGACTAAATATTTGCAACAGTTGGTAGTTTTCAAAGTCTTAACTGTGGCCGTTCCCAGAACTGGGCCAACCTATACAATTGTCATTCCTGCATCCAGCTTCCCTAGAGTTTTCAATAAAAGGAGGAGCAGCCTGCTCAAAGCACTCTAAAAATACAAGCAAAACAAATACAAAAAAGTAATGATAATAATAAAAGTTAGTGCAAAACCATAGAACCTCCATTAGCCCGTTTCACTCACACAAACATAATGTTCTAATAAAAGCAAGATGGCTAGAAATTGTCAAAATGGCAAACTGTCCTCAAAGTTTAAAGAGAAAACATATGAAACGGTATCTACTGATTTTCACAGAGAGATCTTAACTCATCTAAGGAAGAAACTAATCTTCCGTTAGTTCGACTCATTAGAAAATGTAAAACGAAGAGATTTTTAGTACATAAGTTCCGGTGTCCTGTTTATTGGGGGAAACCAAATTACCAGAGTGAGGCATAAAGGCACTGGGAGAACGGGCAATAATGGAAAGTGTTAAGAAGGGATACGTGGTCAATAAGGAGAAAAGCAATAGTTAAGCAAGAAACACAGAGGAAAATGTGACTGTCCTGCCAGATAGGAGCACAAGTTGAAGACAAGACTACGGTGAAGAAGAGTCGGAAACAAGAAAAAAAAAAAAAAAAAAAAAAAAAAAAAAAAAAAGCCTGCACTCCTTAACCAGAGTCTAGGATGGTGGGTGAACGAACCTGTTTCAGGGGGTGGGTGCGGAGCTCGGCCGCCGCGCCGGCTCCGGCTGGGCCTAGCCTAGGGACTCGGGCATCTGGATCAGACCCGGACCCCCTCCCCCACGGCCCAAGGGCGCACCTCGCGGCCCCCTCCCCCACCGCCCCGCTTGCCGCGGCCCCCGCCCGCGGCCCCTGCACTCACCAGGCAGAAGAGGTTACAGTGACAATCTTCCAGGCTGGCCCCGTTCGGCACGAAGGAGGAACTCATCGTCCCTCACAGCAGCCGCCGCCGGCGCCACAACCCACCATCCGCCATTACCGCCGCCTCCGACCAGAGAGAGAAACACAGACACCGGGGAGGGCGGGGGGGTGGTGGTTGGGGGAGCGGTGGAAGAGGAGGCCGCCGGGCCGCCCGCCCTCCCCACCCACCCCCCCGCCGCCGCGAGCAGCCCCCGCCGCCCGGCCGGCACCTAGCCGCCCGGGGCCCAGGGCCGGCGGGAGGGCCGCGCCGCGCTTGCCCCGCGGGCCGGAGTGCGGCCGCCGCGGAGCCCGCGGACGCTTGTCCCTCTCTGGGCGACGGAGGAGATATGTGCCCCTTCCACAAGAAAAAATAATAAATTACACAATAAATAATTAAAATCGAGTCCGAAAGGGCAGAGCCCAAGCCCTGGAGGGTTCTCCCGGGAGGGGAAGCGCCCGCAGAGGGGCAGGAAGGGCAAGAACCGGGAGAGAAGCCCAGGCCCCCGGCCCGGCAGCGGCGATGTCCTTAAGCCCAGAATCTCCTCAGTGGCGGAGGTGGTGGCGGCGTCTGCGGGCTCAAACCATTCTCTGGCTATGTCTTCGTGTCGTCCCTGGGCCAAGCTGGCCTAATGTCTGCTCTACTGCGGCCTCACCGCCCAGACGCCGTAGTCTCCCCCATTTTGTGGGCCCAGCGGGCGGTGTTTTTCCCCCTTTAATCCGAATTCACGGGTTTTCCCTTCGCTTTAATGGCGGCCACAGGGACCAGCTCGCCCTCTCTGCTCGCCCATTGGCCGCCTGGAGGTCACGTGGGCCCGGGCTCCGTGGGGAGGAGGAGAGAGAGGGGAGTGAGAGAGGGCCGGGAAGCTTTCGGCGGAGGCGGTGAGCCCTGGGGACCGGACAGCCAGCTGGCGGCTACTAAGATAGCGCCATCTGCTGGGTGCCCCAGCCAGTGTAAGATGACCCCGTCCCAGGCCCGTTCTCCTTGCCAGTGAATTTACAATGCAAGAGGGTTCACATCAGAAATCGGAGAATTACGTGGAAATCAGTTTGATTTCGTCGGAAGAGAAAGTGTTGCAAAAATTCCCAGGCATTTTCACTCGCAAACCCCTGAGCTTGGGAGTCAGACGATCTGAGACAGAACTTGAACACTTAAAAGTTGTGAGATTAAGAAAGAAATGTATGAGAAACAATATAGCTTTATGGTTACAAGCCTAGGAGTTAGAGCCACACTTGCTCGGGTTCAAACCTTGAGTGCGTCAGTTCTGTGTCTCAGTTTTCTCACTTGTAAAGTGGGGAAAACATAACCCCATCTCACAGGAGTATTGTGATAACTGAGTTAATACAAATAAAGCACGTAGCCCAGTGCCTGACACAGATATGCATTGCTAAGAGTTATCTATCATTGCTGTCTTCCTTACCTCATAAGATTATTGTGAGGAATTGAACCAGTGTATGTAAAGCGCCACTAGTGTAATGTCCCTGAGAATCAGAACCTTGTTTTGCTTACAGCTATATCTCTAGTGCTTAAAAAAAGCTTACTAGCACACAGTAGGTGTTTGGTATTTGTAAATTTGCAAATGAATGAATGGTAAGAAGTGGGAGCCAAATGTTACTTCCCTTTCCTACAAAACACTAGATTACGCTTCAGTATATGAGTTCAAACATTTTCCTTGAGAGTTTTGGAGAGGAGAGAGAGATCGCAGGAAAGGGAGGAGGTAAGGGAAGAAAGGAGAGAGGTAAAAGTAAAGGTGATTTAAAAGTTAGAAACATTAGTGAGTTAGGATTTACCATAACTTGGCATCATAATTGCCTTAATTGTAGTGCCATATTGCCATAATTGTAATATAAATGATGGACTCTCCCAAGTCACCTCTTCAGCCATGGAATGAAAAGCATTCCTCATCCACCCATTCATTCATCCATGATGATTAAGAGCCCAAATCTTGAAGCCCAAAGCCTGTAGAAAAGGTTCTGCCACTGTTTCATTGGTTTCAAAGGAAAATGTGGTCCAAAATGAAATTAATTTCTCTCTCAGTTTTCTTATTGTAAAATGAGGATAATAAAAGTACTTTTCTCCTAAAGTGTCTGATGAATGAAACAGTGTAGGTATAGGGCTTACCATAGTGCTTATTAATGTTAGCTATTAAAATACTTTCAAAAATCATTATTGAGCACCTGCGTGCTCAACTGAGTGTGTTCCTGGTCTTTGGTAGGCCTGGGATACAAATATGAATAAGATACCTGCCTGTCCCTCAAGATTCCTGAAGAGAGGCAATAAAGGAAACGCTTCCAACAGAATAAGATAAAATACAATGGAGGTAATTGCTTGAATAAGGTATGTATCAACTAGGGCACAATAAGAGCTCTGCGGGAGGAGCACCAAAATCAGAAAAGGTGTCTTAAAGTAGGTAGCATTTGAAATCAGATTTGAAGGATAAAATGAATTCTTACAAAGCCCTTTGAAGCAGTTAAATCTTATTAAGCCCAATTCAGATCCAAAGGCCACATATCAAAGTCAGTTATACAACCAAGACTAATTTAATCCAGGAGCTCAAATCAGTTGAAGTCCATATCCTTTCTGAAAGCCAGCACCAGGAGACGCAATCCTCAGACCCCATAAGGTAAGAACCCCTCTCCTCATCTCTCTTTCCCTGATAGAATCCTCAGACCTTTGTTCCCACTGCTTCTGTCACTCTGAAATATCCTCCCCCACCTTTTATCTAAAACATACCCCTCCTCTTTAGAAGTCTTGCCCTTCACTGCTCGGCCCCCAACTTGAGCACCTTCCTCAGGACTTCCAGAGGCAGCTAGAATCTCCTGAAACCTACCAGGTGCAAAGTAACATTTGACCTTTCTTTAGACTATCAGTCTTCTCGAAAAGAAGAGAGAGATAGGAGACAAGGGAAGAAGACCCCGGGGGGGAAAACATCTCAGAGAAGATCATGAAAGGAGCAAGACAGAAAGAGAGAGGTGAAAAAGCAAGAGAGAAATTGAGAGAGAGAATGGAGAAGGAAGTGGAGGAAAAGGACACCAAACGTGAGAGGAATGGAAATATCACAAGGAGAAGAGAAAAGATCAATGTTAGACGCAGAGAACAAGTCAGTAACCACCTACCTTCCCTTAAAACGTTATTTTCTGCAATTTAAAAAGTAATGGAAATTAAAACAGTATACACACATTGTCAAAAAAAGATACAAAAAAAGTATCTTCAATTTGGAAGATGCAATAAAGTGTAAAGAGGAAAAACATTTAAATGCACATTATTTTAAAAATGCCCATGCCGGGGCGCCTGGGTGGCTCAGTGGGTTAAAGCCTCTGCCTTCGGCTCAGGTCATGATCCCAGGGTCCTGGGAATGAGCCCTGCATCAGGCGCTCTGCTCAGCGGGGATCCTGCTTTCCCTTCTCTCTCTGCCTGCCTGTCTGCCTACTTGTGATTTCTCTCTCTCTGTCAAATAAATAAATAAATAAAATCTTTAAAAAAAAAAAATGCCCATGTCATCATTCATAATCAACCATCTCTTAACATTCTGATTTTTTTCTTTCCAGACTTTTCCATATATATTACATGAATATATTCAGATAATATATTATATATTCATATAATTTATAAATTATATATAATATATACTGTAACTATATATACTATATATAATATATGTAATATATTTATAGTGTAAATAATATATATTTCCATAAATATATCCCCACACAGCTGAAGTTATAGTATATACACATTTTACTTACTTATAGTATATACACATTTTACTTACTATCTAGTATGCGTGTCCAGTCATGTATAGACAAGGCATAGGATATACAAGGAGCACATAATCTTGCTAGATAAGGCAATTGGATAGTTGGACCAACTAAGATCAAAACTCCACACCACTGCCTGCTAACTCCCTAACTTCCCATTACTCATTAATAAAATGCGTGTGCAAAATTAGCACCTAAATGTTAGAGTTGTAGCAATTAAAAGAGATAATCTAAGTAAAATAGGAGAGCCAATCAAGAACATTAAGGTGAATGTTAGACATTGCCTTGAACAATAATCACCTGTTGTCTTTGACTCTCTGAAACTACACTTGTTTGTTCAATGATCTATATTTAAAATTGTTCTTTAACTCCTCTACCCTTTTAAGGACTCCATTCTGAATGGGATAGTGGATATGCCTGGCCTCCAGGAAGGGTGAGAGTTATATCATCTAAGCAGAGATAGTCCAGGAAAGAGCAAAGTTTGACCTTAGGACTAATGTTCCCCACCTGTTCTGAAAAATCACAGGGTCTAGAACAGAGCTATCCAGTGGAAATATAACATTAGCTAAAGAAGTAATTTTTTAATTAGCCACATTAAAAAAGATAAAAAAGAAATAGGTGAAATTAATTTTATTTATTTATCCCAATATAACAGAAATATTATTATTTCACATGTAATTAATATAAAAAATTATTGAAATGGGGTCCCTGGGTGGCTGTCAGTTGAGCACCCGACTCCTGGTTTTGGCTCAGGTCATTATCTAGGGGTTGTGGAATCAAGCCCTCCATCGGGCTCCATGCTCAGCCCAAGGTCTGCTTGGGATTCTCTCTCTCCCTCTCCCTGGGTGCCTCCCCCTACTCGCATACACTCTTGTGTTCTGTCTCTCTCTCAAATAAATAAATCTTTTTTAAAAATTGAGATAGTTTTACTTTTTATTCTTTTTTTTTTTTAAGATTTTATTTATTTGACAGAGAGAGAGAGAGTAGGCAGAGAGGCAGGAAGAGAGAGAGGAGGAAGCAGGCTCCCCAGTGAGCAGAGAGCCCAATGAGGGGCTTGATCCCAGGACGCTGGGATCATGACCTGAGCTGAAGGCAGAGGCTTTAACCCACTGAGCCATCCAGGCGCCCCTTGTCCTTTTTCTTTTAACCAAACTTTTCAAAATCCCTGTTTGAATTTTTACTTACAGTATATTTCATTTCACACAAGCCACATTTCAAGTGCCCAATAGCGACACGAGGTTAGTAGCTACTGTGTTGGATAACACACGTCTACGAAAGCTGCGAGTTAAGGACCAATTAAGCTGTGGAGTGAATGGTCTTGAGCCTTGATTTTCTTAAGGTCATGTTAATGGTTTCATGTTGTACTTAATTCAATTTTTTAAAAAAAGCTGAGTGAATGCACAGGCAGGCAGAGAGAGAGGAAGGGAAGCAGGCTCCCCACTGAGCCGAGAACCCAACTCGAGGCTTGATCCCAGGTTCCTGGGATCATGACCTGAGCTGAAGGCAGAGGCTTTAACCCACTGAGCCACCCAGGCACCCCACCATTGAAGAAATTTAAACATGACAGTACTGAGCTAAGATTTGTTTTTAGAAGTAAGATGCCAGGATACTTGTTGGGGGCATTATGGAAATCCAGACAGGAAGTGAAGAGGCCTAAGCTAATTAAGAGGGGCTTATCTAGGGGCACCTGGGTGGCTCAGTGGGTTAAAGCCTCTGCCTTCAGCTTAGGTCATGATCCCAGGGTCCTGGGATCGAGCCCCACATCGGGCTCTCTGCTCAGCAGGAAGCCAGCTTCCTCCTCTCTCTCTCTCTGCCTACCTCTCTGACTACTTGTGATCTCTGTCTGTCAAATAAATAACTAAATAAAATCTTAAAAAAAAAAAAAAGAGGGGCTTATCTAAAGAGAGATTGAGGGGCATCTGGGTGGCTCAGTCGGTTAAGAGTCTGCCTTTGGGTCAGGTCATGACCCCAGGATCCTGGGATCAAGCCCCACATCAGGGGAGCCTGCTTCTCCCTCTTCCCTGCTCATGCTCTCTCTCTCTTGCTCTCTCACTATCTCTCAAATAAAGAAATAGAATCTTAAAAACAAAAAAAAAGTGAGATTGAGCCCCTGGAGGTCAAGCCCCACATGAGGCTCCAGGGTGGGTGTGAGGCGGCTTAAGATTCTCTCCCTCTGCCCCTCCCTCACCCCTGAAAGAAAGAAAGAGAGAGATAAAAAGAAAGAGAGAGAGAGAGAAAGAATGAAAGAAAAGAAACATCCTTCCTGCTTCACATTTATTCCCTCTATTAAGGCATCAGCAAGGAAGATAGGGAAGTAGAGAAAATTGCTTTTGCAAAATGCTGAGCATTCTTTTCTTACTAAGCAGATGATTTTTCTCAGAATAGCAGCCAATGTTGAGAGGAGACAAGCGCAGTTCTCTGAACCTTCTCCTCCTGCTAAAAAGTTCCAGACAGGACTTTGATCTCACAGGATAATTATTCCTACCCAGATATAAACTGGTTTGCAATTTTATTGTTCCCTTCCCCCAAGAAAAGGTTCACAGGAATTCAAAAGAGGTAATGAGCCAATAAAATAGGAATATTATTCTAGAATCACTTATTTCTACCAAACAGGACTTACATGTATGGAAGGGATTTAATAGTAACATAGAGGAAGGTGATAGCTTCGTACCATTTCTACCACTAGCTTTGACATCCATTCATCTGCTCATTCATTCAATTAACACCCATCGATATTTACTATAAGCAGTGTTCTGAGATAGGTGCTATGATAAGGCGATATGCAACAGTGCATCAGAAATAGATCTGGGGGCGCCTGGGTGGCTCAGTGGGTTAAGCCTCTGCCTTCGGCTCAGGTGACGATCTCAGGGTCCTGGGATCAAGCCCCGCATCAGACTCTGCTCGGCGGGGTGCCTGCTTCCCCCTCTCTCTCTGCCTGCCTCTCTGCCTACTTATGATCTCTCTCTCTCTCTGTCAAATAAATAAATAAAATCTTAAAAAAAAATAGATCTGAATCTGAAGAAGCTTATTAATTCTCAGACAGTAAGATATGTTAAATGACTGTAAGTTGGGTTTAAAAATGCCTAAAATGGGTGTAGATAAAATATTACGGAATCTAAAGAAGATGGGGTTACCCCAAGTAATGGGAAACAAGAGGTTAGTGGAATAAAACTTTGCATTTAAAGTGGACAATAATTTATGTATAAGATTTGGACTTGCAGAGATTTGGGAAAGAGCAATTTAGGCCACTATTTCCCACAGTAGACCTTGAAAACAAGGTACTGAAGAATATTGGAAATTCCAGGTAAACAGCATTTTGGGTTGTGCTGGTAAGTGGCCTATTTGTTCTCAAATTGATTTCCTTCTTTCCTGCTGCCATGTTTTGTATTTCAAGAAGTTGCTCCTTATAAATGACATTTCTCAGGCTCTCTTATCAATTTCTTTGTGGTTTGGTTTGGCCACTGAAGGCAAGGGCAGCAGATGAAGAACCATGGGCAGGGTAGATCTTTCCTTCTCCCTGTACTTCAGATAGTATCTCCAGTAGTGGCTGCATCCCCTTTGTGGTTCCAACTGCAGATGGACAGTCCTTCTCTTGGTGGTCCCAGCTTCTGCTGGGTAGGCCTGGCTCCTGGGCTGTGTGTTTCTTATCTACTGATGCATGTTAAGTTACCCTTGAAACTTCACAGCTTAAAACAACAAAAATTTTATTATGTCGCACAATTCCTAAGGTTTAGTAATCTGAGAGTGACTTAGCCAGGTGATTCTGGCTCAAGGTCTCACATGAGGTTGCAGTCAAGATTTGGCTGGGGCTCCAGTTGTCTCAAGGCCAGAGTAGGGCTGCAGAGTTCACTTCCAAGTTCATTCACACGCTTGTTGGCAGGACAGAGCTCCTAGCTAACCATTGGCCAGAGACTCCGGTATTCTGCCAGGTGGCCTCCTCACAGCTGCATACAACATGGCAACTTGTTTCTCCAACAGGAAGCTACCCAGGAGATAGAGATACCAGAACAGAAGCTGCAGTCTTTTTAATACCCTAATCTCAGAACTAACAAACCATCACTTCTGTCACATGCTGCTGGTAACACAGACTAACTGTGATAGAGTGGAAGGGACACACACAAGGCTATGAATACCAACAGGCAAGGATATGAGGGCTCTCTTGGAGGCTAGTTACCACAGTAAATCCTGTGATCCCCAATGATTCATGTCCCTCTCACATGTAAAGTATATTTACTTTCTCCCAAGGTCACCAAAAGTCTCCTTTAGCAATAGCTTGAAGTCAGCGCGTCATTATCTAAATCAAGTCCCAGGGCAGCTGAGGCTCCCTGAGTATGGTTCCTTGATGAATACAGTCCCTCTCCCCCGTAGAAGCTAAAGCAATATTATCTGCCCTACATTCACCCAACATACAATGGAGAGACAAGCATAATAGTGTAACTGCTATAGATATTCCTGCTTAAAAAGAGGGAAAATGGCAGGCACAGAGGAGTCACTTGTCCATTGTAATTCCTAAATCCAGCTGAGCAAATGTTGAAGGTTCCTTGATTAAGTCTCAAGGTCTCAGAATAATTCTCCCTGGCTCTGAGCTTCATGTTCTGGGGTCTTGGTTCTGACTTCTGAGTCATTCTTCCTTTTTCATGAAAGATAGCCCATGTTTACAGCTGAGGAGTTAGCCTACTTCTGCCAGTAGAACTTTGAGAGACTAAAGGCCTTTTATTCATTCTGTACTATCTCTATCTGTTTTGGTCCAAGATGAGAATGCTTCTGCATATACACTTCCTTTAAAAATTTTATGAGTTTTCTGTGATTCTTATTGGATTCACCCCAATTAGACAAAAGGTACACCAACAAATATCTTTCTGATGAGATGGCTGAAGGCTAATGACTAAGCTTCCTAGATGCTTTATCATTTTATTGAGAGACTATGTGAGACATACCTTTAGTCTCCTTAGAGGACATTTTATCTGAATAGAACAGTACTCTGACACACAACCTTAAATCTTTTTGAGAATCTGACAAAAGATTTTACTGTTACACCATTGTTTCATCTTTAGACTGTGTTTTACTGGCAATGCCCTGGACTTGATCTTTGCTCAGAAGCTGTATCTTAATGTTAGAACTGTTTACTATTTGGAGAGGTGAGAATTTTCAAAATCAGCAAATTCAGTCTCCTTTTTGTTGAAAGTTCTTCCTTTATTTTACTTCGTCCTCCACATGTTCTTATAGGCAACAACCTAGTTCATTAGACACATTTTCTACCTTTCAGTTACAACAGGCAACAGTGTTGCTGAACTTTTTGCCAGTATAATAAGGATCCCCTTTCCTCTAATAGCAAATAACATTACCTCATTTTCTTGCAAGCCTTCACCTGAATCCTGATACCTCTATTAATGGTTTCCTCAAGTACTTTGGACTTTCACTATCTCCAGAGTCCAGCCCCCAGTTCCAAAGTCACTTCTGCATTTTAGGATTCTGTTACAGGAGAATCATACTTCTAGGTACCAATACCTGCATTAATTATCTACTTCTATGAAACATATTATTCTGAAACTTACCAGTTTAAAACAGCAAATATTTATTTATTATCTCACACACTTTCTGAGGATCAGGAATCCTGAGACCTGGCTTGGCTATGAGGTTCTGGCTCAGGCTTTCTCATGAAGATGCAATCAGACAAAATGTCAGCTAGAACTTCTGTTACCACAAGGCTTAACTGGGGCTGGAGAATCTACCAAAAAATGTATTACCACATCTGGGCAGCACTACCTCTTCCCTTAGTCCCTAGAGTCTAGGGGGTAGCATCTCCCTCATATTGCTCATCTGTGGGCTGTCCCACTGTTACTCTTTGAATTCCTCTAAAATGTTAAAAACTAGTTTCTCATGTCCGATTCCTTTTATTGATTCCCTGGCATAGATGCTGTTTTCTGTTCTGGATCCTGATTCATATGTTAGTCAACTAAGTCTTGTTGAGTTGAACAAAGTTTTGTTTGAGGTGAACAGATTTCTTTACTGTGGGACTTTTCAGAGCCCTTAATATGCTAAATACATTGTAAACCTCCGTGAGAAATCTACAACAGACAGCATTTCCCAAATTCCTTTTATCACAAGCCCTGCTTTTTTGTTTGTTTTGGTTTTACATGCACCTAATAGCTTGGATGCAAAAACCATGAATTAGAAACATCATAGTTCAATTTGACTGGAACAATGAGCTTGTGAAGGAAAGCAGTAGAAAACATGGTGAGAAGAGGATGTAGGCTGAATAATATAGGGCAAGGTGTTTGAACTTGATCCTATAGGCACTGGGGAGTCACTGAAGGTTGCCTCCTGTTAGGTGCAAAGTTAGAATTGTTGAGCTAAACTGTTTAATTATAGCAATACCCTTTATTTTCCTTTTATATGCAGAGTTACCTAGTATAATTAGTGAAATAGAGAAAAGAGAATGATATTTCCTCAGGAGGAAAGAAAATGCTTCGATGTATGCCCCTAAAAACCAGTTTTGTCAGAGAAGTTAAAAGATAGAGGAATTCTTTTTTGAAAAGAATTGGTGATAAGAAAAGAAGATGGATGGGGCGCCTGGGTGGCTCAGTGGCTTATAGCCTCTACCTTTGACTCAGGTCGTGATCCCAGGGTCCTGGGATCGAGTCCTTGGGATCGAGCCCCGAGTCAGGCTCTCTGCTCGGTAGGGAGCCTGCTTCCCTTCCTCTCTCTCTGCCTGCCTCTCTGCCTACCTGTGATCTCTGTCTGTCAAATAAATAAATAAAAAATCTTCCAAAATAAAAAAAAGAAAAGAAAAGAAGGTGGAAGTATATCTCAGGGAAACAATGAGCTAGTAATTAGAGTATAGACATCTTTTGAGAAAAGAAATATTTAAATGTTAATGTGTACATTAGTTACCTATTTCTGCAAAACAAATTATCCCCAAACTTTTTGGCTCAAACAATAACATTTATTATCTCTCATAGCTTCTGTGGCTGTTTGGTTCTAGCTTAGAGATTTTCATGAGGTTAAGTCAGATGGTGGTTGTGCCTACATCATCTGAAGGCTCAACTGAGGCTCCTAGACCCGCTTCCAAGGTGGCTCACTTACATGAATGGCAAGTTAGTGCTGGCTGTTAACAGGAGGCCTCAGTTTCTCTTCACATAGGTTAATTTTCAGGGGTCCTTGCATTCATGGTGACTGCCTTTCCCCAGGGCAAGGGACCAAAGGAGCCATGGCAAAAATTATATTGCCTTTTATTGTTTAGCCTCAGAAGGCCTACATTGTCATTTCTACAATAACCTGTCACAAAAATCAGCCCTGATTCAATGTAAGAGGGGAAATGCCAAGATACGAGGATCAGTCTATGTTATCTTGGAGGATAGCTACCAGAGCGTATTTTCTATCTTTCTAGATGCCTCTGTTAATATTCTTTCCCTCAAACAAAGCTACTTTCAAGACATCTTGGATAGCCAAATCATGTAGCCATATTGAAAGCACCATATTCTCTGGTCAAATTGTGAAAAATTCCAGTGCAAGGTTTGCCAGTCTTCTAGATTTCTGTTTTCAAAAAACGTATGGGATTTCTTACCGCAAAAGTTAAGCAAGCCAGGAATCTCTCAAGAACAAAGATTTATCTGAAGGCTGAAATTTCATCATTGATGAAGAAAAGTAGTTTGTGGTACCAGTTATTTTATTTTTCTACTCACTGTAAACAAACTCATCTTTTGGGAGGGGGCAGGTATATATAATATCTGACAGGCTTGATTTTAGAAGGCCTCTTTTTAAGCACATGAAAATTATATAAATAATCAGTAACTTTTTTTCTTTTAAAAGTCCAAACTGCATTCACTCAAAATCTGTACCTTTTAATGTGGGATAAGATATTAAAAGTATATAACCAGAATAAATGTTGACATTTTAATTAATAAAAAGACTTATATTTTTCTTACAAGAACAACCTTGACCTTTATATATTTCTTCTCTAGGAGACTATTCCAAAGGTAAACTATTGCACTTTCCCTCAGTGATGTGCCAAATAAAGGCAGTATGGTATATGAAAAGCATAAACTTTGGAATTTAAGATTTCTATCCTGACTCTGCTAGTCGTGTGACCTTGTGAAGTTACCATACTTCTCCAAACCTCTGTTTACTAATCTGTAGAATGGAGGGACTATAACCAAACTGAGGATTAAATTATATAATATAATACTTAGCAAAATGCCTGTCAGAGTGAGGGCTCAACAAATGACAGTTACTCTTTATAGCCTTTATTTTTTTTTTTAATTTCTTTTCAGTGTTCCTGAATTCATTGTTTATGCACCACACCCAGTGCTCCTTGCCAGTACGTGCCCTCCATAATACCCACCACCAGGCTCACCCAGCCTCCCATACCCCTCCCCTCCAAAACCCTCAAATTGTCTCTCAGAGTCCACAGTCTCTCATGGTTCATCTCCCCCTCCAATTTCCCCCAACTCCCTTCTCTTCTCCAGCTCCCCATGTCCTCCGCAGTATTGTCTCAAATGATAGTTACTCTTAACAATTTGGGCAAGCAATGCTACTACCCACGAGTTCACCTTTCAGTCTTCAGTTCTTATCTACTCCTGGTGCTACATAACATCCGTGATTATTGACTTTTTTAAAGTTTATTTAAAAAAAATATTTTCATTCCAGTAATTAGCACACAGTGTTATATTAATTTCAAGTGTACAATATAGTGATCAACAATTCCACACATCACCCAGTGCTCTACTCAACAAGAGTACTCCTTAATCCCCATCACCTATTTAACCCATCCCCCATCTGATAACTATCAGTTTGTTCTCAATAATTAAGAGTATGTTTCTTGACTTCTCTATTATTTTTCTCCCTTTGCTTGTTTGTTTCATTTCTGAAATTCCACATATGAGTGAAATCATATGGTATTTTCTTTCTCTGACTGACTTATTTCACTTAACATTATACTCTCTAGCTCCTTCTACATGGTTACAAATGGCAAAATTCCATTCTTATTTATGGCTGGATAATATTCCTCTGCATGGGGGCACCTGGGTAGCTCAGTGGGTTAAGTCTCTGCCTTCAGCTCAGGTCATGATCTCAGGGTCCTGGGATTGAGCCCCACATTGGGCTCTCTGCTCGGCAGGGAACCTGCTTCCCCCCCCTTTCTCTGCCTGCCTCTCTGCCTACTTGTGATCTCTCTCTCTCTGTCAAATAAATAAATAAAATCTTTAAAAAAATTAAAAAGTATATAAAATTGTTAAGGTACAAATATATGCAAAGTAAATAGTTTTGCATCGAAAATTGTCAAGCCCATTTAGTACTGATTCGAAATGTATACATATTTAGATTCCTGATTATTTTTTGTAATTTTTCTTTCTGGTCATGGCTATTCTGCATTTGAATATATAAAAAGACCTTAAAAAATATGATTCTTCTCCATTTTTTTCCATCTCCCCTATTTCCTTCTCTCCTTTCCATCTGGAAAATAGAGGAAAAGAGTCTTACAAAGGTGAATACCTCCAAAGTTTTTTCAATACTTCTCAAAATGTCTCAAAATTTATAACATTTATTTTCCAAAGTCCAATTTTGGGAAAATTAAGCCCAGATTTATAATGTAATGATCATTTCGTGGTTTTGCAGTGTCTTATTTTTCTTGAAGGTCATTATTATGAAAAAAAAAGCAGATTTTTAAAAATGTCTAGTTCATATTTGAATTGCGGATTTAATAGATTGCTTTGCATCCAGAGAAAACTGAAAGGCAAGGAGTAACACAACCATAAATTAAGCTTTTTAATCATTGTCATTTTTGTAGTTCCTTCATTTCAACATTTTGAAATCACTAATCACAATATGTCTCCTAAGACAAGGGAAACAAAAGCAAAAATAAACTATTGGGACTACATCAGAATAAAAGCTTCTGCACAGTGAAGGAAACAATCAACAAAACTAAAAGTCAATCTACAGAATGGGAGAAGATATTTGCAAATGACATATCTGATAAAGGGGTATATATATGTGTGTGTGTGTGTGTGTGTGTGTGTACATATATATATATATACAGATATATATATATATATATATATATCCCTTTAAAAACTCAGCACCTCAAAAACAATCCAATTAAAAATGGGCAGAAGACATGAATAGACATTTTTCCAAAGAAGACATACAGATGAGGGCACCTGGGTGGGTCAGTTGGTTAAGTGTCTGCGTTCAGCTCAGGTCGTGATCTCAGGGTCCTGGGATTGAGCCCTGCCTCAGGCTTCCTGGTCAGCGGGAATCTGCTTCTCCTTCTCTCTCCCTTGGCCCCACCCCACCCTGCTCATGTGCTTGTTCTCTTTCTCTCTCTCTCAAATAAGTAAATAAATCTTAAAAAAAAAAAAAAGAAGAAGAAGAAGAAGACATACAGATGGCCAACAGACACATGAAAAGATGCTCATCATCACTTATCATCAGGGAAATGCAAATCAAAACTATAATGAGGTGTCACCTCACACCTGCCAGAATAGCTAAAATAAAAAACACAGAAACTTTAAGTGTTGGCAAGGATGTGGAGAAAAAGGAACCCTAGTGTCCTGTTAGAGGAAATGCAAACTGGTATAGACACTGTGGAAAACAGCATGGAGGTTCTTCAAAAAGTTAAAAATAGAACTACCTTATCCAGCAATCATACTACTGGGCACTGCACTCCTATGTTTATAGCAGAATTATTTACAATAGCCAAGATAAAACAGCCCAAATGTCCCTCAACTGATTGGATAAAGATGTTATACACATCGTTATATCCATCTCTGGATACATGTTATACACACACACATACACACACACATGCGTGCGTGCAGAGGAATTTTTTTTTTAAATATTTTATTTATTTATTTGACAGAGATTACAAGTAGGCACAGAGGCAGGCAGAGAGAGAGAGGAGGAAGCAGGCTCCCTGCTAAGCAGAGAGCCTGATGCGGGGCTCGATCCCAGGACCCTGAGATCATGACCTGAGCTGAAGGCAGAGGCTTAAACCACTGAGCCACCCAGGTGCCCCTGGAGGAATATTTTTTTAAAGGATTTTATTTATTTATTTGACAGACAGAGATCACAAGTAGGCAGAGAGGCCGGCAGAGAGAGAGGAGGAAGCAGGCTCCCTGCCGAGCAGAGAGCCCAGTGTGGGGCTCGATCCCAGGACCCTGAGATCATGACCTGAGCTGACCAGAGAGCCCGGTGGATCCCAGGACCCTGGGATCATGACCCAGGACCCTGGGATCATGACCCAAGCCGAAGGCAGAGGCTTATACCCACTGAGCCACCCAGGGGCCCCTAATTTTATTTTCTTTATTTTTTCTCACCATAGCACATACCCTCCCCAATGTCCATCAC
The DNA here is from genome assembly GCF_010015895.1 of Lontra canadensis. Classification (NCBI taxonomy): domain Eukaryota; kingdom Metazoa; phylum Chordata; class Mammalia; order Carnivora; family Mustelidae; genus Lontra; species Lontra canadensis. The sequence goes on from NW_022631037.1 coordinate 2,030,434, forward strand.
CCAGCCACCCCATCCTTCACAACCCCCCACTCTGGGCCCCCAGCAACCCTCAGTTTGTTTCCTGAGATTAAGAGTCTCTTACGGTTTGTCTCCCTCTCTGGTTTCATCTTGTTTCATTTTTCCGTCCCTTCCTCTATGATCCTTTGTCATGTTTCTGATTCCTCATATCAGTGAGATCATATGATAATTGTCTTCATTTTATATTCTTTAAAAAACTTAAATAAGAATAACACTTAGAAAACACACAGAATGAGCTGGTCTCCTTTTAAAAAAGAAAATATGAGTAAACTAGATTAAGAAAATGTGATTTTTTAAACATAATTTACAAAGCAGCTACAGATATTATTTTTCTATTAAAAAACATTAACACAAAGTATTAGTGTTGGCTTACATAACTTTGCGCAACTCAGTGATGATTCGAAAGGCCCACAGCCTATATGGATATAATGGAATGCCATGTAGCTACCAAAAATGATAAGAGCCTCACTTAGGTCTGTACATGGAAATGTGTATAGAGTAATATAAACAGGAGAGAAGAGACACAAAATAGCATACTCTGATTAAACTATGAAAAACATATGCCTGTATAATAGTACAGTGAATGTACTTCAGTGAACTGAAGGCAGAGAATACCATGTATATAATTACTCAATAAATACTTGCTGAATAAGAGTAAGTGAAAATTATTTTGAATCTTATAGACAGAGTCAAACATCTTTTCTGGTATATTTCTATGGCTTTGTAGTTGAGGATAATTTAGCAGAAAAGGCCCTTACAGACCTCCCGCAGTGTTTATGATAAGATTAATTTAAGAAATTATTCTTATTACTGTGCCTGCCCTCCTTTCAGCTACAAGTATTTCCCCATAAATTTTGCTTCCCTTCTATTCAGAAATTCCTTCTATTCAGAAATTCTTCTTTCTTTGATACAATTGAAGCTAGAAGCAATGATTATCTGTGCTTTACTCTCATTTCTTTCTGAGTTACTTGTATCCAGATATTTGATTATTAATTTTTTTATTATTAATTTGATACAGTGGTTAAACACCCATTAGCGCACTCTCTCTCTCTCACTTTTTCTTTTTTTTTTTTTTTGTAACCTCAGTTTACAAACTTGTCTGAAGTTAAATGATACCAAACACCACTTTCAAAACTGTTGGGCTTTGGGACAGAAGTGAGGGTCAGAGCAAGGGAGAGAGTTCACAAGGCCAGCAATTAGCAATGTGGTCTCTACCCAACGTCTGTGGTTTTTACCAGCTTTAGAACTACTCATCTCAGCCGTGGGGCTCCAACACTTCTCTCTCCGAACACTAATACTTGAACCAGCTTCCCTTAAAAATAATAGCATTTTGCGTTTGTAGAGCAATTAAGTGTTTACAAGACAATTTTTACCCCCATGATCTTATTTATATCTTATTTAATCCCTTTATTCTCGTGCAGGTTATTTATTACAAGTTTTTCTAGGAGAACTAATGGGAAAACTTGAGTAAGATGTGGGAAAAGGAAGTTCAAAATAGTGCGTTATGAACTGCCAAAATAGTAACACTGTAATCATGATGAAACCAAAGCTGTTTTGACTGGCTGAAGTTCTTCACTCTGGATAGAGTCGATTTGTTACCTTCTGAGGGCTGATGTTCTCCTTGTCCTTCACTGTCTGGCATCCATAATTAGTTATGTTGGAAAGCTGACACTACTACTAAGGGCATGCGGGACCTACTTGTCTCTCAGTCTAGTTAGTACCTGGCTCTGTCTTCCTTGCAAGCTGGAAACTGGCGGTTCTTCATCTCATCTCTCTCCTCCAGGCCTATTAGCTTGGGCTTATCACCTGTTAGGGGCCTGTTGCTACCTAAGAAATGAATGATTCTTCCCTTTGTTCTGATGTCTCTCCTCTAAATTGTTTTTCCTATTCTCCTGACCTCAGACTATTTCTATCTTTTCCTTTTGCTGCTTTTGTTTTTCCGATATTTCCTGTAACTGTACTTGTTGATTCTCTTTTCATCTTGTATGTTGGCAGCTGATAACCTGGTCTGTCCCATTATCTCAGCTTCATGATTCTACCCACTTTCTTGGGTATTAATCACTCAGGTGCCTTGGGGAACTGTGACTTCCCAAAGTCAACTCATTACATTTTTACCAAGGCCAGCCCAATACCCTACGGACCCTGGTAATAAAATAATAATAACAATTACCATTACTGAGTACTTACTGATGTGTTCTTCCAGGCAATTTACATAAATGATTCTATTTAATCTTCCACACAATCTTATGAGGTCAAATTTGAACAGGTAGGTCAATAGAGACTTTATTTGCATGATTGTAAATAAAATCACATAGGAAAGTTAGTGACCAGACATTTTGACTAGCATGACTAGTATGACTAGTCCTATACAGTAAGACCCCCATGCTCTCAGGACACATTTGATGGGAATTCTACCATATTCAGAAAAAACTTACTCTGAGTTGGGAGAGAGATAAATCCTGGTGTATGTTTACTAAATCTAGAGACGGCAAATAAAACCTACACTAACATTTTTTTATTATGTTAGTCACCATACATATACTAATATTTCCTATAGAAGTTAGTTACACTGGAAGCCTTCAATCAACCATACCTCCTGGCATTTACCCCCTTATACAGTACCTCCCATCAGGGCTGGGCCTATCATTTGTTTTTAAGAATAGAATACAGGAGAAGTGACACTGTCTGTTCCAGGTCTAAGCCTTTTTTGTTTTTTTTGTTTTTGTTTTTTTTTAAATTTTATTTGTTTATTTGTCAGAGAGAGGAAGAGCACAAACAGGGAGAGCAGCAGACAGAGGGAGAAGTAGGCTCCCCACTGAGCAAGGAGCCCAATGAGGGACTCATTCCCAGGACCCTGGGATCATGACCTGAGCTGAAGGCAGATGCTGAACCGACGGAGCCACCCAGGAGTCCCAGGTCTCACTCAGCCTTAAGAATGTCTGGCAGCTTCCACTTTTATGCATTTAGAAGCCCTGAGTCACCACTGGGTAAGTTCACATGGAGAGGGAAAAGCCCTGGGACTACATGGTAGGAAAGAGGGGTCTTACCTCGCCAGCATCCCAGCTGAGTCTGGCCTTCCAGACATGCCCAGTGAGGGGTCAGATACATGAGTGAAGCTACCCTGGAGATTTCCAGCCTCAGCTGCCAGCTGACTGTGGCCATGTGAGAGACCCAAAGGAGACCAACAGAACTGACAAGCAGAGCACCAACTACAACACTCATGAAAAATTAAAAAAAAAAAAGATTTCTGTTTTAAGCCACTACATTTTAGGGTGGTTTATTAAGCAGTATTAGATAACCAAAACATTACTAAGATTAATAATATTAAAGATTATGGTTAGTTTGGAGTCCCATTTGATAACATTCAGTCAAGAAGCTTAAGAATACCAGAATCCTACCTTAGACCACAGCCACCCCCAGACCCCCACCCCCACCAAGGTCTGGAAGGAGACAGTGGCAAAAGAAAACAACACTTGGATTTTAGCTAGGTTTTCTTTCTCTGATAAGGTGGTCTGAGGACACATGCCTAGAGCTTGAGGTTTACAGGGCCTTTTTTGGGTAAAATTAAAAATATTTAGCTACCAGGAAAGCCAAGAACATGCCCAGTCAAAATGGACACTAGCTGAACCAGGCTGCATGTTCACAGAGTAACTACAACCTGGTTGTTCCCTCTCTCTAAGCCTGAGAGCAGGCCTGGGTTGGAGTGTCACTCAGTACTATGGAGACAAAGACAGAAGAGCCCAGAGAGATCCACACCCATGTGTGACCCAGGCACATTGTACGTGATCTTGACTGCAGGGAAAAAAGACCTGGTCAATGTCTTGGAATCTGACCAACCAAGTTAGCCATTTCTATCATGGAGGGTAAGGGAAACATGAAGGGTGATAAGGAAGAGACTGTGGAAGCATCCCCCTCCCTAGACCCTTTACATAATATCTCATTTAATCCTCACAGCAACTGTGAAAGGTAGAAATTTTTCTTGCCATATCACCCATGAGAAAATTAAATACTATAGAGGCTGAAAGACTTGTATTAGGAATGACAGTGGTAGATTGGAGGAGGTTGAAAAGGAGAGATGATTTTCGAGTATGGCATGTAATAAAGTCACTTACATTGTCATCTCAGTTGTTTTCTGTTCAAGTGAAGAACAAAGTCAAAGGAAAGTTCTGTACTGTTAGAGGCACCCAAGGAAATAGGGCCCAAAATCACCCTTTTTTGTGGCTTGATAATAGCACGGGTGGGAAGAAGACATCTCCTTCTACTACAGCAGAGAAGTAGCTGCACGCCTGCAGTGGTTGGTGATATGACTCAGTGTATAGCCACTCAGAAATACATGTGAAACCTCCCCTCCCCCCATAAATCTTTCAGAGATACAGAAGGCAACTGAGGTTCTAATGACCTCCTTGTAGAGGCCAGTACTGTCCATATTACCCAAATGGATTGTCAAACCAGAGCAGCCTGGAGAAATGTCTGCTACACAAACATTATATCTCTGACGGAAAACTCTATATTTGTTCCACCCCCACATTCTCCATTCAAGTTCCCAGAAGTTTGCAATTATCCTCAAAAGATGTTTCCAGACAAGGCTTACTCAGCTTCAGTTTTCAGTAGGATTAGATTGTTTTGTTTTGTTTTCATTTCTTTGAACTTGGCTGACCATTCTCAGTCCATCCTAGGCTGGTGTGTAAAAGCCAGTCATGAACCACATACCTGTTCTCATTCACTTTTCGCCTGCCTGTTCTTTCTCTCCTGATCCTTGATTTTTGGCCCTATGTATCAATTTGATATCTCCATCTCTCTCTTTCTTTGTGTCAACCCCACTTCATTCTTGCTGGGTTTTACTTTCTTTTTCAGGTCACCTGGACTTTGACCTCTTGCCCAGCTTTCAGTTATGCTAATCCCTCTGGCTTGGTATCCTATACTGACTTAGCTGAAAATCTTCCTATCAGCAAGGCCCAGGACTGCAGAATTCCACCAGCCAACTGCACCTGGGTGACACCTGGTGGCATATATCGTCCAAGCCTTGCCTGGGGAAAGAAAAGTCTCTGACAAAATCAATGGCAGAAGAGAGGGAAGAGTTGTTTTTAATCCACACTTGCTGTCAGGCCAGCCAAATTTCTACCTGCCCACCTCTGCACCATTTTTCCTCCGGCTCTAAGAGATTTAGGAAGGATTTTTAAAATATGTATATATCCTTGGTTACAACAACTTTGGAAACTGTTTGGCAGTATCTACTAAAACTGAACATATGCATATACTTTTACTAAACAATTCTACTCCTAGATATATTCACAACAGAAATGCATGCATATGTTCACCAAAAGACATGTACAAGAATGTTCATAGCAGGACTATTCATGATAGCTAGAAAGTGGAAACAATCCAAATGTCCAATAGTGGTAGAATAGATAAAGAGTAGTAGATTCACACAATGTGCTAATACAAGAGCGAAAAAGAACAGACTCCTGCTATGCATGACAACATGGATAAATGTTACATATATAACGTGACCCCAAAAAAACCACACACAAAAGAATACATAATATATATTCAATTTATATAAAGTTCTAAAACAGACAAAATGAATCAATGTTGTTAGAAGTCAGAAGAGTGATTACCATATGGGGAGTGGTAACCAGGTGGGGACACTGGATTGGATGCTGATAATGTTTGTTTCTTAATCTGCGTCCTGATTAAACTAGTATGTTCACTTTGTGAAAATTCATCCAGCTGTACACTTGTGATTCATGTATTTTCCTGTATATGGTCCATGTGAATAAAGCGAATGACAGAAAGAAAAATTTCCTTAATTTCTCCTGAAAATGTAAAGGACACTCAAGTTTAGTGGCTGAGTAAATGGGGTTCCTTGTGTTCCCACGCATCATTTGGAAAACCTAGCAATTCCTATTAATCTATAAAACTTGTAGATTCCTCTGCTATAATGAAAATACCCCTCCTCAAATCCCTCCCCTCCACCTCCAAGTGGACATCCTGGTATTTGGCAAGATATGATCAGTGGTATGGCATACAGCCAACACTATACAGGTCTCCACCTCTTGGTTCCCAGGTGGAATGGACGAAACATAATTGTGGGACCTCTAAGAAGAAGTCAGGGGGTATTCTGGGACAAGTTAACCAGTTGGCTGGATAAGACAGCTTGCAGGCTGCAGAGCATGGGGCCACAGCAAATTGGGATGCTGTCAAGGGTTAAAACTGTAACAGATGACCACAGAGATTATCTTAGGGAATTACTTGGCCATTGACAATAGGTAGAGAATCAGAGGCTAGGTTTGGGTTAACAGGACGGAAATGGAGACCATCAGGATAGATCGTGTAGTTTGATTTAAAAAACAAACAAACAAATATGGGAATGAGCAGTCACAGGCTTTTTTAAAAAAATATTTATTTATTTGAGGTGGGAGGGGCAGAGGGAGAGAGAGTCTTAAGCAGGCTCTGCACTCAGTGCAGAGTATGGGGCTCAATCTCACAGCCTTGAGATCAGGACTTAAGCGGAAACCAAGAGTCAGGCACTTAACCAACTATACCACCCAGGCACCCCTACAGCCACAGGCTTTTAGTAGGGCCTTTACAGCCTCTGTGAATTGGGCAAGAACTGTTCTAGACAAAAATCCTATACTCTTTCTACTACTATCCAGCTTCCCTTTCTCGGTACTTTGTTTTGGTGACATCCGTCACTCACATCCTACCACCCAGCTTCTAGGATTTTGGTTCCTTGAACATTTCCCAGTCCTGCTGGCTTCTATAATTTCCCATCATCTGGGGTGAGAAATCCCACACTTCAGCCAATGACCTCCTGCCCCCAAACCCTGACCCCTCCAGTCCCTCATAGGTCAACAGTGGTCCTCTCCTTCACTCACCATCGCCCTATTAGGGTGGGGATTCTGGATAGAAAGAAAAAGGGCAGCTAGAACCAAGCAACGCTATCTCCTCAGAACTCAAGGTCTTGTCTTTGCTGCTAGAGTCACTACACACCTTCTCTAATACTCTGTCCCTGGTGCAGTCTGTTCCCTTTTGGACTGTGTTGCTGTACTAGGCAAACCCATGTAAACTGGCATGGAAATTTATAATGAAGTCCACTAGTATCTATCTGCCATGTTGGGAATTTGTCCAGACTATAGAATTCCTTCCCATCCCCTTTGCTTCAACTTATTCATTAGCCCCCTTGTTTTCCCACTTATATTAATTCCATACCTTGGCACCAACCACTCTAGCACAGTGAGGGTAATAGGCACTCTGTTCTGGTCCCTGTAGGATGCTACTCTACTTGGCCACCTTTGTCCTATTTTATCCTACCAGGATAGAATAATCAAAATTCTCTTTGCTTCTATAGTATTTCTTGCTGTTTATTGTGTCTGTTTGACATTCTCTTTCTTAAAATGTTGCAAACTAAAATCTGAAACAACAGCAGCAATACAGGGTAGTAGAAGTCTGTATTTTGGAAACTGACAAAATGGGATTGAATTCCTAGATCTATCTATTGCCTGCTAGCTAGGAGACCATGGACAATTTTCCTGTCCTTTTTAAGCCTCAGTTTTCTCAACTATAAAAGAGTGATCTAGTCTTGAATAGTTGTTGGGAATGTTAAGTAATACTGTGTGGGGATAATATCTGCTCATACAAACTACTAAATAAATGCTGGTTGTTATTGTTAGAAGATTTGTTTTAAGAACAGACATTAACTACCTTCCAATCACTGAATAGTGTTAAGGAGTCCAGCTGATCTGAAAAAGAAAATGCATTTGCTAAGAAATACACAAATGAATCTGTCTACTAAGAAAAGCATACACAGCAAGCGCTGCAAAGAAGCACATTCTGAGGTGCAGAAAAAGGCAATTCAAGGATACAAATTAAGCACCAAAATTACATTATACATTTAAAAACACAAATATTGGGGCACTTGGGTGGCTCAGTGGGTTAAGCCTCTGCCTTCAGCCCAGGTCATGATCTCAGGGTCCTGGGATCGAGCCCCACATCGGGCTCTCTGCTTGGCGGGGAGCCTGCTTCCTCCTCTCTCCCTCTGCCTGCCTCTCTGCCTACTTGTGATCTCTCTCTGTCAAATAAATAAATAAAATCTTAAAAAAAAAAACACACACACACAGGGGTGCCTGGGTGGCTCAGTGGGTTAAAGCTTCTGCCTTCAGCTCAGGTCATGATCCCGGGGTCCTGGGATCGAGCCCCACATCGGGCTCTCTGTTTGGCGGGGGACCTGATTCCCTCTCTTTCTCTCTGCCTGCCTCTCTGCCTACTTGAGATTTCTGTCTGTCAAATAAATAAATAAATAAATAAATAAATAAAATCTTTTAAAAAATAAAAATAAAAAACCACACAAGTATTAAAAAATTGATAGAATTAAGAAAAAGTCACAGTCCTAAGATAGTACTGATCTCAATAAATGGTTTTTGAATGTGGAAGTACCTAAAAGAAGCTGGCTCCAAAGTAGTATATGTTTGGTCTACCTCTAGAGAATTCTAGAGAGAAGTAGTATTTACGTTGAATGTTGCAGCAGACAAAGGGTATGAGAGAACTAGGCCACAACAAGAAATGCAAGGGTTGGGGCAGCAATAAGACAAAGGCCAATTAATCAACAAAAATCAAAAGCAAGTAAATAAGTTTCCGAGGGCGGAACAAGATAAGATGACCAAAGTACATACAGTCTGCAGGGAGGAGAGCTACTGATCCAACAGCTGGCCTCAGAATGGGTCACAGGAAATGTGGCAGAGGCAGAGTTAGAAGGACAGTCCCCAGACTCAACACAGAAGGACTCTCAGTATAGAATCAACATACTCTTTGAGCCTCAATAAAGCCATTATAGGGCGCCTGGGTGGCTCAGTTGGTTGGGTAGCTGCCTTCGGCTCGGGTCATGATCCTGGAGATCCCGGCTCCGTGGGGGTCTGCTTCTCCCTCTGACCTTCTACCTTCTCATGCTCTCTCTTACTGTCACTCTCTCAAATAAATAAATAAAATATTTAAAAACAGGGGCGCCTGGGTTGCTCAATGGGTTAAAGCCTTTGCCTTCGGCTCAGGTCATGATCCTAGGGTCATGAGATCGAGCCCCGCATCGGGCTCTCTGCTCAGCAGGGAGCCTGCTTCCTCCCCTCTCTCTCTGCCTGCCTCGCTGCCTACTTGTGATCTCTCTCTCTCTGTCAAATAAATAATAATAATAAAAAAATATTTATAATAAAAAAATATTTAAAAACAAAAAAGCCATTACAGTTCTCTCACCCGGGTGAGAGTGCATCTTTAGTAAACCTGGTCTGTAACCTTGCTGAATATTGTAACTAGATGGTTAGGAGTTGGAATGAGACTTGACAAAGTTCTCTGGAAAAGTATTTCAGGGCTGTTTTGGCTAGCTTCTTGGATGCAGGCTTATCTGAGTGTCACTGATGGAGAGGATTTGATTGGATCATGGATCTGATCAGTAAATCCCCGTGGTCAGTACGCAGGTCCACAAGCCTTCCCAGTTAATAAAACAGCAAGATTATCTTTCTAAGAAAAAATATTTAGTGTGTCTAGCAGTGTCTAGCAGTCTTCCTGGTTATACACCACAGTGGGGAAATAGAAGCAGCATTCTGTCCTTGGAACATCTTTTCTCTTTAGATGTGCAATGCCAAATACATCTTTAAAGAGTTCCAGAAAGTCAGTCTTAAAGCCCTGAAGGAATCTTTTGTCTCTTTTTATATAGATGAGCTAAGTTAAGTTCCAAAGAAAATTTAGGAGGCCATGTAACATACTGGAAAGGGTACGAGTTTTAGTGTCTGGCAAATCTAGTTTGAATTCCAGCTTTACCACTTATCAGCTGTGTGATTTTGCACAAATTTATATAATTTGACTCACTCAGAGTCTCAGTTTCCCCAGCTATGAAATGGAGATAATATTTATTGGAGAGTTGTTTAATATGTATCTCACTATTCCTGACACATTGAGGCTAATAACACTTAGTAAATGGTAATTCTCTTTTCTTTCTGCTGATTATCAAAGGATAAAGCCATATCTCATTTCTTAGAATAAGGTTCCCTCCATCTAGCAACCTACTTGCACTTACTGTAAACATACTTGACTGCTATCTTGATCCTAGATGTTCTTCTTTTTTCTTTTTTAAGATTTTATGTATTTATTTAAGATAGAGTGTGTGCACGCATAACAGAGAGAGAGAGCACAAGCTGGGGTGGGGGGAGAGGCAGAAGGAGAGGGAGAAGCAGGCTCGTGGGAAGCCCGATGCAGGGCTCAATCCCAGGACACCGGAAACATGACCTGACCTATAGGCAGACACCTAACCTACCGAGCCACCCTGGTGCTCCATGATCTTAGATATTCTTAATAGGAACATAAAAGGATGTCTAACTTGACTGTATAACTACAGAATAATTGCTCCCCCAAAACGTCCATCTCCTAATCCCTATAATCTGTGCGTATGTTACCTAACTTGGCAAAAAGGATTTTGCAGATGTGATTAAGGTTAAGCACTTTGAAATGGGGAGATTATTCTGGATTATGCAGGTGGGCCCAACTTAATCACAGGAGTCCTTAAAAGCAGTGAACATTTCCCAACTGAAGTCAGTGAAAGGGAAATGTGATGGTGAAGAAGGGTCAGAAAAATTTGATGTATAAAGGGCTCAACACACCATTGCTGGTTTTGAAAACAGAAAAGTGTGGGGTGCCTAGCTGGCTCAGTCAGAGCAGCATGGGACTCTTGATCTCAGGGTTGTGAGTTAAAGTCCCACACTAGGTGTGGAGATTACTTAAAAATAAAAATCTTTTAAAAAATAAAAAAAAGGGGGCGCCTGGGTGGCTCAGTGGGTTAAGCCGCTGTCTTCGGCTCAGGTCATGATCTCAGGGTCCTGGGATCGAGTCCCGCATCAGGCTCTCAGCTCCACGGGGAGCCTGCTTCCCTCTCCCTCTCTCTCCGCCTGCCTCTTTAAAAAAAAAAAATAAAAAATAAAAAATAAAAAAAAAATAAAAAATAAAAAATAAAAAAAAGGACACAGAATACAGGCATCCCATAGAAGCTAGAAAGGGCTAAGGAAACCGACTCTTCCCTAAAAGCCTCTGGAAAGGAATGAAACCCTTCTAACATCTTGATTTTAGCCCAGTGAGGCCTTGTCGAACTTCTAGTATAAAACTATAAGATAATAAATTTGTGTTGTTTAAGCCTAGTGGCGTGATAATTTGTTATGGTAGCAATAGAAAACCTATATATATAGACACTGGAAAGAGCTCAGGACCATGGGGGTAATTGACAGTATGGCTCTCCAGTTAACCAACTGATGAATCATAATAACCAAGCAATAATTAATGATGACAATATGATGAAAATTATCTTCACAACTCCTCATATTATTATTCTAAAATAGTTTTTTTCTAATCTTCAATTTATTTTATTTTTTAAAAAGATTTATTTGAGAGAGAGAGAGCAAGCATGTGGTAGGGGGAGGGGCAGAGAGAGAGGGAGAGAGAATCTCAAGCAGATTCCCTGCAGAGCACGGAGCCTCACACAGTGCTCAGTCTCACAACCCTGAGATCATGACCTGAGCCCAAATCACGAGTCGGATGCTTAACTGACTGAACCACCCAGGTGCCCCAAGCCATTTGTCTAATCTTCAATTTTAAAATGCAGATGTGCCCAAGCAAATCTGGTTATCATTGCTCAAGAGTAATGCAAGGATTTTCTTAAAATGTGGGGTAAAAAAAAACAAGACATTTATGCCAGGAGTTCTAGGTGGAGCATAAGCTTTGTCTCCACTCTGAATTCAATCACGTCAGGACATCTCCGTCACCAGCCATCACTCTGTTCACAGAAAGAGATGTGCTTCATGGGAAAAATAACTAGATTCCTTAGAGTTCATGTGCTTTCTTCAAGCTCCCAAAGCTGAGACTCCCAAGAGTGGCAGTTCACTCAAGTTACCTTTAGAAATAAATGGTTTAGGGCGCCTGGGTGGCTCAGTGGGTTAAGCCGCTGCCTTCGGCTCAGGTCATGATCTCAGGGTCCTGGGATCGAGTCCCGCATCGGGCTCTCTGCTCAGCGGGGAGCCTGCTTCCCTCTCTCTCTCTCTGCCTGCCTCTCTGTCTACTTGTTATCTCTCTCTGTCAAATAAATTAAAAAAAAAAAAAAAGAAATAAATGGTTTATTGTAAAGATGCATATTCATAAAAACCCAGGGAAGGATGAGCAGTCAGGGTCAGGAAGAACAGGAAAAGGCGGGTAGCTGTGGATTCAAGGAAGTTCCAAGACCTCAGCCAGAGGTTTTTGTGACTCGTTACTCTTAGGTGACTCAGCTACTCCCTGTGTGTCTGCTACACTCTCCACTCACTACTGTCTGGCTTCCTTACCATCTACTCTATGTGTCTTCTCTGCATCATAGATTCTGTTTACTCATAACTTGGCTTACTCATAACCTGACTTAGTCAAACCTTTGACTCATTCAAGTCCCCTCCTGACTTCCTTGACTTCTCTTAACCTCATAGCCTTTCTGCTTTATTCATGCATTTATTAATTTGGAAAATACCTATTGAGCAACTACTATGTCCTCTCATACAGTTTATTGTCTAGTCAGAAAGAAAGACATTAATCAGATAATCACAAAAGTGCTTCTAATTGCCTCAGTTTTTTGTTCAAACCAGGCCTAAACTCTCCGTAAGCTGGCCATCTTCAGGAGCAGCGGCCATCGTCTGTCATGTTTACATGTCCACAACATCCAGACAGAGCTGACTGGACTAAGGGTTGGCATTTGACTAAGGGCAAATAATACCTTGGCTGCTCAGCAACCTGCAGTTTAACTCAAATTAATAAGCTTCCCTTGGAAGAAAGAAATTACAGTGCACCAGACATTATATGGAATTGACAGGTTTACCATGTACAGATAAACCTCACACTCCAGAGCAGTAATAACACTAAATGCGGGAGGACTTTACCCACAAGGAACATTCTCATTCATGAGATAGAAAGTTAGAGGGCACTTGTTTGGTTCAGGGACCCTGAGTAGGGTGCAGGGCAGAGAGCAGGGGTGTTTCTGAACATAGCATAGGGCTATGTTAATCACTCAAATGATGACCAGAGTGAGGCTTCAGGAAATTCTGCCAAGTTCTTGCAGGAAAGCAGCCTTAGATAGGAGTAGATAGGTTATAGTTTCCAAGAAATTTGCTTCCTGGGCTGATGAAGACAAAGTGGCAAGAGCAAGAGGCCTTTGGGTTCCCTGGGAGAGTCCCTAGTCAGGCCTAATTGCCATAGGTTTCAGCATAACACTAGCTCTTTTGCCAGACTCAGAACAATTTGCATACCTTAGGCAGTTCTCAACGAACAATTTTAGACAAGCCATGATATGCACAGGCATCATGTCACAACTATAGCAAATGACCTTGACTTCCCCTGCTGGAACCCAAAGACAGGAATTTATGTGGAGAAAATCAGATTAAGCGGCAGCCCCCCATACCTTTGATTATGAGTTAGCAACAACTTTGGCATGACTCAGTTACCTACAGGTGCTGTGTTATGTGACTGCTGTGGTTGGAAAGGAGGTCAGGACCCAGGGATGTTGAATAGTAACAGCATTTTCTAGACAGAGATTGATTAAAGGGCTGGTGGTTCCTGAGAGTTTGTGTATTTTGGTTTTTGGAACAGGATGTTAGCACATTTGTTCTGTTGTTTGAAGATAGGCTTGATTTTGAAATAAAAACACACAGAGAACTGAGTTTTCTCTGGGACCATCTGGTAGTGTGTCCTAAACCTGACTTGAACATAAGTATTTGGTGTTGGTCTAGAGTTATTCAGGGTTATGGTGGTTCATGCAGACCCTAATCATGGTCCTGGAACAAAAAAGCAGAAATCCAAGAACCATAGATCTGCTAGGAGCAGAAGAACACTGACCAAAATATTGGATGTATTAGCATTCATTGTGAAAGCCCAGGAGTTGGGAAATGAGAAGCACGAGACTACTTCACTATCTGGAAGTTCTCTGGCAGCTAGAGACCACTGGCACCCCCCGTGCTCACTTCATACTATACGTTAGAGGTCATCTGGTTCAGCTTTCTCATGTTACTGGCAAAAATGCTAAGGCCCAGAAAAGCCGAGTAACCTTGTCTACTTCAATTAATGGTTGAAGCAGGAATAGAACTCATAGGATGAACTCCCTTTAACAAGGTCTGGCAGGAAATGATCACAGTCAAAGATGAAAAATAGGCAGTGACATGTCTTTAGTGTGAATATCATATTTACATGCATGTTGAGAATCTATGTGTTCAGCAGTTTCTTAGCATGTGGTGATGGTGTTGATAAAATTGCTCAAGATCTTCTGTACCAACTGTTGAGTGACATCGTTTAATCATCAAGTTGGGCAAGGCAGAAATCTCAGTGGCCCTTAATCCCCAACCCATATCCAGTCCTTCACCATGACTTGTCATACCACCTTGTATCCACTTCTCCCCTTTTTCCTCATAGCCACGCTGGTCTGAACTACCATATTTTCTTGCCTGGACTTCTGAGATAGCTTTTTTTTTTTTTTTTTAAGATTTTTATTTATTTATTTGACATAGAGAGAGAGATCACAAGTAGGCAGAGGCAGGCGGGGGGTGGGGAGGAAGCAGGTTCCCTGCTGAGCAGAGAGCCTGATGCCAGGCTTGATCACCAGGACCCTGAGATCAAGACCTGAGCTGAAGGCAGAGTAAGCTTAACCCACTGAGCCACCCAGGCACCCCCGAGTCAGTTTTTAATGGTTTGCCCACATTTCTTCTGCCTCCCGTATACTTTCCTTGCAGCAGCCAGTGGTCTTCCCCATCCCTCTTACATAATAAAATTAGTTAGTAGACTTTATTTTTTTAGAGAAATTTTAGGTCCACATAAAAATTGAGCACATAGGGGCACCTGGGTGGCTCAGTGGGTTAAAGCCTCTGCCTTCAGCTGGGGTCATGATCCCAGGGTCCTGGATCGGGCTCTCTGCTCAGCAGGGAGCCTGCTTCCCTCTCTGCCTATCTCTGTCTGTGAAATAAATAAATAAAATCTTTTTAAAAAATTGAGCACATAGTACAGAGAGTTCCCTGATAACCCCTCTCTGTTCCATTCCCAGTTTTCCCCATCATTATTATTATTATTAACTAAAACCCATCATTCAGATTGGGGTTCACTCTTAGTGTTTTATAGTTCTACAGGTTTTGCAATATCATGCAGAACAGTTTTACTAACCTAAAAAAAGCCCCTGGGCTCCACCTACTCATCCCTTGCCAGTGGTCCTTTCAAAATGCGGATCTCACACTGTCATTCACCTTGTCATCTCATTCAGTCTCATTTTGCTCCACTTTTTCTAGTTTTCTGTCTCCAACCATACAGGTCTTTTTGTTTCATTTCCATTCAGCCCAGAGCTTTGCTCATGCTGTTTCTTCTTCCTGAAATGTCCCTTTCTACCTCCCAGCCTTACCCCCAGGTCTTATCATGGTTTATAATTATATATATGAGTGTGATTATTGGATTCAAATCCCTTTTGACTGTGAGCTTCTCAATGGCAAAGCTGTGCCATTGTATCTACAGTACCTGGCACAAAGTAGGTATGTAATGAATATTTGTTGAATATTATTCATTAATTAACTAATTAATTAATTAGTGACCAGGGAGTTTCACTTCATTATGTGGAAGTTAAGAAGGATAGTAAAGATTTGCAGTGACTGTAAGGGATGAAAGGAAAAGCTGATAGGAAACAAGTAAAAAGGTTTATCTAATAGGCTGAGCACACAGCTGAAAATTTGTAAAAGCCTCAGTCCATCAGATTGTGCCAGCAAAGTGGGCTCATGGATAGCTACAGTGATAGAGAGTTTAAGTTTTCCAGGGAAGAACTGTTCTGGCGGTGACAAAGTACAGAGTATGGCCATAGGAGGAGACTGCTGTGAACTGGAAGTGAAGATGCTGAGTTTGAAAGGTCAAGGAACTAACTGGACCATTAAGTGGATGTGCCACAGAGTCAACAAAATCCCCCTCCCCACAGGATGACATAATAAACCAGGCATTTAATAAACGTGAAGGTGTAACCAGCTTGTTAGATGATAAGAGAGAAAGTGACTAGTTGAATAGCATGAACTTCAGTGGGGCAGAGGTTTTTCATACTAGAATAGAGGAGAAATTATTTAGAAGGGTCTTGGGGAGCTAGAAGACTGTTGCTGTTGCCTCTCTGTATGTGGGGTATGGGGGAATAAATAGCTTCTGCTTGAAATGACTGCAGGGGAAGTGGTAACCTCAGGGGAAAGCCAGGTTTCAGTTCAGGCTAGAAGGTGAAGACAGATTAGCTAGGTCTCTGGTTGCACGTAACAGAAATCATCTCTAGCTATCTGTGGTTAGTAGAGAGTGAATGATTGGGGGGATGGTGATGGTAAACAAGGGTATCCTGGACACAATGAACAAGATGATAGCCAAAAGTCCACCATTATGGGTTGGGAGAGGTGCTATGAAGGTCTTTGTGAGCTGGGAAGATACTCCAAAAGGTGTTTGCTATAGTCAGTTCTGTGAATAAGTAGAGGAAGTAGGGGAATTTATTCACTAACAGACAGAGGTTCCATAGAACACAAATAGAAATGTCTGCTGGGGTAAAGAGAAGCAGAAGTACAGAGAAGTATGAGGATTAGAGTGGCTTGTGGGTTCCACATAGTGGTGTCAGGAAGGTGGTATCTAAAATGATAGCTATAGGGACGCTTAGGTGGTGCAGTCAGTTAAGCATCTGATTCTTGGTTTTAGCTCAGGTCGTGATCTCAGGGTCCTGAGATCCAGCCCTGTGTTGGGCTTGGTGCTCAGTGCACAGTCTGCTTAAGACTCTCTCCCTTTCCCTTTGCCCTTCCCCCACTCTCTAAAATAAACAAACAAAATCTTTTTTATTTTAAAAAATTAAATAAAAAATAAAATGATAGCTATAGGAGGACCTATAAGCACATGATGACAGTTGTCCCATTTGTCCACTGCCTGAACTTCTGTTCCACTCCAGATACATTCTCTCCTTGATTCATCTTTACCCACTGAATTTGAGTTTCTGATTTCCCCCATTTCATTCCTTTCCTTTGTCCCTGAACATCTCTTAGATCCTTCACCAAATCCTCTGCTACTCCCCTAAGAAGTTACATCCTGGTTTATTTATTAAACTAATGCCTAGTGTGTGGGTCTATTGCTGATCCAGCCTGCCCCCTGAGCCTTCTCGATCCCCCTCTATCTTCCAAATTATATTGTAATTGTTTTTATATGTCCTCCCCTCTTCTAGTGAGTGTCTTCATGACAGAGGCCATTTTTTGTTCTTGTTTATACATTTCTCCCCTATAGTGCTTAACACATTGCCCTCGATTTAAACAGTGGTTAATTTGTTAGATGAATGACAGCATGAATAACTGAGTGAGTGAATGGACCTTGAACTCTTATTGCCCTGTTCTCATAACCTATAAATATTGGGCTCCATGGGGTGAATTCTCTGATAAGAATTTTCCATTCTGGCCCACCCTTTTCTACAATTATCAATTTCCTAGCCTTGATTCCATGCTTGCCAGATAGAAGCCATATGCTGGCCTAGAAAAATCCAGCTCAGGAGACACCCTGGCCCAATTCTTTCCAGTCTACTTCCCAACTTCCCTCCAGAATATGGGTCTGACACATACTGAGTGTTTTCTCCATTTCCTACAATTCCCCTCTACAGCACAGCTTAGGTCCCCATCCCCAAACACTTGGATCAGGGCCAAGTCACCTGGTCCATGTTCCCCAGACTGATTCTTTTCCCACTTTTACATCTCTACCATTGCAGCAGAGGGAAAGCCTAGGGTAAGTATACAGAATGACTGAGAATTTACAGGGCCATGATAATCACAGTATAGTGATTCAGTAAAGTGATTAATTCTGGAATTCGAGGGAGGTGGGATGAGACCAAGGATAGGCTATGGGGGCTTCAACTGTGACAAAATATTTCTGAAGACGTGTACATAAACATTCATTTTTCTTTATACCTTTTGTAATTCTGAAATGTTTCCATTAGAAATTTCAAAGTTAGAGGTACTTAACTTTTACCTTAATGGGAGCTATACAGGTGAATCTGGGGAGAGAGACAGCAGTGGCTGAAGGGCTCTTGAAGCTAGGGGGAATTCAATCAAAATGTTCAACAGAAATAGGGCAGCAATAGGCAAAGGAATTTAGAGAAGTGAAGATGCTTAAGGGACCAATGAGACAACATCAAGTAGAATAACATACACTTATAGGGGTCCCAGAAGAAAAAAGGAAAAAGAATGGGGCAGAAAAGTTATTTGTATATGTGCTGCCAAAGCGAGCACAGAAAAGTTATTTGAAGAAATAATGGCTGAAAACTTCCCTAACCTGAAGAAGAAAACAGATAGCCAGGTCCAGAAGGACAGAGAGTTTCATATTAGGTGAACCCAAAGAGATCCATAAGACACATTATAATTGAAATGTTAAAAGTTAAAGAATCTTAAAAACAGCCAGAGAAAAACGACTTATGATGTACAAGGGAAACCCCATATCAGCTGATTTTTTTCAGCAAAACCTTTGCAGGCCAGAAGCAAGTGGCACAATATATTTAAAGTGATGAAAGGGGCGGGGGGGGGGGGGGACAACTTCCAACCAAGAATACTCTGCTTGGTTAAGGTTATCATTCAGAATTGAAGGAGAGATAAAGAATTTTCCAGATAAGCAAAAACTAAAGGAATTCATCACCATTAAGTCAACCTTACAAAAAAATGTTAAAGGGACTTCTTTAAGCTGAAAAGAAAATTCACTAATTAATAACAAAGAAATATATGAAAATAAAAATCTCACTGGTAAAGATGAATATATAGTTAACATAGTAGATTAACCAGTTATAAAGCTGGTATGAAGGTTAAAGGACCAGAGTATTAAAATGAAATATAATTACAATAATTAGTTAAGGAATACATAAAATAAAAGGAATACATAAAACAAAACACATACATATTTAATACATAAAATAAGAAAATTAAAATACATAACATACATAGGATAAAAAGGATACATAAAATAAGAAGATGTAAAATATGACATAAGAACAAAATGTTGGGGGGGGCAAAAATGTGGCTGTTAGAATGCGTTCAAATTTAAATTGTTATTAACTTAAAACAGACTGTTATATGAATAGGTTGTTGTATGTGAACCTCATGGTAACCACAAAGCAAAAACCTATAGCAAATACGTGAAAGGAATCTAAACATAACACTAAAAAAAGGCACCAAACCACAAGGGAAGAGAGAAAGAGAAGACAGTAACAGAAAGGAACTACAAAACCAGCCAGAAAATAATTAGCAAAATGGCAATAAATACATACCAATCAATAATTATTTTAAGTATAAATGGACTAACATCTCCCATCAAAAGACAAAGAGTGGCTAAATGGATTTTTAAAAAGTTGGGGGGGGGTGCACCTGGGTGGCTCAGTCTTTTAGCATCTGCCTTTGGCTCAGGTCATGATCCCAGGGTCCTGGGATCCAGCCCCACACTGGGCTCCCTGCTCGGTGGGAAGCCTGTTTTCCCTCTCCCACTCCCCCGCTCATGTTCCTGCTCTTGCTGTTTCTTTCTCTGTCAAATAAATATATAAAATCTTAAAAAACAAACAAACAAACAAACAAGATTCATTTCTATGTTGCCTAAAAGAAACTCATTTCAGATCTAAGGACACACAGACTGTAAGTAAGGGATGGAAAAACACTTTCCAAGTAAATGGAAACCAAAGAAAGCTGGTGTAGCTGTACTTTTCCCAGACAAGATAGGCTTTAAAACAAAGACTGTAATGAAAGACAAAAGACGTATTACATAATAATAAAGGGGTCAATCCAATAAGAGGATATAACATTTTTAACTATTTATGCATCCAACATAGGATACCTAAATATATAAAGCAAATAGTAATAGATCTAAAGAGAGAAACAACAAAACAGTAAGGGACTTTACTATTATTTTATAATAATAGTAGGAGACTATTAGTATTACCCCATTATATCAATGGATAGGCCATCCAGACCAAAAAAAAAAAAAAAAATCAATAAAAAACATTGGTCTTAAATGACATATTAGACTAGACAGACTTAATTGTTATATACAGAAAATTCCATCTAAAAACAGGAGAATACATGCTTCTCAAGTGTACATGGAATATTCTCCAGAACAAATCACATGTTAGGCCATAAAACAAGCCTCAAAATTTAACAGTGAAATCATATCAAGCATATTCTCTAACCACAATGGTATGAGACTAAAAATCAATTACAAAAAGAAAAGGAAAAATCACAAATATGTGGAGATTAAAAACATGCTATTGAACAACCAATGGACTGATGAAGAAATCAAAGGGGAAATCAAACAATAACTTGAGACAAATGAAAATGGAAATATAACAACCCAAAATCTATGGGATGCAGCGAAAACAGTTCTAAAAGGGAAGTTCATAGCAATATAGGCCTACTGCCAAAAACAAGCAAATCTCAATTAAACAATCTAACTTTATACTTAAAGGGACTAGAAGAACAAATGAAGCCCAAAGTTAAAGACCAGGGGTGCCTAGCCAGCTCAGTCTGAAGAGCATACCACTCTTGATCTTGGGGTTGTGGGTTCAAGCCCCACCTGGTGTAGAGATTAATTAAAAATAAAATCTTGGGGCATGTGGGTGGCTCAGTTGGTTAAGCATCTGCCTTTAGCTCAGGTCATAATCTCGGGGTCCTCGGATTGAGCCCCACATCTGGCTCCCTGCTCAGCTCCATCTCCTCCCTGTGTGCTCACTGTTGCTATCTCTGTCTCTCTCTCTCTCTCTCTCAAATAAACAAAAAAAATATTTTAAGAAAAGAAATAAAGATCAAAGTGGAAATAAATTAAATAGATACACACACACAAAAGAAGCAAGCAAGCAAGCAGGCAGGCAGGAAAGAAAGAAAGAAAAAAAGAAAGAAAGAAAAGAAAGAAGGGAAGGAAGAAAGATTAATGAAATTAAGAGTTGGTTCTTTGGATAAATGACCCAAACTGACACACCTTTGGTTAAACTCACCACGAAAAAAAGAGATTCGTGAGTTTGAGCCCCACACTGGGTGTAGAGATTACTTTTTTAACAATTAAATAAATACATCAATTAATTAATTAATAAAAAGAATCATGAAGAAAAAAATCTGAATAGACCAATTACTTGGAAGGATATATTTTTTTAATTTTCTTAAGAGATTTTATTTTTTATTTTTATTTTTAAAAAGACTATTTATTTATTTGAGAGAGAGCACAGAGGGAGAGTGACAAGGAGAAGCAGATTCCCCACTGAGCGGAGAGTCCAATGTGGGGTTCAATCCCTGGACTCTAAGATCATGACCTAAGCCGAAGCCAGACACTTAACCAAATGAGCCACCCAGGTGACACAGATTTAATTTTTTTTTATTTGAGAGAGTGAGACAGAACAGAGACAGGACAAAGGGCAGGGAGGGGTAATGGGAGAGGAAGAAACAGACTCCCCACTGAGATCATGACCTGAGCCAAAGGTGGACACCTAATCATCTGAGCCACCCATGTATCTCAACTAGAAAGGAAATTTAATCAGTAATCAAAACCTCCCAATACGCAAAAGTTCAGGACTAGATGGCTTCACTGGTGAATTCTACCAAACATGCAAAGGTTTATTACCTATCCTTCTCAAATTCTTCTAAAAAATTGAAGAGGACAAGATGCTTCCAAACTCATTTTATGACGCTAACATTACCTTGATACCAAAACCAGACAAAGACACCACAAAAAAGAAATGTACAGGCCAATATCCCTAACGAATATAGATGCAAAAAGTCCTCATCAAAATATTAACAAACTAAATTCAACAATACATTAAAAGAATCATACACCATGACCAAGTAAGATTTATTATAGGCATGCAAGAGTGGTTCAACATTTGCAAATCGGTGTGATACACCACGTTAACAAAATGAAGAATAGAATCACATGATCATCTCAACAGATGCAGAAAAAATATTTGGCAAAGTTCAACAACCATTTATGATAAAAACTTTCAACAAAGTGGTTAAAGAGGGAATATACCTCCACATAATAAAGGCCATATGACAAATGTTGAAATCACATTCAACAGTAAAAAGCTGAAAACTTTTTCTCTAAGAGCAGGAACAAGATAAGGATGCTCACTCTCACCAGTTTCATTCAACATCGTATTAGAAGTCCTAGCCACAGCAATCAGGCGAGGTAAAGAAAAACATTTAAATTGAAAAAGAAGAAGAAAAACTGTTACTATTGTAGATGATATAAAAATATGTATGGAAAACCCTAAAGATTCCACCAAAAAACTCTTAGAATAAGAGTAAGAATAGAATTAAAGTTTCAGGATGCAAAATCAATATATAGAAATCTGTTGTGCTTCTATACAAATAACAAACTCTCAGAAAGAGAAATTAAGAAAACAACCTCATATACAATATACAATTACACACAAAAATAAAATACTTAAGAATAAATTTAACCAAAGAGATTAAAAATCTGTACTCTGAAAACTGTAAGACATTGATGAAAGAAGTTGAAGACAATGCAAATAAATGGTAAGAAATACCTTGCTCATGGATTGAAATACATAATGTTATTAAAAAGTTCATAATACCCAAAGCAATCTACAGATTCAATGCAATCTCTATCAAAATTCCAATGGCATTTCACAGAACTAGAATAAATAATTCTAAAATTTTTAGGGAACCAGGAAAGACCACAAATAACCAAAGAAAACTTGGGAAAGAAGACGAAAGCTGGAGGTATCATGTTCCCTGATTTCAAAACACTGTTATAAAGCTATCGTAATAAAAACAGTATGGTATTGGCATAAAAACAGGTACAAAGATCAATGAAACAGACTGGAGAGTCCAGAAATAAGCATACAAATATATGGTCAATTAACTTATGACAAAAGAGCCAAGAATATAAACAGGGAAAGGATAATTTCTTTAATAAATAGTTTTGGGGAAATTGGGATAGCCACAAGCAAAAGAATGAAACTAAATTTACACCTGACACAAAAATTAACTCAAAATGGCTTAACGACCTAAATGTAAGAACAAAACCATTAAAAATCCTAGGAGAAAACATAGGCAGTAAGCTCCTTGACATCTATCTTGGCATTAAATATCTGGATGTCTCCAAAGCTAAAACAACAAAAGCAAAAATAAACAAAAGGAACTTCATCAAACTAAAAAGCTTTTGCAAACAGAGGAAACCATCACCAAAATGAAAACTGAAACAAAATTCCAACCTATGGAATGAGAGAAAATATTTGCAAATCAAATATTCAATAAGGGGTTAATATCAAAATATATAAAGTACTCATGTAACAAGAGCAAACAAACCAATTTTAAAAATGGGCAGAGCATCTAAGTAGACATTTTTTCAAAGAAGACTATATAACTGGCCAACAGACACATGAAAAGATATTCAAGGGCACCTGGGTGGCTCCGTGGGTTAAGCCTCTGTCTTCAGCTCAGGTCATGAACTCAGGGTCCTAGGATCAAGCTCCGCATCAGGCTCTCTGCACAGCGGGGAGCCTGAATCCTCCTCTCTCTCAGCCTGCTTCTCTGCCTACTTGTGATCTCTCTCTCTCTGTCAAATAAATAAATAAAATCTTAATTTAAAAAAGATGTTCAACATCACTAATTATCAGGGCAATGCAAATCAAAACCATGATAAGATAGCACCTCATACCTGTTAGGATGGCTATTATGAAAAAGACAAGAAATAACAAGTGTTGTTGAAGATGTGGAGAAAGGGAACCTTCATACACAGTTAGTGGGAATGTAAATTGGTACAGCCACTGTGGAAAACATTTTGGAGGTCCCTCAAAAAATTAAAAATAGAACTACCATATGATCCAGGTATTCCACTTCTAGGCACTTATCTAACGAAAACAAAAACACTATCTTGAAAAAATATTTGCACTTCTATGTTCATTGCAGCATAAGTCACAGAAGCCAACATGGAAACAACCAGTGTTCATCATTAGACAAATGGATAAAGAAGATGTAAATATATACAATGGGATACTACTCAGCCATAAAAAAGAAGGAAATCTTGCTGTTTGTGACAATGTGATGGATCTTATGGGCATCACGCTAAGTGAAATAAGTCAGAGAAAGACAAAAACCATAATGATTTCACTTATGTGTGGAATTAAAAAAAAAACAAAAAAAACAAGCAAAATAAAAGTCATAGATTCAGAGAACAGATTTGTGGTGATCAGAGCAGAAGGGGCTAGGGGATGGGTGAAATGGGTGAACTGGGTAACAGATGGTAACTAGACTTACTGTACTATATACAAATACTTTGTACTATATACAAATATCATATCATTATGTTGTATACCTGACACTAACATAATGTTACGTACCAATTTATAAAAATGTTCAGCAGAAAGAAGGCAGAGGGGCTTCTGGGTTCAGAGACAATATCTTAGATTACAAGGCTGTAAGCCAGTTTGACTGACTATGAAATCCTATGAATCTATTGTGTTTATTGGTGAAAAGCCTCAAAATAGGCAATTCCCAGCTTAATAGCTTATTTTTTTGGTCTGTTATCTGGACCTGGGAACAAGGTTTTCTATAGAAATAATATTAAAAATGGTAGCTCTGCCCCAGGCTCAGCCCACAAAAGCTTATGGACTCCTAATGTACAAAAAACATTGTACTAATAATACTAAAGACCCTGACCACTACTTATAAAAGTGTTTCTGTGGGAAAGTGCATTTAGAGTTTTAATGCTGGTAACATATATTCCTCAGCCCTGTAATTTCTCTGGACTCTTGACCTATTCCCACAGTGCTGATTCTTATCAGAACGGTTCCTTATGTGGTAGAGGGCAGATTAGTTGCTTTCTGTTGCTACAGGATTCAAGCTGGAGTTCCAAGTAACTCAACTCCACAGAGATGATCCCAGTCCAACCATGTGGTCTAAGTTTAGCCTCCTGAGCACCACAGCGAGCCTCTTATCCCTATATGCCTTGCACACCCTATCACAAACTGATACTTCAACTCTGTCACGTTAGGGACCTCATCTGCTTATTTCTGGGACTTTAGGGGAGATGAACAGTCCTCATCTCATGAGGGAAAAGCTATAGGAGACTTCAGGACTAGTACAATCCCTGAAATACTAGGAAAGGAGATAAGCACAGGACATCCTTCATACAGAGGATAGCATGAGCAAGAACTCCCCCTGAGGTTGGTTAAAATAAGATGAAAAATGTTCTTCAGGTTAGAACATTAGTTGCTTTGGCAGGAGGAAATATTGCTGAGTGTGATACAGAGGGGTCCACTCAAATACTCTCACTTGGAGGGCTCATTCGGAAAAGTGAAAATTGGAAGATCCACATGGTGTCTGGGGACTTAATAGAGAATTACCATCTCTCCATAGGCAAAATGTCTTGCCTGTTGGCTCTAAAAGTCATAACTTTAGGAAGTCTTCTCACTACATCCAGAATCCTAGCCCTAGTGGTAGAGGACAATGAATATTTGGTGGTTCTGGTGATCAGGAGAAGGGTGAGGTTTCCAAATTCGACCCTAAAGAGCTGCAGAAGCCACTGAAAAAGAAAGTGAATCCCTGGATCAGGACTAGAACAGCTTTGGACAGTGGGGCTTAGAGCCCTAGTACCACACAAGGCTTATTTTGAAAGTTATAGCAGTCTGACCGGGAAACCACCTTATCTATATTCTTGCTGAGATTATAAATCAAACTGCCTTGCTCTGCCAGAGCTGGGGAATTAGGTAAACAGACTCTCCTGGGAGTGACCCTTGAATGACTGACCTAGACACTGAAAATCCAGTTGACACGCAACAGCTGTGCCCTCAGACTGTCAAGGACTTCTGGTCACCTAAACCTTTAGAGCTATCCTGGTTGCTGTCCTTCTTTAAGCAGAGTCTCCAGCTTTCCCTTTAGTTCCATCTGCTACATGTTAATCTCCTAAAACATTTATTTTCTACTAAAGTTTTTCAGAGTCTGTTTCTGTTGTGAACAGTTGAGGAATTCTAACTCATACAGACGATATTAGCAGAATGTGGTTAGGTCAGGGCAAATCTGCCACTACAACTTGTAAAGCAAGTAATAAATCCACTGACGGCATTGTGATAGCCCATTATCCCCCACACTAGAAAAATGAGGATTCATATCACTGAGATGTAATGGGCTCAACTTTCACCTGAGAAGGCAAAAGTGGGTGGGTACACGGAAGAAAATAATGTTTTTACTTAAACATTACCCCAGGAGCAGGTCACCAATTCTGAGCTCTGCACTATTCTATTAACATGATGGCATAATGTATATGATGGCTGTATTCAATAGTAGCCATAGTTGTATCTCGCTTATTTATAGAAATAAACACACTGATATTGATGGAAAGATTTTTAGGAAAACAGGCAAACTGCACCACCATTCCCTTATCACTTTAAGGGACTGAATTAAGGTTTGATGTTAGATTAAAAATAACAACTGAGACAAACGGGTCTGGAAGTGTGTCTGCTTAATTAAACCAAACAGTTGGCCAAATAAAGTGAAGTATGTTTCAACTCAAACAGTTGGCATTTTCTATCTGCTCCGTGATTAGCAGGCTGTGTGGCTGGGCTCGTCTGAAAAAGAGCAGACTTTATCCATTTCTACGTGGTCTCAAAAGAGACCTGGGCTATCCACCCCACCAGATGATCTGTGGACCTCAGCCCATGGTGTAGTCTGGTTTCCTTAGGCATAGGAAAGGATATTTCACATTCCAGTGGAGTGCAGATTTGTGGGTTCAGATTGAAGCGGTGATGGACTCAGGTGGTTCAGGCAGCTTTCTCTGGTCTAGCTGGTTTCTCTTCCACTTGATATAACGCCACTTGCAGCATAGATAGAAACTGAGGACACTCAAGTTACCTGCTCTCCCTGGATTTCTGGCTCTGACTAGAGGCCTGTGACCTAACCATGACCTGGAAAACCCATTCCTTCTCTCCATTGTCATATTCCTGCCATCATTATAGCCTATGCCTCTTCTTGCCTCCACCCCAACCCCCAACCAAACCCTATCTTATCCATGATCTCTGTTTCCAGAATTCTGGTTGAGCACAAGACCTTCAGGGAAGTACTTTTAGAAACAGAAATATAGGAGCCTCCCTGCTATGTGAGTGGGGCAATACAAGAGATTTGGTGCCTTGTGATGATCCTTCACGTATATCCCCTTCAGAGTTAGAGAGAGAAATCTTCGGCAGGTATAACTGATCTCCTCCTTTTGTGACAGTTTTATCAGCCTTTCCACCTTATTCATCTTAGTGTCATTGCCCTTTGTAATGAAGAATAGGGAATTCATTCTTGATTTGTAGAATGACCACAACTTTTACAGGTCTTCTGTCTGTTCCTACTAATCCCTGAATTCAAGCACAGGTTTTTACAAAATAAAAACATCAAGGTGCTTACAACTTCTTCCATATCTGGAAGGAAAATGAAAGAAAGACTGCCTTATTATTGAGTAAGTCTAAATACATGGTATTGCCATGTTGTCTATGCAGTGTCTCAGACATTTAATGAACAGCACTTTGTATGACTTCCTGGAGGTCATGCTCTATCTGCACAATCTCCTGAGATGCTTCCCTAATCTAACATGAGCCCACAAATGAGGTTCTTTGACCACTAGTGGTAGTACCACTACAGGCCAACTCTAAGAATTGTGATATAGATTCCTATGGTTGTTCTACCCAACCAGTTTCACCAAAGGCATTTGAGTTATTCCTGGGATTTTCACAGGTCTCTTCCTTTACTGAACCAAAATTAACCTCCTCAAAAGTAAGAAAAAGTCTCCCCTTAGATCCAGATTTAAAGTATTCTAGCAATTGAAGACTTGCTTATCTCTTTCCCAACTTTGACCTATCTGGACTCAAACAGCTCTACACCATTGAAACCAATGCCTCTAACAGTGCTGTGGGGGCCATACTGACCCAAGATAAGAGAGCCATGGCCCTGGCAACATACAGTCCCTGTGGAGGAAGCTGGCTTTGTTGACATAAACTACCTTATTTAATAAGGAGAATCATTAATCATCATGGTTACCTTAGAGGTTTGAAGACGTCAAACTAGATACAGGTAACCAGTGTCCTGTGACAATGTTCTTAGGCCACTAAAGCCTGGAAAAGCTGACACAGACTCAGGTTCGCAACCCCCCCTTTTTTAAAGGTTTTTTTTTTTTTTATTTTGGTAATCTCTACACTCTAAGTGAGGCTCCACTCACGCCCCCAAGATCAAGAGCCTCATGCTTTTCTGACTGAGCTAGCCAGGTGCCCCTGATTTTAATATCTATTACAAACAAGGGCACCTGGGTGGCTCATTCGGTTAAGCCTCTGTCTTTGGCTCAGGTCATGATCCCAGGGTCCTGGGATGGAGTCCTTAGTCAGGATCCCTGCTCTGTGGGGAGTCTGCACCTCCCCCTGCTCATGTGCTCACAAGCATGCGCTCTCTCTCTTAAATAAATAAATAGCTAAATAAAATCTTAAAAAAAAAATCTATTACAAATGAGGTAGTGAAATGGCCAGGTGGGTTGCTTATTTCAAAGTACCAAGGAGTAGAGGCTCTACTCTTGAAAATTCTTCTGTGGCTACAACTAACAATGGCAATCCAATGTCTGGTGTTCACATAGCACCTAGCACCAGGAGTAAGTTGGGGAGACTCTGAGCACTATAAAACCCCTTCATCGGGACCAGTGGCTATTTTTCACTAAAGTAGGGAACCCTGTCACAAGCACTTTGCCTTATTATTAAGATACACTGATTCTCAATTCATATCACACCTCAAAAGGAAATCCTGCTAATTTAAACCATTAAATATAAGTTAAAATCTTAAAATACTAGAAGATGTGGTTAATACTCATCTTGTCTGTTAGACAAGGAAAATTCCTGTAGTTATTAAATCAAGAGATGAAAGACCCAAATAAATTAAAAGTAAATTCAACTGCATAAAAATAATTTCTCATAGGAAGTTATCATAATAAAAATAATAATAATAATTAATATGACAAAAGGTTAATATACTTTACAATCCTTATGTTGCATCTAAATAAACTCATTAGAAGAAGTGATCCAAATTTTAGAAAAATAGGTTAAAAAAATAAATGAACAGATGATGCACAACAGATGAAATGACTAAAAAATGTAGAAAAATCTAGTTTTATTAGTATTTATCAAATACATTAACATTAAGTAAGATAACATTCAATGCTGGTGAAATTGCAGAGCGGAATGCAGATTTGATCAAATTTTCTGTAAAACAATTTGATCTTATGTATTAAAAGTCTTAAAATGCTCAGGCTCTTTGAACCAATAATTTTATTTTTAGGAATAGTTTCTAAGGAAATAATCAGAAATGTGAACACAGTTTTATGCACAAAAGATATTTACCATAGTATAATTATAATATCCAATTATAGTGAAAATGTTAATTTATGGTAAATCCATATGAAATTCAGGGTTCCCACAGCAGTCATTAGAAATAATTTTGCTATATAGAGCTACTTGTGAAATGATGGAAGGTGTAAAAGACAGAATAAATGATATATTAAAATAACATTAAAAGGCCAATTAAAATCGTGAAAGTATAAATCATTTTTGTTTTACTCTTTATACTTTTCTGTATTTTGCATAATTGCCTCTAGATTTCTGACTGAGAGTGCTTTTTTTTTCCTACAATTTTATACCATAATGAGTTTTCCTTTTTCTTTTTTTAAAACACTTCTTAAAAGAGAGTTTATTTATTTATCTGAGAGAGAGAAAGAGAGAGAGTATGTGTGTGTGTGCACAAGTGCTCAAGGAGGGGGAGGGGCAAACGGAGAGGAAGAGAAACTTAAGCCAACTCCACGCTCAGCATGGAACCCAACATGTGGCTTGATCCCACAACCTCAAGATCGTGACTCGAGCCAAAATTAAGAGTTGGATGCTCAACCAACCAAGCTACACAGGAGCCCCTCTTTTTTTTTTTTTTTTCTTAAAGTACTTTTTTCCTATGGGTTAGACAACTCTTTTTTTTTTTTTTTTAAAGCAGGCTCCACACCCAACATGGGGCTTGAACTCATGATCCGGAGATCAAGAGTTGCATACTTTAAACCTTCTGAGCCAGCTAGGCAACCCCATGAGTTTTCTGGTGGTGCTCGAGGAACTGCAGCTTAGATAATGACTGGCAAATAAATTTTACATATCAGATAATTACATATTAAGTAAGTTAGTGCTTTAACATACATATCTTGGAGCATGACTGAATTAATCAGTAGAGTTCACTCTAAGACAGAAATAATAGCTTTACAGTGTAGTCTGAACTGGTTTGATACTTTCAGCAGACCCCTCCCATATGGCAGCCTAGATGTTTTGTCAAGGGTTCCTGTACCCTGCTAACTTTGACTTGGGTCATATCTCGCAGTTCTATCTTTATCTTGCTCTTGGTCTTGCCTGACTTTTGTATAGATATTTCAACTCAAAGCAGGTTCTCAATCTCCCCTCCCGTCTGGATGTTTTAGGAGTTCCCTGCTTCTCCAGTCTGTTCTCTTTGAGACATGGTCGTTTGAAACTTCAACTCAGACCAAGCCCATGTAGAGCTTTCCTCAGGCTCTCGGTTTTCTTGGATTCTCACTTGTCCCAGGTTTCCAGGGCTCCTACCTGGCATGGCACTTCCAATAAGCCAGTAAGACACATGCATTCCTTTATTGGCCTTCTTGCCTTTCCCTCTCTCAGCTTGCTCTCCAAGAACAGACTCCTTAGCCAGCGAAGTTGCCTGGGCCAGCTCCCCATCTTGACTTCTGGCACCCTCCTGTGGCCATGGATAGGTGTGCCTGGGCCAGCACTGAATTTCAGAGTTGGTCCTCCAAAGCATCCCCAGGCTTAGTAGTGCCCACCAGTGACAGTTAAAAGGAGCTGGGCAACAATTACTTCTGCCTGGTTCCTTGCAAATCACCTTCTGCAACTTGCCAAGGGAGAAATTCACCAAGGCCCCTCCTTCCTTTTGCCTATAAATGTATCTGTATCAAGACGTGCTAAGACCTATATTCTCAAAGGAAAAGCCTTTTCTGGTTTTGCACTTGGCAGGGAGGTAATAATAAGTACTAACTTAAATGAGTGCCAGATGCTGAGCTAATGCTTTTCACCCATTATCACATTCAATCTTCACAACAATGCTGGGACATAGTCACCTATCTTTAATCTCCATTTTATAGAGGAGGAAATAGAGACTTAAATGGGTTACACAGAAGTCAAGGGTAAACTTAAAGATCAAGATCTTCCTGCTAATTGATGGCTAAGTTTGGATTCAAAACCAGCCATGTGACTTAAGGCTCATACTTTCTAATCACTAGGCCTTACAGTCTCTGTAGAAAACTGGGATGCTCAGAGCCCATGTTTTCCATAATGCAGACAAAGATAATCTGTAGCAAGAAGAAAGAATAAAAAAATAGAAAGAAGGGGAGAAAAGAGGTAGAGGTAGGGTCCTAACAGGGCTCGAGACCTAGCTTCCAGTTGTTCCTGAGGCTCGGGAACAACCATGTCATTTTCCAAACCTGGTTGTTTCATCTGATACTTAAGTCCTTCCAATACCCGCCCCCTCCCCGCCCCCTTCTAGTTCCATTTGATGTGCTTTCTGCAACTCACAAAGCAGAAGTCCTACTAAAACAGGAAACAGAAGACAGTCTAGGTATTAATACACAGAGCAGCATTAGCGATAAATGATCTCATCTATGCCAGGTTCTTTTGATTGCAAGAAACAAAGATTGAATCAATTTACTAGAGCCAAGTTACTCATTACTTAGAGACAAATCAAAAGAAGGGCTTAGAAGAAAACATACGTGCACTAAAACCCGAGTAAATTGAACCACGAAGGCCTCAGGAAGAGTTGAAACTGCGTCAGTAGCACTGAGGAATAGCCACCCCTTCGCCTCTCAGGGCTTCTTGGCTTCTCAGTGAATCAGCACCGCTCTCTCTGGACCAGCCTTCTCAAATTACTCATCTTACAACCGGCTGCAAAAGTAGCACTCCAGCCCCTGCACTTCTCTGGCCCTCCAGTTCCAGCACATACCACAACCGTAGCGCCCCTTTGTGTCTCTTATTGCAGGTTTCCAAGAGAGAAGATTTCACTTCTGCTTTTCTTTTTAGATCAAAGTACAGGAGGCAGAAGTCATGGGGTATAGTTTGTGATCAGATGTCCAAATAGCTGTGGTCATGGTTATGTGACCTACTGCCCATCCAGTACAGTCAATGGGTAGGGATTTTACTAGAAAGGGGTGTGCACAGGACAGTAATAATTGGCATTTCTAATCAAGCCTACTTAAATGTAATTTGAACTCTTGCCAGTAAAAAAAAAAAAAAAAATTAAACACAATGCAAAGACCCATTCCCTAAAGACCCTCTCTAATTATCTCAAGTTGGCAAGAGAGTTCACCTTCTGGTGTTTGTAAGCTTGTGTGCTATCCTCTACCTCAAAGTGCACCTTCTTCAAGTTCCCAGTCCCACCTGCACCTGCACTAAACACTCTGCATTGAGCTAGACTACTCCACTCACTTGGGAGTCTATTAATTTTTTTCTCCCCTTAACCACACTAAAGACTTTGCTTAGTAAAGCATTTTGAAGATTTAGAAAGTGACTGTTCAGTCTGCTTAGGATTTATATCCCAAACAGATGTGCCAAGAAGTCATAGGAATCAAACTGCTGTTCTGTGAGCAGAATAATATATTAACTTGCCTTTTAGCAGTTTCGATTACACAGCTGTACAAATTGCAATGGAGTCTTCATAGCTAAAGTTGCTTTTAGCAAAAGCACATCTTCTTCAGGATGGAAGTTTTAACATAGCAGGCATCTTGAGGGGCATGCATCCTTGTAAAAGACTTCTCATTATTTGAGAGAAATTCATCTAGGAAATTGAGATATGGTAGTACTTAACCTACCTTGAGGAATACTCTGCTTTTCATCATAATAGCCGAACTGGATATTATTTCATGATGAAAATAAGGAGCTCCTAAATAATGGTTCCATCATCTTACACTTTCAGTCCTTCTGAGCCTCAGTTTTCTCAACTGTTAAATCACGGTATCAGTACCCATCTTATAAGGTTGTTGTAAGGAGCCAATGAAAGCTTTATAAATAGCTTAACAAACTGTCAACCATAGTAAGTGCTCAACAAATGTTAGTTACCATAATTATTACATTTTGTTTCTCACCTTAGCAAATTAAAATGTATTTTTAACAGTTTCTCATTTTACCCTTTCAACCTATGGGTAGGTATGGTGCTAAGTATATCCCCATTTCATAGTACAATTAACAGAAACAGGTTAAATAATTCAGGGTAAGTAATTTTTTCCAAGGTAACATAGACAGTAATTCACATCTCTGACTTCTTTTTTTTTCCCCTCATCAGACAGGTCATGTGCAGAGGTCGTAACAAGGTTTGAGGGAGCCGCATGTCACACAAATGCGTGAACACCCAATCATCAAGATTATGAACTACAAAAGGATCCCACATCTGTGACTTCTAATTGAATATTCCTTCTGCACAGAACTTAAGTTCTGTGACAGGGACTTTAGTGAAAGGAGAAGGCTAATATTATACTAAAGGAAGACTCCTCCACAACTGTCATCTAAGAATTGTTACTCAGCTAGAAATATATGAACCTCTACTTCTGGCAGCCTGGAAAGCTAGATGACCTGAGGGCCCACTAGCTATGATACAAATCCTGATTTGAATCAAAACTAATATGCACTTAAAAGTTTTGCTGGATTTGGGGCGCCTGGGTGGCTCAGTGGGTTAAGCCTCTGCCTTAGGCTCAGGTCATGATCTCAGGGTCCTGGCATCTAGTCCCGCATCGGGCTCTCTGCTTGGCAGGGAGCCTGCTTCCTCCTCTCTCTCTCTCTCTCTGCCTGCCTCTCTGCCTACTTGTGATCTCTCTCTATCAAATAAATAAATAAAATCTTAAAAAAAAAAGTTTTGCTGGATTTTGATGAAAGGGATCAAAAAGAAAAAAAAAGTGAGCTCAAACAAGAGCAGGGAGCAATAAGCAAACAAGTCAGAGTTGTCACGGGCAAGTACCAGTATAGGTCCAGGTCAGGGAGACTGAGCTTGGAGGCACAGTGCAAGGTGTGGAAATCACACCTGAGATTCCTTCCTGCTTTGAGTCTGGTTTTGCAAGAGGAACTTCAGAGATACCTCCTCAGTTGCATCTTAGACCTCCTCTCAGAATCAAATGCAACTATTCTCTACAATAAAGCAACTCCCAATTTGGGTCCCTGGAATTTCCATAAATTAAGTTCAAGAAAATATAAGCTCACAATTTTAAAAAATCACCAACACATAAACCACCATGAGTTTAGATCAACAGAAACAACAAGCAATAATTCGTAAGAACTGAAGGACTGGAATTGGAGTTGTCGTTTGCAGATTATTAAATAACCTTTTAGGAACCATTCAAAGAAATCAAACGTGGATCAAAATAGATTTAGAAACAAGAAACCAGAAAGATTAGTAAAAGAACCAAATATTACTTTTTGGCCTTACAGCTATAGATTTTGAAATTAACAACTCAGTAAATTAAATCTGTTAAAGACAGGTTTAGTGACCTGGAGGTTATATTCAAAGAAATTACCCAGAGTGCTAACACAGAGTACAGCAGACAGAAAATATGAAAGAAGGGTTAGAAGACATGGAGGGTAAAACAAGGCTTAACATGTCTAATCAGAGTTCTAGAAGTAAAGAAGAAAGAGAACAGGAGAAAGTCTATATTGAAAAAAATAATGGCCAAGAATTTTCCTAAACTGACTAAAGATAAATCCACAGATAGAGAAAGCACAGCATATTTCAAGCATGATAAATAAAGAAAATTCCACACCAAGACATATTGC
This sequence comes from Lontra canadensis, assembly GCF_010015895.1. NCBI lineage: Eukaryota > Metazoa > Chordata > Mammalia > Carnivora > Mustelidae > Lontra > Lontra canadensis. Next base: position 2,065,328 of record NW_022631037.1, read on the forward strand.
GATGAAATGGCACAATACCAAGAATGAAGACCTTAAAAATCCCAGAGAAAAAAGCCAGGGCACCTACAAAGAACAAACAATAAGCTACCAGAAGATCTTTTTTTAAAAAAGGAATATAACAATAATCTATTAGTGCTCACAACACCCTCGGTAGTAGTTACTGTTATTATTTCTATTTTAATGTAAGGAAATTCTGGCTGAGAGAGAAAGGCAAGGTCCTACAGATATACAGCAACAAGGATGTAGCTTAGAAATGCAAGAATGAGTAGAAAAGTAGGTCATAAAACACTGCTTCAGCCATATGCAACAACATATGAATCTTAGGACATAATCTTAGGATGAATCTTAAAAACATAACACTGAGTGAAAAAAGCAGGTGGCAGAAAACTATATACAGAATACCATTTTTATAAAGTTCACAAACAAAACTAAATAATATATTGCTTAGAAATGCATACATGCATGATTAAATTATCTTAAAAAGCAAGAGACTAATTACTATAGACTGAACGTTTGTGTCCCCCCAAAAATTCATGTGTCAAAACCTAATGCCCAATGAGATAATATTAGGAGGTGGGGCCTATGGGAAGTGATTAGATCATGAAACTAGAGCCCTCATGAATGGGATTAGTACCCTGATAAAAGAAGCCAACAAGGCTCCCAAGTAGTTCCTTCCACCATGTGAGGTTACTGTGAAGAAACGGCCACGTATGAACTGGGAAACCGGCTCTCATCAGATGTGGAAGCCCACCATGCCGGCACGCTGAATTTGGACTTCCAGCCTCCATTAATATGGGAAATAATTATTTGTTGTTTATAAGCCCTCCTCTGTATTTTGTTATAGCAGCCTGAACAGCCTACAACAGAACAATACACAAAATTTCAGAGAGTAGTTACCGCTTCAGAGATGTAGCAGAAGAATGGAATGAGAAGCAGCACCTGCTGCAGAAAGCAAAGGTTACACTCTAATTCTTAGACTGGTGGTAGGTAACAAGTATTCATTTCATTGCTGTATGAACACATGTGACTTCTATTCTTTTGCATGCATCAAATGTTACACGATAAAAATAAAATTGCCAAAGGACTAATTTTTAACTGGATTTTTACAATGTATATTTAAAAACCACTGGTTAATCCTTCTGGCTGATGGTTGAGGGATATAATCAGCCTCTAGAGTTTAATTGCCAAATTTTTGTAGTGAATCACAAAAAGGCTTCCTGAATAATTAATGGAAGACAATGATGGAAGTCATTCCTGGCTTGGGATTTTAAATTCTTGGTCTTGTATTTTCTCTCCAAATAGAACAGTCTATTCACACAGCTCTAATAGGTGTACTATTTACATCATTTGTATGGCTATCTTTAACCATGCATTTTAGATGGTAAAGCATAATTTCAATATAAGAAAAATATGTTTATAGGATACATTAGAAAAAATGTGTCACTTTGTGCTTTAGGTCACATAATTAAGTTGGTAACAAATGAAAAATTTGATGTCCTTTTTTTGGGTAGTGGGATTATAAAATATGAATTTCAATTTAATTTAATTTAAATTTAAATTTTGTGAACCAATTTTCTCAGGTTTTTTTAAAGGTTTATTTATTTGAGAGAGAGCGCACACAGGTGAAGGGAAGGAGCAGAGGGAGAGGAAGAAAGAGTCTTAAGGATGGAGCCTGACTCAAGGTTCAATCTCAAAACCCTGAGATCATGACATAAGCTGAAACCAGGAGTCAGATGCTTAAAGGCACCCCAGTTTAAAATGCTTTATCCTATTCTCTGTATTTCCTGCACACTTAGTAGTTTGTGATTATCATTAAAACATCTTTGAGTTGGATAAATTACGTGGCAAAAAATTGATTTTTACATATTTTGGGTGGTTGTGTGTGTTTAATGCCATAATAGAGATCTATATAATCTTCTCCTAATTAAAGTTCATAAACTTGACCTTCCCTCAAGAATTTCCCCCCAAATCTCAACACGTCATATTATCTCAGTACAGGAAAGTGTTTCCTAAACATAATACATGCAATTTTCCCTTCATGAATGAAAAATGAAGATTGTTTTCACAGGAGTAAACCAGCTTAGTAGTTTATTAAGCTTAATGATTTAAAAGATTTAAGAGATTTCTGTATAATTTTTCATTCCTTTGAATAGTAATACAATCTGATATTAATACTATAATTTCCTAGAAAAGTAAAAAGGATTTCCCCATAGGTAATTAAGATAAGCTCTCAAAATGCACCCCTATTGAATACATACTTACTAATATGTCAATCTCAAATCCTCCTTTTACAGTTTTTAAAAAATTCATTCATTCATTCATTCATTTTAAGTAGACTCCATATTCGAACTCATGACTCTGAGATCAAGAGTCACATGCTCTACTGACTGAGCCAGACAGATGCCCCCTCATTTTTTCAGTTGTTAAAACTGATGTTCATTAACTTAAATATGTTTTTTAATGTAGAGTTGATTTTGGTATTTGCAAGGCATTTGTCCAAAGGCCTTTATGGTTCCTCAAATTTAAAACAAACAAACAACAGCAGCAACAACAAAAATAAAACTCTATGGCTTAAAACTTGGTCTATGTAGACAAAAATCAGGTTGCACAGAGAGAAGCAAAATATAAGAGAACCAGAATCTTGACAGTGCCCCTGTACCCAATGTCACTGCTTTCTGAAACCTGGCTGCCTTTCAAGACTACCCACATAATAAATTCCCTCTTTAGCTTTAAGCTACTTCAAGTTGGTTTCTGTTATCTTCATCAAGAATCCTAATACACATAATTATGCTGAACATTTGGTAATATATATAATTCATTCTGTTGTATGGACCCAGTGATTCTCAGTTAATCTTTTTGATACCTTACTGGTATCATGGAGCTAAGAATCCTTTTGTGAAAGAAAGGTACCTGAACCAATTGGATTCAATTTGACTTTTGCAAACAGGATTTCAGGGCTGAAGGAGCATACCAAGTAAAGAGCATCCCTTACAGAAGGCTGCCCCTTCTTATTTGGGTGGTCCACAGGTTACAATGTGCAACTAGATTTAGGTGATAAATGAAAAGAGTAAAAAGATTTTCAATATACCAGTCCTCTGTAATAGAGATAGTAGCTCTTTCTTTGAAGCCTAATACTGAAACCAGATGCTTAGTTTTATGACTTCCTTCTCTCAAACAGCAAGATAAGAAGAAAAACATACATAAGTCAGTTAGTGTTATCAGGAAGTGATTATTAGTTTTGTTGAAAACATAATGCCTTTGGGGCTTTGAATGAAAGTACTAATTTAAACCATTCCAGAATGAATAAATATTCAAAAAGAGTGGTATATAAACTCTGCATGCCTCAGGCTAACATAAGTATTTATGACTCTCTCATGTGTGTTCTTCTTTGGAATTTTCCTCTTTCATCTGAAAAGTGATTCTTTCACCTGCATACCCTTTAGGAATCAAATTTAGATACAAAGCAGTGACAGCTTGGATCTTGCCCTCTGTATAATAAATCAACTGATGCAACTCCTTTCCATTAAGAACAGCTCACTAATAACCAAGTAGGCATGCTTTAAATTAACCTGATATACAAGAGTCCAGTCAAGTTGTAAATCTATGGATTATAGTCTCACCATATCTAACTCTATATTTTGTAAGAGTCCCTTAAAGGGTGTACATTTGGTAATTAACATTTTAGCCACATCAGGATTGAAATTACATATAGTGTCTCAAAATACTCTATAAACTCCTCAGAACAAGGAATGTCTTTCCTATCTTTTTACCTCTATCAGCTGCAAGCTGGGGTGAACTGGAGAGTTGTGTAGTAGTGTATGGAGTTGGATTAATAACAGTAATGGGAGAGTTGGCCAGAAGTGAATAGATGAAGCAACATGGAAAGAATGTGGTACCAGGCTTAGCAAATGAGCAGAGGCCAAGGGTAAGGAAAATATGGGCTGGACATGACGGCAAGTATGAAGCAAAATTTTGTTCATACTGAAATACAGTCATATCCAGAATACGGAAACTTGGAAATTTCTTAAGACCCACTCTTTTGGGGCTATGTAGTTTTCAGGACTGGGTTTGATCGGCTCAGAGAATCAGAATGGCAGTGAGGGGAGATAAAGGAGGAGGTACTGCTATTAATTAAAGATTCATGATTGAGCTGTTTGAGATGAAGTGAGGATGTATGTATCTCAATCACAAATTCACGTGTGCAGGAAACACAAGTTTGTTTTCCTATAATAGTTTCTATTTTAAGTTTCCATTCTATCAGGCGTGTCAATCAGAAGATCGTAAGAAAACAGAAACCGCTGTAGGTGTTTCAGGCAGAAGGGGATTTAATACAGGAAATAAGATGCTTAACTCTTTGGAAAGAGCTGGGGAAGCAAACTGTTGAGTATGATGTTAGTTGTAAACTTGTCATATAACCTTTATTATGTTGAGATATGTTGAGATATGTTCTTTCTATACCTAATTTGTTGATTTTTTTTTAATCACAAATGGATGCTGAGTTTTGTTAAATACTTTTTCTGCATTTATGCATAAGATTATGATTTTTTTTAAAAGATTTTATTTTTAAGTAATCTCTACACCTAATCTGGGCCTCAAATCCACAACTCCAAGATCAAATCTCATACTATACTGACCGAGCCAGCCAGGCGCCCCCATATAATTTTTATCCTTCATCCTGTTAATGTGGTGAATTATATTCATTGATTTGTGTATGTTGAACAATCCCTGCATCCCAGAGATAAATCCCATTTGATCATGATGTCTGAAGCCTTTTAATGTGCTGTTAAATTTGGTTTGCTAGTATTTTGTTGTGGATTTTTGCATCTTTGTTCATCAGAGATATTGGCCTGTAATTTTTTTTTTCCTTGTAGTGTCCTCGTTTGGCTTTGGTATCAGGGTAATGCTGGCCTCAAAATAAACTTGGAAGCATCCTGTCCTCTTCATTTTTCTGGAAGAGTTTGAGGAGGATTGCCATTAATTCTTTAAATGTTTGGTCAAATTCACCTGTGAAGCCATCTGGTTCTGGTTGGGAGGTTTTTTACTTACTGCTTCAATCTCTACTTTTTACAGATTTGTTCAGATTTTTTTATTTATTCATGATTCAGTCTTAGCAGATTGTATGTTTCTAGGAATTTATCCACTTCTAGGTTGTCCAATTTGTTGGCATATAATTTTTAGTAGTCTCTTATGATTCTTTTTATTTCTGTGGTATCACCTATAGTCTCCTCTTTCATTTATAATTTTATTTTAGTTCCCTCTTTTTTTTCTTAGTATAGCTAAAGGCTTGTCAATTCTGTTTATTTGCTTAAAAACTCTTCATTTTGTTGGTCTTTTCTATTTTCTTTCTAGTCTCTATTTCATTTTTGTCTGCTCTAATCTTTGTTTCCTTCCTTCTGCTAACTTTGAGCTCAGTTTGTTCTTTTCCTAATTTCTTGAGTGTAAATTGTTTACTTGAGATCTTTCTTTTTCCTTTTTTTCTAATGCAGGCATTTATTGCTATGAAATTCTCTCTTAGAACTGCCTCTGCTGCATCCTATAAGTTTTAGTATGTTGTATTTCCATTTTCATTTGTCTCAAGATGCTTTTTTATTTCCCTTCTCTTCCTTGACCTAGTGGTTGATTAGGAGCATGTTCATTTCCACATATTTGTGAATTTTCCAATTTTTCTCTTTTTGTTGATTTCTAGATTCATACCATTGTTGTGAGTAAATATACCTGGTATGATTTCAGCTTATAGTAAGACTTGTTTTGTGGTCTAATATATGATCTATTCTGGAGGATGTTTCATGGGCATTTTGCTATCCGCTAAAGAAATTACTCTCTCGGGAAGGATTTCAAAGGTACTAATCAAGAAAATCTTGTAAATGAACCCACTAGGTTTATTATAAAGGGACAACTATTGCAATTGTCTTACTCTCTCTCTCTCTTTCTCTCACCCGTGTCTCTCTCTAACTCACCCTTTTGCCAGCTCTACCTGCAGCCACCACATCCAGACTAAAGGGTCACAGAGCAGAGTGCCCTAAATCTTGTGATGATGACAGCAGATGGGGGCGGCAAAGTCACGGTATGGTAGAGAAGTTAGGAGAGAAGTAGAAATTCTAGACTGAAGGAAAGAGCAGGTGTTTTCTTTTCTCTTCCTTCAGAGGATATTCCCCGGAGCAGATTCTACATCATGAGGTCCTGGGTGCCCACCTTTTCCCCACAAGACAATGAAATTTTGGTATCCTGCCATTCCTCTTTGTTCTACCTTCTTCACAGCTCCCTTGTTTCTCTTAACATCCACCCTTCTGTTGCCAAAAACTGTTCTTTTTGGGGGGACAGCAACAGAACAGGTCTTTGGAGATGCCCCTGGAGCCAGAGGTGTCCTATCCTCTCCTCTTTCACTTCAGTTGCAAACATTAAAGGCCATTCATGGTGGAAAGGAGCTGGGAGGACCCTAACCCTCTTGCTCAGCCTTCGAGATCTAACTCAAAGAATATGTCCTCCTCAAACCTTCTTCTGTTCACTCTTCCTACCTCACCTCACCTTTACTGTTCTTTCAGCTAACCTATCCTCCACCCCCTGAAATTCTGAAATGCCATTTACTTTTCTTTTACAGAATTGATCACCTTAAAACTTACAATACCTTTTAAGCCCATGCTCTATCTCCCTTGATAGAGATTGGGGGACCATGAGCACTGTTTGGGCAGGGTCTACATCTGAATTATATCTGTGTCTCCCACAGCACTTAGCACAGTGCCTTTAGCATAGCAGATGCTCAGTAATGTTCAGGGAATCAACCACTTGGTCCTTGCTCCACTCCCACAGCAATTCACCTGAAGTTTGAGGGTCTGTACATGCTTATTGCAACTCCTTTGCCTACTTGGGAACCTCTCGCTGTCCTTTCCCTCCCTTTCTTTATTCTTTACCTCTACAACAATTCTCATTGCTTACTCTCCACTGCCCAGCCCCATCTCCCACACAATAGCCCCTTCAGAGATATACACTTTGAGTAGCTGCTGATCTCTCCCTTTACCTCCTGCTCTTTCTGATGTTTAAACATCCTTAGATCTATTGCTAGACTGCCCTGGAGGCTCACTGTAACCAGATTTCACCTGTTCAGAAATGACAGGCAGGATGGCCTCAAAGTATAACTTGCTCCCAGTTTCACCCAGCCCTGGAGAGAGCAGTTCTTGGAACTGAGCCCAACATTAATAACCTGGTGGAAAAAAGAGACAAGAGTAGTACCTGCCTTATAATCATGGTGCATTAGCCTTTTTATGTAAGTAGTTTTTCTTGTAAGAGGCAAGACCTAACTTGTTCTAGATATAAATCCATATAATAAGCCAGGTTCTACTGTAACAGTTACCCATTTGATGATCTCAAAATACTAAATTTGAAGTTATAAAATATGCTTATGAGGACTGAAAACATCAATTTGTGTTTTTCTAGCAAATGCCTACACTTGATCTTAGCCAAAAGGCCAAGAAGCAATCCAGCAAATGCCTAATACACACACATGCATACACACGCACACACACACACAGTTTTTTGTTTGTTTGTTTGTTTTTAAAGATTCTCTTTATTTATTTGATAGAGAGAGATACAGCAGGAGAGGGAACATAAACAGGGGAAGTGGGAGAGGGAGAAGCAGGCTTCCTGCTGAACAGGGAGCCCGATGTGGGGCTTGATCCCAGGACCCAGAGATCATGACCTGAGCCCAAGGCAGATAACGACTGAACCACCCAGGTCCCCCCTTTACTCCCCTCCACACAGCTTTTAAGAGAAATTTTTCTAATCATGACTCTGTACTGTAATTAGAGGGGAAGTATCTGCCACATTCTACTAGTGAGATTCTTGGGCTTGAAGAGGTCTGCTGATGGGTTCGATGGCCTACAGCAAGAAATTGAATCTGGCTAGATCACTTTGTATAGTAAGTGAACTTTCTTTGAACTCCCATCTCTCACTTTCTTACACATGACACGTTTCTTTGAAATCTCATCTCAGTTTCTTATACGTGACACCTAAATTTCCATTTTTTTCCCTTCCTGGGAAGAATATTTTTTTTCTTTTCTTTTTTTAAGATTTTATTTATTTATTTGAGATAGAGAGTGTGAGAGAGAGGGAGAGAAAGCATGAGCCAGGGTACAGAGGGAGAGGGAGAAGCAGGCTCCCCACTGAGCAGGGAACCCGACGTGGGGTTCAATCCCGGGACCCCGGGATCATGACCTGAACCAAAGGCAGATGTTTAATGGACTAAGCCACCCAGGCATCCCCTAGGAAGAAAATTTTCACTAGACAAGGTGATGTGTGGTAAGCAAATACACTGCACATCAACACAACTAGAGCCGACACTACTAGTTGCCCACCCCAAATATGTTCTCTCCTTCTTCCTTACTAAGAGGACCCATATATTATCGGAAGCATCAATATACCCAGCTAAAAGAACAGCTTCCCTTAAAAAACATACGGCTTCATGACTAAATTCTGGACAGTAAGGTAAAAGCAAAAATGTTATGAGGGACCTGGGGACAGACTACTTAGAGGTGAACTTAATCAGCTGGGGGTGCAGTCCTTTAGCCCTTCCTCTTTTTTATTGGCTGTAATGTGCATATAAAGCTGGGTTTCTAATAGCCATCTTAAACCATCACTTCACTAGCAAAGCACAAGAATGGCTGATCTATAAGCTAAAAGGAGCCCTGAGGTCTGATGACTAGGGTGCTGCCAAATCAGCCCTAAATACATACCTCCTTCTAAACCTCTTTCGCATGAAAGAAAAATAAAGTACCATATTTAAGTCATTGTTATTGTGAATTTTCAGTTATGTATGTGTGAATCTAATCACACCTGACAAAATAACACTAGTAAAAAATTTTGTTGAGTTCTAAACAGGTGAACTAGGATGTACTTAAATCTTTCTTCCTTTTGGGGTGCATGGGTGACTCAGTGGGTTAAGCCTCTGCCTTGGCTTGGGTCATGGTCTCAGGGTCCTGGGATCGAGCCCCGCATCGGGCTCTCTGCTCAGCAGGGAGCCTGCTCCCCCCACCCCTTTCTCTGCCTGCCTCTCTGTCTACTTGTGATCTCTCTCTCAAATAAATAAATAAAATATTTTGTAAAAATCTTTCTTCCTCTCAAATACATTATAAAGTGACTGAAAGCCAATCTATTTTAATATTTAAATAATATTCTTTACCTTTGAGGGTGGAGTGATTATAAGATACATGAGGAAGGTTATGGGATGCTGATAAAGTTTGTATCTTCATCAGGTGTGTTCAGTTTGTGAAAATGCATTGAGATATTTTGAAATGTGCACTCTTTGTATGCATTTTATATATTAGTAACAAGCTAAAAATATATATACATAGTAAATTAGTCTTTTGTGTGGAATTGTTAATCATAATAGTTAGGATTAAAGATTTTAAAAGGTTAAGTCCTCAGAGAATTGTGAAGATTAAGTGAAATAATGAATGTAAATAATTCAGTTTTAAACTGTCAAGTCCATGCATCCCATGAATATTTTTGGGGAACTTACTATGTACCATTACTATTAGGGTCAGCTATTACCATTACTATATAATATAATTGTTTGCTTATTTATGTTCCTCCCAAAGACTAATAAGCTTTATGGGGACAGGGACTATATCGGTTTTGTTCACATTGTACACACAGCTCAACACGGTGCCAGGCAAACAGCAGCTCCTAAAGTAATGAATAACTGAATGAATATGTTATAGGTTATATAACCTCTTGCAGCCACTAGAAGAATGTACTTCAGTTTCAAACTGATGTAGAAGTGATCTTTTAGAATTCATTTGTAAATTAGAAGCAATCTAAGGCTCTTCAGCATCAGTATTAAATCAAGAACTACAAGTAAAAATTCCGGCAATTCTCTTAACGCTTCAGAAATTATGTAGTCCAAAATATAAGAGGATGAAAATCATAATGCAATTATCACAAGAAACCATCAAAAGCCCTTAACTACACTAGTTAAAAAGACTGGAACAGATTAACTTCTTGATATCATAATGAAAATGCAAACACTATGACTAACACATACCATATCAAAATAGAATACTTTCATAGCATGGCAAGAGAGAAAAGATGTCTGTGTTTTAAGCAATCAAAGAACAAAATTGAAAATGCAAGCAACTGGAAAATGGCAATCCATAGAAATTCCTTGTTAAAATACGGTAAATGTAGGACTATAAATTTTCTATGTAATTTAGAATATTCTCCTTGGTGGTTAAAAAAAAATTTGTCTAGATTTCAAAAGGAGAGAAATATCAGTTGACATCTATAGGAGACCTATTTTGGGGGTGCATTCCCAGCCCACAATCCTTTCTGTGAAAACTGCTTCCTTCACAAAAGGGCAAGCTTACACAACCAATTCTGTCACATAACACTCCAGCCACAACTTATTGGACAATTAGAGGACTCTTCACCTAAGTTGAACCTATCAGAATCTTTCTCATGAGAATCTGAATTAGCAGGTCTTTTTTTTTTTTTTAAGATTTTATTTATTTATTTGAGAGAGAGAGAGTGAGAGAGAACATGAGATGAGACAAGGTCAGAGGGAGAGGCAGACTCCCCGTGGAGCTGGGAGCCTGATGGGGGACTCAATCCCGGGACTCTGGGATCATGACCTGAGCTGAAGGCAGTTGCTTAATCAACTGAGCCACCCAGGTGCCCCTCCTTTTTTTTTTTTTTTTAAGATTTTATTATTTATTTGAGAGAGCAAGCAATACAAAGTGAGAGCAATAGAGAGAGAGTGACAGAGCATGAGCTGGGTGAGGGTGGTAGGGGCAGAGGGAGAGGGAGAAGCAGACTCCTGGCTGAGCAGGGAGCCTGATTTGGCACTCTATCCCAGGATCCCGGGATCCTGATCTAAGCTGAAGGGAGATGCTTAACTGACTGAGCCTCTCAGGAGCCCCCTGAATTAGTAAGTCTTAGTCTGCAGGTAGTGGTGAGCTCCAGAACTGGAAGGTCAACTAGAGTTGGGGCTCAGGTTGGGACTAAGCCTATCTGAAGTTTCACAAAAGCCAAAATTATGGGGGAGCAGAAACCATACATAAGTAAAAGAAGTCTGCTTGAAAAAAAGGAAAATGGAATATAAGTACAAAAAGTACAGAAGCAAGGCACCATGAGTAGCGTGCAGGGTAGAGGAAGGAGATCTGTTCCTGAATTTTAATTTCCTATGATATCTGGCTGACAATGTTTCATACTTTTTTAAATCATTAACCAATTAACACCCCATCCCTGTCCAGTGTCCGCAACCCTACTTTTTTTTTGAACAAATATTTCTTCAGCATTGACCATTTGTCAGACACTGTTCTTTGCATCAAAGGTAGAGTAGTAAATAAAAAAGAAAAAATCATATTATTGGGGTCAAGTGGGACAATTACAATGAACATATAAACAGATAATTATAACAAACTAGTAAATGCTGTGACATAGATAAATGCAAGATATTATGAGAAAAGAATACCTTACTTGGTTTAGTGTTACTCCCAATCAACGTTTTATTTGAAATAGCTTGAGTCAAGTTTTGTATCTTGCAACCAAACGAACAAAAACAACCCCTGCTTGAACATCTTATTTAAATACATTTTTTTAGGTTTTATTTATTTATTTGAGATTGAGATCACAAGTAGACAGAGAGGCAGACAGAGAGAGGGGGAAGCAAGCTCCCCACTGAGCAGAAAGCCTGATGCGGAACTCGATCCCAGGATCCTGAAACCATGACCTGAGCCGAAGACAGAGGCTTAACCCACTGAGCCACCCAGGTGTCCCTTAAATACATTTATATTGTTCCCCCTTAACCCCCACCTACAAGGAATGGTTAACCTACCTAGGTTAGAATTTAGGCCCCACCACTCATCAGCGTATGACCTAGCTCATATTACAGAACCTCTTTGTGCATCAGTTTTTTCTTTTACCTCATGGGATTGACTGTGAAGACTCAGTGGGTAATTCATATGTAGGGCTTTAGAAGCATGCCTGACATTTGATAAGTACACGGCAATTGTCAGTTGCCATTATTATTGTTTTGTTGCTGTTGTGACCATTATGTTCATCTTATGTTTGCTGCAGTTTGGAGAAGTTTCATCTGGGAAAGGCAGGGTGGCAGTATTTGCTTATACTGATTGTCATGCTTAAGGTCTGGTCCTCAGCATACACAGAGACTAGTTAGGGTTATTCATACACAGGTAAGTAGGTATTGATATAGAGATAGAGATGTAATAGTTATTGTATCACAACAAATTTTATTGTCAAATAAATAGGGAGTTCTGGTGAAGACACTGGCTCTACTGACTATGCTATCAGAGATCCAGGCTAACCACTCTTCCATGAACATAATCTATTTACAAGCAGACTACAGACTTTTTTTTCTTAGTAATAACCTCAAGCCAGGCCTCCTCCAGGAGGGTATTCATAGACCATTTGATTGGATTTTGGGTGTGCCCAAATCTTCTAACTAACTTAACAGAGATTTCTTATATCTGTCATTCCTGCTGATGGGTGATCTCATCCAACAAAAGAACTTTTGAGTTTCTTCTAATTTTGTTTCTCAGAAGGAAATGTTAACTTTAGCTTTAGCCTTGCGATAATCCCCAATATGAAAGATCATGTCAATGTTTTAAACATAGCTTTATGCCATTTAAAGTTACTGTGTGCTTTGGCCATAATAAAATGAACCAATATTCCTCAAGATGAGTTGAGTCTAAAATTGTCTCCCTCCGATCTTCTTGGAATCCTTGCTATTTAGACATCTCCAGAGGAACAACTGCTTAAAGCTTTGACTCGTCTACATGAGAGAGAGTGCTTGGCACTTAAGTATGCTTTAATAGCTATCACTCTACAGAACAGATGTTTGTGTGTTTCGTGGGCATCGTAAATATTAAGAACGATGTTATATGGCTTGGAAAGCACTTCCCATTAATTGTTAATGCTCACTATGTGGAAACAAGAGGGAGATTCCTTGGGGGAAAATCAAGATACATTTTTATGTCTAGCATTACTGTATTTCAATTTCAAGGCGGAGGATGAAGAGAATTAGTCACTGATTTCTTCAATATAATATGAAAATTCTAATTAATGTAATGCTTGGTGTCCCTTGTTCCTTATAGCTCCATAGTGAGATATGTAATATATAACTATAACAGAGGTGTGATGGAAGAAAGCAGAGGTGGATTTAAAGACAAGTTTCACCTCTTCCTGACTCAGTGATCATGAACTCAATTATTAATTAGCCTTTCTGAATTTAGTTATTTAACCTATAAAAAAGAGGTTAATGTTACCTATCTCATAGGGTTGTTATGATACTTTAATAAGAAATATATGTAAAGATCCAGATCAGTACCTGGATTCCAGTTAATTTTGCTCTGTTGTCAAATTAGAGATGGTGAGTGCTTGATGTGGACTATGCAACAAAAATGGCCAGTGTGTATCTAAATTCTTTGAGTTTTTGGCAACTTTATATTGTTAACGTTTTCTCATATAGAAGCCTTTGCCCAGAGGTACCTGGGTGGCTCAGCCAGTTAAATGTTTGCCTTTGGCTCAGGTCATGATCTGCAGGTCTTAGGATCTACCCGTGGTCAGGAGTCGGGCTCTCTGCTCTACAGGGAGTCTGCTAGGTTCTCCCTCTCCCCCTCTTCTTCCCCATCTCACCTGCTCATGCTCTCTCTCTCTCAAATAAATAAATAAAATAAAATAAAGAAGTCTTTGCCCAGTGAGACTACAGAATCTTCACTGATATCCCACAGGAAGGTCTAGTGCCTACTGTTCTTTCCTTGTTGACCATGACATTTTTTCATTCATTTATTGAGGGACCACTAGAATCATGAAGATGATATGGTCTCTGACCTGAGCACGTTCATAGTATAGCCGAGAACAAAGATGCAAAAACAATTCCAATATCATGTGATAAATATTATCTCTAATCAAGGCAAGGTAGAGGGCTGTGGAAGGACAGAGGAAGCACACAGTTCTGTTTAGCTGACAGACATAGCTATATTAAGAAATGAGAAATTGAGGTACCTGTACCAGGCAACAAAACATATGGGATGCTATGAAAAACAGAAATGTGCTAGTTAACTCGGGTTTCTGTACAAAACTACTTACCTTCCTGGTAAAAGATAATTTGGTTTTGCTACCACCAAAGAAAACAATGCTTTCATGTGAAAATTAAAAACAAAAAACAAAAAAACAAAGACCTTCTCTCTAGAACTGACCTATGTCTGTTGATTAGTTTTGCCATGAGCAGCTGCAGATGAAGTCAACTGCAATTCTGAAATCAAATCATGCATAACACCAAGCTGTTTTTTCTGGAATGAATTTTAAACTATTGAACAAAGCCTAAATTTTAAATTCTTTGGTATGTCTCCCAAGTAGTCTGATTCAGTAAATTGCAAAAGAAAATAGAAACGAGAACAAGAATTACAGAAAAGTGAGATTTCTTTTTTCCAGAACATTGACTCTACTTTGGCCAGTGGGAGTCAGCCTTTTTTTTTTTCTCTTTTTATAACTGAATAATAAAAATATTGTTGGAGTGCCTGGGTGGCTCGGTGGGTTAAGCCTCTCCTTTGGCTCAGGTCATGGTCTCAGGGTCCTGGGATCAAGCCCCGCATCGGGCTCTCTGTTTAGCAGGGAGCCTGCTTCCCCCACTCTCTCTCACCTGCCTCTCTGCCTATTTGTGATCTCTCTCTCTCTCTGTCAAATAAATAAATAAAATCTTAAAAAATATATATTGTTTTCTCCCTAGCCCTACCTAGCAAATGTTGAATAAATAATTTAAAAAAAATTTTTTTAAGAAGTTCCAAATGATTAGTCTACCTAGGACATTTTTGTGTCTCAAACTTTCCCTGGAAGAGGAATAGAATGGGAAAGGCATCACAGAGGAAGTGACTTGTTGCTACTTTGGGGGATAAAATTTGTTTTGGAGGAAGAAGAGAAAAAGAAATGCTCTCTCTTCCCCCAGATTGCCCATATGAAGGTCTCTGATTTCCTACACACATAGTTTTCTCTCTTTGGAATAGCCTCTCCTGCATCTGCCCATTTCACCATCACACTGGTGAAGCACAACCATTTGTTAGCATTTCTTAGAGCCTTTCCCAAATTGGCTAACCCACTGAAATAACTGCCAAGGTATTTCTTGGCACATTATTTTGACCAAAGGTTATTAGTTAGGATTCCTATGTGGTATTGGATGTTTATTAGGCTTGGGCTTGTGTAGCTTTGGAATATCTGCATCCAGGAGAACAATGTAAGGGAAGAAGAAAATATGGCCATTAGCATAGGAATCTAGTTAGTTGTTCTTTTAGGTATCAAGAAGTAGAATCCAGGATTCTCTTTTCTTGAGTTTCAAAGTAAGAGTTTCCCTTTAAATCCTAGAGTGGAGAAAGTGTCTCCAGGTACTAGTGGCTATAAGCCCATTACTCCATAGAAAGCAACCAAGGACAGCTGAGTAGGGCTAATGGTCTGAGTGGGGTTGCTGAGCACCAGGCTCTGTCTTCTCCATGTCCAGCCAAAGGCCGAGAATAAATGCAAAGCCTGGAATTTGACTACAGCCATGTTCTACTTCCATTGCAAACCCTGAGTGTGCACAGAGGGGTTCATTCCATACCTCTATGCCTTTACACGTCCCTCATGCCCCAGCTAGGTGCAGATATAACTCTTTATACTGTAGGCCCTGGAACCCCCCAAGTAGAGTAACTTTGTATCTTCCTAACTCCTGTCTTTCAACCTCAAATTTTTATGAGTACATCTGTAATCTCTGCATCTTGGAAGGGCACGAAAGTAGGTTTTATAATAGTCTACAAGGAAAACTGGACAATGAAAGGGGCCCTTTAGAATCATAGAATATTAGTCCTCTCAGAGGATGTTGTACAGCCCCTTCATCACACAGATGGGTAAGCTAAAGTCCAGTCATATAGCTTTTCAGTGAAGGAACTAAGACTCACATCCAGGACTCCTCATCTGAAAGCCTTTTTCTCTCTTTCACCTTAACTTCCATATGAAAATGTTGTTGTAGAAATGTAATCTTTGAGCTAGAGAAACCATTTCTGAAAAATTCATGGAATTGCCAGATAAAACACAGGTTGCCACTTAAATTTGAATTTCAGATAAAAAAATAAAAATTGTTGGGCACCTGGGTGGCTCAGTGGGTTAAAGCCTCTGCCTTCGGCTCAGGTCATGATCTCAGGGTCCTGGGATCGAGCACCGCATCGGGCTGTCTGCTCAGCAGGGAGCCTGCTCCCCCCGACTCCCATCGGCCTCTCTGCCATCTTGGGATCTCTGTCTGTCAAATAAATAAATAAAATCTTAAAACAAAAATAAATAAAAAATAAAAATTGTTAAGTATAAGTATGTCCCATGTAACATTTATCTGAAATTAAAATTAACTGGGGGCTGCCTGGGTGGTTCAGTTGGTTAAGCAACTGCCTGCAGCTCAAGTCATGATCCCGGAGTCCCAGGATCGAGTCCCCCATCGGGCTCCCAGCTCCATGGAGAGTCTGCTTCTCCCTCTGACCTTCTCTCCTCTCATTCTCTCTCTCTCACTCTCTCTTTAAAAAAAAAAATAACTGGGAATCCTGTCTTTTTATTTGCTAAGTCTAGCAACCTTAGGCATTTACTCTCATCAACAGAGAAAAGGTGACTTGTGTTTCAGTGAACTTGCCTCCACATCTTGTTGTAACACTTTCCCACTGGCAGAGAATAGAATGGGGATGATAATATGTTCAAGACACAAAGACAGAAGTCACAGAGGGGACACATTAAAGATTAGACACCTTTGGAATCATTTTGAATTAAAGCATATCACCCTCTTGATGCCACAGCAGGGGAAGATTCAAGCTTTGTGTAATCTGAAATCTATAAGATGTTGGGGACCCTCTTTAAGAAAAATAATGTAAAGTTACAAGAACAAATTTAAGTATAAAACTGTATGTTTATTTGAATAAGAAAAAATTGTAATAAGGTAGTGGAGCCTTGAAGCTCAGACCAGTGCCTAGCACATAGTAAGCACTTGAGGAAAGAAAGAAAGAAAGAAAGAAGGAAAGAAAGAAAGAAAGAAAAGAAAGAAAGAGGGGGGGAGGGAGGAAGGAAGGAAGAAAGATAAATAGATTCCTGGAAGATGAGAGAACAGGAAGCACTGGAAATCTGGCTCCCCACCTGGATGACTGGTCAATTCTGTCTGATGCAATTTTGAAACTGTGGAGTTTATGGAAGGCTTACAACTTCTAGAGGAAAACTGGAGGTAAACGATGATTAATTTTAGTCAATTTCAGTTCTTAGCACGGTGGTAACGACCTATTCCCCACAACCCTGCCTCATTGTAAGCAGCTAAGCATGTATGTGTTGTTGGAGCACTTTTCACACAGCTTACAGAAGTCATAGTGGGTAAAATGGACCCTGATCTCCAAATATCCGGGATCTGTGCTCTGATCGTTGATTATTGCTTCTGATCATAAATGTGCAGATAATGAATCTGTGGTCCTATTCTTGCACACATACAACCTGTTGTTGCAAGCCATCCCTCTCTGGCTAAAATGATTTCCAGAGGATTTAAAGCATCAATACCTTTTTCTCCCCTTAATTTTTCTTTTTAGCCCTTTTGGTAGCCAGACAGTGAAGACTAAGACATTCAAAAGCAAACCCATATACAGAGGAAATTAGAAAATCATCATGCACGCCCAAAGGAAGGTATAAGCTAAGACAGTATCTGAGAAGACCTTAAGTTTACATCTCAGGCTAATCCTTGGCACAGACAGAGCCTATAATAATAACTCCTCCCCCCCCACCCCCAAGCTAGAACTTAAAACAGGAAAAGAATCTGATTTCCAGAGTTACCACATTATTAGAGTATTAGAATATTAGATCCTATGTACAAAATCCACAAAGCATACAAAGAAACAGCATGATATGGCCCAATCAAAGGAAAATAACAACAGCAACTGTCCCTGGAAAAAAAAAAAAAAAAGCCTGATGGTGAATCTACTAGACAGACTTTAAGACAACTGTCTTTTTTGTTGTTTGTTTTAAGATTTTATTTATTTCTTTGACAGAGAGACAGTGAGAGAGGGAATACAAGCAGGGAGAGTGGGAGAGGGAGAAGCAGACCCCCCACCTAGCAGGGAGCCTGACATGGGGCTCAATCCCAGGACCGTGGGATCATGACCTGAGCCAAAGGCAGTCATCCAACCAACTGAGCCACCCAGATGCCCTAAAACAATTGTTTTAAAGATGCTGAAAGAACTAAAGAAAGATGTGGAGAAAGTCAAGAAAATAATGTATAAAACAAAATGGAATATCAACAAAGGAGAGAAACCTTAAAAGAAACCAAAAACAAATTCTGGAGTTGAAAAGTACAATAATTAAAATGAAAAGTTCGCTAGAGGGATTCACAAGCAGATTTGGGTAGGCAGAAAAAAGAATCAGTGAACCTGAAGATAGGACAATGGAAATTATTGAGTCTGAGAAACAGAAAGAGAAAAGACTGATATGAACAGAGCCTAAGGGAACTGTGGGTGACCATCAACAGGACCAACATATGTATTAAGGGAGTCCTAGAAGGAGAAAGAGAAAAAGATACAGAGAGAATACCTGAACAAATAATGGTTAAAAACTCCCCAAATTTCATGAAATATAAATGTCCAAGAAGCTCAATAAATGCCAGGATGAACTCAAAAGACCCACTCCAAGATTTATTATAATTACACAGAGAATACCTGAACAAATAATGGTTAAAAACTCCCCAAATTTCATGAAATATGTGAATATAAATGTCCAAGAAGCTCAATAAATGCCAGGATGAACTCAAAAGACCCACTCCAAGATTTATTATAATTACACTGTCCAAAGACAAAGACAAACAGAATCTTGAAAGCAGCAAGAGAGAAGTAATTTGTCACATACAAGGGATCCTTAATAATATAATCAGCATATTTTTCATGAGAAGCCTTGGAGGCCAGAGATAGTGAGCTGATATATTCAAAGTGCTAAAAGAAAAAATCAACAGTTAATGAAGAATCCTATATTTGGCAAAACTGTCTTTTAAAAATAAGGTAGAAATAAATACATTCTCAAATAAACAGAAACTAAAGAAGCTCATAACCACCAGAACTACCTGCAAGAAATACCAAAAGGAGTCCTACATCTTGAAATAAAAGGACACTACACGGTAACCTGAAGCTATATGAATAAATAAAGATCTCAGTAAATGTAAATACATGGGCAAATATAAAAGCTGCTATTATTAAAACAATGGTGTGTAACTCTACTTTTTGTTTTCTGCACAATTTAAGAGACAAATACATTAAAATATTGTTAGTTTATGTTTTGGGATACAAAATATATAAGATATAATTTTATGACATAACAAATGAAAGAGGTAAGGACAGAGTTAAAGATGCAGACCTTTTATGTGTTATTCAAATTAAGCTGGTATAAATTCAAACTAGAGTGTGTTACAACTAAAGTTATAAAATGGTAAATGTAATAACTATAGTAACCATGAAGAAACTAGTTAAAGAATATAATTTAAAAAAAGAATACACGCAAAATGAAATGATAAAGAAATATGAATGTTTCACTACAAAAAAAAAATCTAACTACAAAAGAAGGCAGTAACACAAGGAATAAGAGTCAAAAAGAACTATAAGGCATATAGATAACAAATAGCAAAATGACAGAAATCCCTCCTTATCAGCAACTACTTTAAATGTAAATGGATTAAATTCTCCAATTAAAAGACAGATTGGCATAATGGATTAAAAACACATGATCCAACAACACATGGTCTACAGGACTCACCTTAGGTCCATAGAGATAAATAGGTTGAAAATGAAAGGATATTCCATGCAATAGTATAATGGCTATAGTAACATCAGACAAAACAGACTTTAAACCAAAAAAAGGCTATAAGAGACAAAAAGGACATTATATATAAATAGAAGGTTCAATACAGCAAAAAGAGAACAATTACAAACATCCATGCACCTAATGACTGACCATCAAAATATATGAACCAAAAATTGAGAGAACTGAAGAAGAAGAACTGAAGAAGAAACAGAAAATTCTACAATAATATTGGAGGTTTCACTATCTCATTCTCAAGAATGAATAGAAAAACTAGATAAGCACATGCAAAAAAATGAAGTTGGAGCCTTACCTAATACCAATACAAAAATTAACTGAAAATGGATCCACGACCTAAATGTAAGACCTAAAACTATAAAACACTTAGAAGAAAACATAGGAGAAAATCTTCACATTTGATTTGGCAGTGGTTTCTTGGCCAAGACACTAAAGACATAGGCAAGAAAAAAAATAGACAAATTGGACTACATATAAATTAAAAATTTTGTGCATTAAAAGACTACCAAAAAGCAACCCAAAGAATGGGATAAATATTTTTAAATCATATCTGATAAAGGGTTAATATCCAGAATATATACAGCATTCCTAAAACTCAACTGAAAAAAGGGGGCAGGGGGAAGGACTTCAGTAAACATTTCTCCCAGGAAGATATGCAAATAGTCAATAAGCACATGAAAAGATGCTTTAACGTTCTTAAACATTAGGGAAACACAAATAAAAACTATAATAAGATACCACCTCACACCCATTAAGATGGTTTCTATCAAAAAAGTGAAAATACCAAGTATTGATGAGGATTTAAAGAAATTAGAACTCTTGTGCACTGTTGGTAGAAATATAAAATGGTACGGCTGCTACAGAAAATGGTATGGAGGTCCTTTAAAAATTAGAAATGAAATTACCATATGATCTAGCAATTCTTCTTCCAAGTAAAAAACTAAAAGAACTGGAGGCAGGGTCTTATAGAGGTTTACCTGTGTTCATAGCAGCATTATTCACAAGCTAACACATGAAAAGCAATCCCAGTGTTCATCAATAGATGAATGGATGAGCAAAATACGCAATACACATACAATGATATATTATTCAGACTTAAAAAGGAAAGAAATTCTGACATGCTACAATATAGATGAACTTAGAGGACATTATGCTAAATGAAATACGCCAGTCACAAAAAGACAAATACTGTATGAAACCCCTTGTATGAGGTACTTAGATTGGTCATATCATTGAGATAGAAAATAGAATGGTCCACCTGTCCTATCCACAGGCACCTGGGTGGCTCAGTTGGTTAAGCATCTGCCTTCGGCTCAGGTCATGTTCCCAGGGTCTTGGGACTGAGCCCCAAGTCAGGCTCCCTGCTCAGCTGGGAGCCTGCTGCTCCCTCTCCTTCCTGCTCCTGCTCTCTCTCTGTCTCCAATAAATAAATAAAATCTTTAAAATAAACAAACTATCCACAACAGGTAATATACTCATTATTGATTTTATAATTTACTGGCAAATATCATCAGTATTGTCCAGCTGGTCTTTGTATTAGATTAAAAAAGTAGCCAATAATTGTTTTTTCATATATAGTGCATAAATTTTTTAAAAAGATTTTATTTATTTATTTCACAGACAGAGATCACAAGTAGGCAGAGAGGCAGGCAGGTGGGGTGGGGGGAAGCAGGCTCCCTGCTGAGCAGAGAGCCCGATGCGGGGCTCGATCCCAGGACCCTGGGATCATGACCTGAGCTGAAGGTAGAGGCTTTAACCCACTGAGCCACCCAGGCGCCCCTATAGTGCATAAATTTTTAATGAAGATTTTTCAGTTTAAAACTCTACTTAAAAAATATACAGACATTATGGAATAAAATCCAAATTTTAAATTTATCCTATATTATGCACCATAAGCAATACTGATAGAGAAATTCTTGACACAGTTCCTTCTCAAAGCATTTGAAAGTTCATACAAATTTATGCATGGAACCCATACGAAAGGGCACCTATCAAAATGCTAGCAGTAACTTTCTCTCGGTGGTAGCGAAATTACAGGCAATTTTTATCCTCTTTTCCCCATCTATATTTTCTGGTTTTTCTCAAGTAAACATTAAAATGTGGAGTTAACTCCTGGAGAAATGAACTTTGGGATATTAAACTTGATATTTGGAAGTCTGAGTTTTCACTTAGCATATTTTACCACAAGTAGTGGATTGGAACTACAGCTCACCTTGCCATCTGTTAAATGGGAATGAAGGAAATACCTTCTTCGCAATTATTGTCAAAGCAGTAGAGAGCATATTTAAAGCACCTCACATAGTCCCTGGCACACTGTATATGCTTAATAAACTGTAGTTGTTGTTATTACCAGTATGTGCTAGGATTACAAAAATAAACTCTACAGGCACCTGTGAGCCCTATTTAAGCATATTCTCAAATCATTAGGAAGTAAATGCTTGGACCCTCTAGAAAAGCAATCAGACAGTTAGGCTGCTTATTTTCTTGTTTTCAAGTTTTCAATTAATGAAATATTTCAAACATATAAAAAATAACAAGAGAAACCCACCCTCTTTCTTATTCTTCTTAAAAGTGAAATACCACAGATAGAAGTTCTAATCCCTCCCTACCTCTACCTCTTTCCCCACAAATAATCACTATCCTTAAGCTGACTTTTATTACTTCCATGCACACTATTTTTTACTATTGCTACTTATATGCATACTATCTATATTTACACCCATACAATATATAATTCTTTATATAGGGGGAAACATGAAGCCCAAGCAGAAATTCCCTCCACTTGGAATGCTTCTCTTCCCCATTTCCTCATCTTTAACGATAATACTGCATTTGTTTTTAACAAACTTGGTTTTATCAACATGAAGTGACTCTAGTTATAAACCCTGCATCCCATACTAATGCATGTTTAGCTTTAAACCAAATAAAATTACAGAAAGATAAGCCAAACCTCCCTAAAGTCTCCATGTAGAATAGTTTGTA
This sequence comes from Lontra canadensis, assembly GCF_010015895.1. NCBI lineage: Eukaryota > Metazoa > Chordata > Mammalia > Carnivora > Mustelidae > Lontra > Lontra canadensis. Next base: position 2,088,161 of record NW_022631037.1, read on the forward strand.
ATCCACATTCTAATTATGACTTTTAAAACACAGAACTTGGAAAAGTAATTGCATCTTAATAAGTTTATTAATTTATTAAATTTGGTTTTATTCTAAAATATTTATGTTCTTATGTAAACAGGACAGATCTAATTAATCAGGTCAACAAGGAATGTGGTTACACACAGAAATAAACTCTTTCTCTAAACCTTATTCAAATTTAAAGTGCCAATCATTGCTAGAAAAGAATACTAATTCTCCAAATTATTAATGCCTATCCTATTCCTTCAGATATTATTTTTCAAATTGAGAATATAATTTATGGACAACTGGTACTACAAACTATTAAATGTTTTAGCTCATACATAGATAGTTGATTACTAACAAATAGATGTCAAACTGAATGGTGAACCCATGTCATCTTACCCCTTCTCTTCCTAAATAATCATAAACCATCCACTTTAAAAGCCATTCTAGGGGGCACCTGGGTGGCTCAGTGGGTTAAAGCCTCTGCCTTCGGCTCGGGTCATGATCCTCGAGTCCTGGGATGGAGCCCTGCGTCAGGATCTCTGCTCAGCAGGGAGCCTGCTTCCCTTCCTCTCTCTCTGCCTGCCTCTGCCTACTTGTGATCTCTGTCTGTCAAATAAATAAATAAAATCTTAAAAAATAAATAAATAAAAGCCATTCTAGGATTCTAGTCTGCACTGGCTCCCAAGCTCTCTTTTAGGATTAATAGAATTGAGCACCTCATTCATTCTGAAAACCAGCAAGTTTTCAGACTTCCAGCATTTCTATTATCCACATTTCAATGAAAATAATGGAAACACCTGAGTTATCTCATGTGTAAGGTGTTTCATCCTTAGCTATAAGCCCTTGGGGCCAAGAGCTTTAAACTCAATGAGAGCATACAGTATTCTCTGAGCATCACCACCCCTATTAACAGGTTTGCTTTTCTCTTAACCATCTTGTCACCTTTTCTGGTCAGAATACCATTTTTCTTGATGGCAACAAAATAGGATATGAGTAGATCCCCTATTCTTTGCTTTGTCTTCACCCTTAACTTTATGCCACCCACATCAGGGCATTTAGGCACTGCCATTGGTATTCAAAGCAAGAAAAAGAATAAGAGGGCTGGGACTATTTCTTCTAGTTCTTTTTTTCTGCCAATGAGAAGCAATTAACATTCAGTTTCCTTTTTATCTCCCCAGTTATTTTCTGATAGGGAGATAAAGTCCCTTAGAATTAGTGTAAGGGCAACCCAGCAATTGCACTACTGGGTATTTACCCTAAAGATACAAATGTAGTGATCTGAAGGGGCATGTGCACCCGAATGTTTATAGCACCAATGTCCACAATAGCCAGACTGTGGAAAGAACCTAGATGTCCATCAACAGATGAATGGATAAAGAAGAGGTGGTGTATATATATAATGGAATACTATGCAGCCATCAAAAGAAATGAAATCTTGCCATTTGCAACAAGTGGATGGAACTAGAGGGTATTATGCTTAGTGAAATAAGTCAGTCAGAGAAAGACAATTATCATATGATCTCCCTGATATGAGGAAGTGGAGATGCAACATGAGGAGTTTGGGGGGTAGGAAAAGAATAAATGAAACAAGATGGGATCGGGAGGGAGACAAATCATATGAGACTCTTAATCTCACAAAACAAACTGAGGTTTGCTAGGGGGAGGGGGTAGGGAGAGGGTTATGGACATTGGGGAAGGTATGTGCTATGGTGAGTGCTGTGAAGTATGTAAACCTGGCGATTCACAGACCTGTACCCCTGGGGCTAATAATACATTATATGTTAATTAAAAAAAAAAAAGAAAAAAGAATTAGTGTAAGGGTTAAATTAGGATACCTTATATAAAAGCCTTGGAACAGTGCTTAGCAAGTACATAGTGCTCAACAAATTTTAGATATTATTAATATTTACCCCAAATAACATATAATTTAAAAATAGATGAGGCAACAAATGTGCTAGAACAACTGAACATCAACATACACATGAATATAATTGAACTCCTTCCTCACACCACACATACAAATCAACTCAAATAGATTATAGACCTAAATGTAAGTGTGAAAACTATAACTCTTAGAAGAAAATATAGACATAAATCTTTGTAATTTGTGTTAGGCAAAGCCTTCTTAGATATGATACCAAGATCACAACTGATGAAAGAAAAAAATTAGGTAAGCTGGACTTCACAAAAATTTAAAACTTTTGTGCTTCAAAGGACATCATCATAAAAGAGAAAAGATAAACCACAAAATGAGAGAAAATATTTGCGTATTATATATCTGATAATGGACTGGCATCCAGGATATATTTAAAAAACTCTTATAACTCAATAATAAAAAGGCCAATAACCCAATTAAAGTTGGACAAAAGATCTGGATACTTCCCGAAAAGGTATATAAATGACCAAGAGTAAATTAAAAAATGTTCAATATTAGGGAATGTTCAACATCATATAGTATACTCATAATGTAGGGATGCTCAACACTGGTCATTAGGGAAATACAAATTAAAAAAGAAAAAAAAAAACAATGAGATACCACTTCATACCCACGAGGATGTGAGTCAAAATCCAGATAATGACAAGTATTGAGGATGAGGAGAAACTGAAACCTTCAGGTGGAAGTGTAAAATGGTGTATCCACTTTGAGACAGCCAGGTGGTTCCTGAAAAGGTTAAACATAGTTACTATATGACCCAACAATCCCACCCAATAGAGATGAAAACATGTCCACACAAAAACTTGTACATGTATCTTTATAACAGCATTAATTCATAGTAGCCAAAAGTGGGAATGACTCAAATTATCCATCAACTGATGAATGGGTAAGTGAAATGTATATATCCATAGACTGGAATGTTATTCAGCAGTAAAAAGGAATGAGGACTGCTAAGCGAAATAAGTCAATCAGAGAAAGACAATTATCATATGATCTCACTGATATGAGGAATTTGAGAAACAAGACAGAGGATCAGAGGGGAAGGGAGAGAAAAATGAAACAAGACAAAACCAGAGAGGGAGACAAACCATAAGAGACTCTTAATTTCAGGAAGCAAACTGAGGGTTGCTGGAGGGGAGAGGGGTGGGAGGCATGGGGTGCCTGGATGATGGACACTGGGGAGGGTATGTGCTATGGGGAGTGCTGTGAATTGTGTAAGACTGATGAATTACAGACCTGCACCCCTGAAACAAATAATACATTATATGTTAATTTTTTTAAAAAAGGGAATGAGGAACTGATACATGCTACAAAAGGGATCAATCTTGAAGACATTACGCTAAGTGAAAGAAGTCAGTCACAAAAGACCACACGATTTTGTCTATATGAAAAGTCCGGGTGAGTATATCTACAGAGATAGAAAGTAGATAAGTGGTTCCCTAGGGCTGCTAAGGGATTGGAGCAAACGGGTTAAATAGGTATGAGGTTTCTTTTTGGGGTGATGAAAATGTTCTAAAATTGACTGCAACGATGGTTCCAAAAATCTATAAATACAGTAAAAACCACTGAATTGTACACTTTAAGTCGGTGAATTGTATGGTATGTGAATTATATCTCAACAAAGCTACAGACAGATAAATATATGTCAATTTAGCCATCAATCAATCCAAGAATTTAGGAAATTCCTAATGTTTAGGAAATTTAGGCAAATTAGGTCTCAGCCCTGTGCTCACAATCTAAGAAATAAAATAAGTGATAATGGTCTATACATGTGAGTAGGAAAAACTTCCTCTTCCTTCTTTTTTAAAAGATTTTATTTATTTGACAGAGATCACAAGTAGGCAGAGAGGCAGGCAGAGACAGAGAGGGGGAAGCAGGCTCCCTGCTGAGCAGAGAGCCTGATGCAAGGCCCAATCCCAGGACCCCGGGATCATGACCTGAGCAGAAGGCAGAGGCTTTAACATACTGAGTCACCCAGGAGCCCCTCCCTCTTCCTTCTATGGAAGGATTCTAAAAAATTCTAAAGAATTCTAAAAAAGAATTTTTACTACTCACACAAAACTATTCACTTCTGACACTTCCGATAACCAAACGTGTAGGTGTTTTTCCCCCACAAAGCAATTCTTGGCAACATCAGCTGGGTGTCCTATCATTCAGTTCTGACACTATCTACCTGGAGTTAACATCAGATCTCATCAGTAGAGGGTTCAATCCACAAGCCTGCATCCCCCCACCCCCCACACTGTTTCATATATTTATTTGAGAGAGAGAGAGAGCACAAGCAGCCAGAGGAGCAGACGGAGAGGAGAAGCAGGCTCCCCACTGAGAAAGGAGCCCAATGCAGGGCTCTATAACAGGACCCTGGATCATGACCTGAGCCGAAGGGAGACGCTTAACAGACTAAGCCACCCGGAAGCCCCTCTACATACAAGTTTAATAAAATAGGGGCTTTTCCCAGAGTACAGAGCTGAAGCAGAATAGAGCCTGAAGAAATAGTTACTGTTATAAACATGTTAATTAAGATCTACTTGAAAATAGCTAATTCATGAATCTGTCTACCTTGGCAACATCTCTAGGATACAGGATTTCGTGTCTGACATTTTTCTTTTGCGCTCTAATACAGAGGTAAATCAGGCAAATATATCCCTGTTTTCCTAAAAACTCTTGAGCAAACTTTTGTACAAACCAATGTCAACAGCTGCATTAAAAGTAGCTGAGAGAGAGTTACTTTGGATGGATTTAGCACCTATAAAATACTCAAGTAAATTGTGACTATTGCTTGCAGTCAAATAGATGATCAAAGACATCCTCTCCTTTTGATCTTAGTTGTTCAGATTCTATTGCCTTCCTCATCAGTAGAATTCACTAAGTCTACAGAAAAAAATCTGCAGAAATCTCAGCAATCAATAGGCAACCCCATAGCCTTTTAACTCTATTGCTCTACCTTATTTTAGGACCTTATATCTCCCTACCATGACATTCCTACATTGAAATCATTGTGTAAAATGAAATGTGGTGAAGGGAAGCAGTTGTCAACCTTAGAAAGATCTGGACACATCTGGATCTTTCCAGTGGGCAATTCAAAGGCAAAGCGATCTATAACAGGTTGGGGACAGTTAAACTGAAAATATGACCATTCAGTGTCTTTATTACTTTAAAGACTGAAGTGTTTTTTATCATTGTTCTGATACCTGCTGCTTGCTAACATTGTCTGGAGCACATTGAAGCCATTTCAGCACCCATTTTAGTATTTAATTCTTACTCAAACCACTTTCCAAAACAATCATGAGGAGCATAATAAATTAAAACACTGTACTTAATAAACCAGTTACAGTGTGGAGAATAAATACTTTTTTTAAAAGATTTTATTTATTTATTTAACACAGAGAGAGAGATCACAAGTAGGCAGAGAGGCAGGCAGAGAGAGGGGGGGAAGCAGGCTCCCCACCGAGCAGAGAGCCCCATGTGGGGCTCGATCCCAGGACCCTGAGATCATGACCTGAGCTGAAGGCAGAGGCTTCACCCACTCAGCCACCCAGGTGTCCCAAGAATAAATACTTTTAAAAAGGAGAGTTTATGATTCATTTGGTCAACATAAAAAAATATGTCCTTGTTATAGAAGATTTTGAAAATGTCAAAAGGAAGAAAGAAGTAAAAAATCATGTTTATAACCACCATCCAAAAGGCATCCATTAGTAATACTTCAGTGCATTTCCTTTTGGGCTTTTATTCAGGCAATATGTATGTATTTGTTTGTTTGTTTGTTTGTTTTTAAGTAGGTTCCACACCCAGCATGGAGCCTATCACAGGGCTTGAACTCACAATCCTGAGATCAAGACCTAAGCTGAGATCAAGAGACTTAACTGACTGAGCCACCCAGGCGCCCCCATGCATGGTTTTTTTAAAAAAACATTGCTGGGATCATCCTATATATATAGTATTTATATATATACTTTTGTGTCCTATTTTCACTTCCAATTATAACACAAGCAAAAATGCATACTTTGAAAGTTGATGTGAGTACAGGGTTTAGTAAAAATATGTGTTTCATTTGAATTGGAAGTCAAGATTATATTACTTTGAACACTACAAAACATATTTCTTCACCATTCTTCCATTCCCTTTTGCATTATTTAAGTTGAACATTTTATCTCTTCTAGATTTTCAAGAGTGTCATCTTTTTGGACAGTGAATATAATTACTAGTTGTTATTATATTTTATTATAAATTTAAAATGCTGTTTTAAATTCGTTAGTTTACATGAGGTCTGACATTTATATCATGGAATATTTTATTCAAGTCATTAACATATTACTAAAAATTTAGCATTACTTTTGAAATGAAATAATTCTACTTCTTACAGTAATAATAGCCTTCTGTGAATCAATGATCTAAAAACTCCAAATTGCGGGGTGCTTGGGTGACTCAGTCCATTAAGCATCTGACTCTGATTTCAGCTCAGGTCATGATTTCAGGGTTGTGAGATTGAGCCCAGATCCTCGGACTCCATGGAGGGCATGGAGCCTACTTAAGATTCTCTCTCTCTCCCCCTGGCCCTCTTCCTCACTCCCACGATCTCTCTCTCTTTTTTAAAAAAAAAAAGAAAGAAAAAGAAAGAAAGAAGAAGGAAAACTTAAAATTGCAAATATTTATTAAACTCTTCAATGTTACATCAGTTTTCCTCCCACACACCCACACTGTAGTCTTGATATAAGACACGTAAAGAGTAGTAATCAAGAATTAAGTTTTTCTTCTTAAAAACTGTCAAAAGCTTGCTACACCAGCATCCAGCGACAGGAGGAGAAATGTCTCCAGTCTACTACATTCCCCTCCAAGCCAGGTTTTAATTTGTTGAGAAGGGGGAAAAAAGCCTATAAAGATCTTGGCAAAATACAGAGCTGCTAATTTAATCAATTTTAGTAGTTAAGGCAATGATTTCAAGTGCTAAGGCAATCTGTTGAAAGAACTAATTTCCAAGGTAGGGGAGATTCATTTATTTCTACTTTTTCTTCCCAGTTTTCCATTCTAAGTGTGTGTGGGCAGCCATCATGCACCCACTGAGGTATACCCCTCCCAAGATTTAGGAGGGCTAGGCTCTAATTCAAACCCGGAAGTAACGGAGAAATGTTCTCTCCTTTTCTCTGGAGAGGGTTTTTGAGGTGCAGATGAAGTAGACTTCAACTAATGTAGGAATAGATACCTGCCTGAGAGCATAGTGAGAACTGAAATTGTGCTGAACCACAAAAAAGAGCTGGGTCTCTTTTATGCATTGTCAGAGACAGATGGACAGAGACAGAGACAGAGAGAAGGGATGCTTCTCACCTGGGACTGAAATCTTCCAATTCTCATTGCCTCCTGCCATTAAACTTCTTTTATAGCAACATAGTGGAACTGTATTTTGATACATTAACAGATATGTTTTTAAGCCCTAGCAGTTCCTTTGTACCCCACTTAAAGCTATGTTATGGAGGACCAATTCCCTAGGAGAAAGGTTGTTACAGCACAACAGCCATTTTGAGTATGAGAAGCCCAAACCCCGAAGCTCTCTAAGCATGGACAATTTGGAAGATATGTAGATGCCACCTCTGAGACTAAATAAAATTTACTTGGACTAGAAGATGAAGAGAGAAAAATCAACAGGAAAGAAGGTTTAGACAAGCGGATTCCTAAGAAAAATTTCAGCGTCCTTCCCCAGTTCATACCATCTGGAATGAGGAAACCAGGAGTAGAGGAAACCTGTGATGCATCCCCAGAGAGAACCCAGAGAGGTTTCAAGAGGTTTCAGAGGTTTCAGACTCCTCCCCTACCTCAGAATGGTGAGGGCACAGGCACAGAAGAAATACCTGTGCCTTGGCAGGTGGGACAGAGGCAACCTCATAGCATCCCCTGGGCTTCAGTGTGGTTGGGAAGAAGCAAAATGCCTTCCACATGCCTGAGAGTAATGTACACTTAAGGCAGAGACTTAAGACACCTCACCTAGTTTTCTGCAGTACAGGAATGGTAGAAAAGCATGTAAGTAGGGGGAAAGAGTATATCTAGAGAGGCTTTGCAGTCAGGAGAAAAGACAAAGGAACAGTCACCGGAGCCAAAGACAGAAAGCACACAGAATATTGTATATATTTCAGCAGACGCCTGCATGGACTGATGAAAAAGGACAAGACACTACCCGTCCCCACTCTGATGTTGTGGCACTATGGTAAGTTCCCAGATCCCAGAGGAAAAGAGCAGCCGGAATCCTAAACTGAGTAAGATTTAGTATCTGTCACGGCAGAATGCCAGTCAAAAAAGAGAGAGAAAGAGAAATTAAGTTTTAGAAAAATGAAGGTACATTTCTTGCAAATCTGATTCATATTATGAGATTTATGCCAGTTACATGCATCCTATAGAATTTCTAATACATGTATGCCACAGGCCAAATACTTTTCTAGAATGTCTTCTGCATTAGGCTTTGAGTAAGAGTTGACATCTTATAGGTGTGAAGAAAAGAACATCTTTGTTGTGTTCTGATCAATATCATTTTCAGATTGGAATTATAGCTTTATCCTCTTTCTTTGGGAGTGGCACAACTATTTTCCTTAGTTTGTATAAGAATGGATTGACTGATTCATCAAGATTCTAGAAATAACTGGAGGATTATGCTGTACCACCTGCTTACATTAACTGCTCAGTTGGTGGACTGACAGAGTACTGTAATCATTTCTTCTCAATTCCTGTGGTGAAGTAATCCCAAATGTCACTATCATCATCTACCTCCCATCAACTTCCACATCTCTGCTATGCCATGATGACCTAGGATAAAGTCAGTGAGTAGGAGCAAGGACTGTCCAAGACCACAGATTAGACAAACTGTAGGGTTCCTCAAAAGAGCATTTATTTCCATTCTTGCTTCCACACAGGTTTGCAGCTAAATCATTTAAGAAGAATGATTTCTATTGTATTTTTAAAGTTCCCCAAGGTAGGTAATCTCTAATAACCTGTTTCAAAATATAATCTATATTTTGAAAAGTTTCTTCCTTTTAGCAAATCTAAACTTAAACTAATCTCCTTTTGTTCTCTTCTTAGTGAATTGTGATTAAAAAGTAACTTATATAATTCGGTTTTGAAATCCTATTTTGGCTCAAATATTGGACTGTGGCTTAAAAATGGGATTTATGAGCTGGCCGGTTAGCTCAGTTGGTTAGAGCCTGGTGCTGATAAAAATGGGATTTATTCTGTTAGAGATGTTGACCCTTTCAGAAAAGAGTTTATGACTGAAATGAAGATTTTATGAGTTGCTTTCTCACAGGCAAATCGCTGATTGCTAAAGTGGTGATTCTACTCTGAATGAGAAACCAGTATCTGTGATAGCGTGTCTCTCCTCTGAAGTGCTCTCTTTCTCTCAGAAGCTGCTTGTACAGGGATACACTTACAGGATCAGAAAGAGCTTCTCAGTTATGTCAGCTGTGAGGAAGGAAGGAAGAAAAGAGAGTGAAGCCTGAGGCCATACACCCCATTACTGAGCCTAACTGCCACACAGAATCACTTGATGTGTAGTGAGACTGTAATAGGAAAGTCAGACCAGAGGTTTTGGTGGCAAAACATCTTCAGGTCCTAAGATCTAGACATGAACCTTGCAAAGAACATTACTCTGAGATAAGGATTTAAGATGTTAGAAAAATGGCATTCCATTCAAGCCTGGTAAGAAAACTGGGAAAAGATTGTTAAGTGATAAATAAAGGTCAACAGTTGGTATATAATGTAATAAAATGTACTCAAATATTTATGGGTTTTGTTGTGCCCAGTGATATTTCTAATTACAGGAGCAATACTGAAATACATCCTATTAGTCTCCCTAGAGAAGGGTGTTCTGTGTTTGGGAGATGACTTTCTGCCTCTCTGGCCAGTGCAGCCCCTTTATCCTGGGGTAAGGGCAGATGATGAAGCAGATGGTAGAGGTGAGTCAGTATAACCTCTATTCTTAGACACTTACAGGTTCAAGAGAGAATCATTAAAAATTTCTCAGTCGAATTAAATCATGATGCAATTAGAAGAAAGAACCTACTAAGGGGCACCTGGGTGGCTCAGTGTGTTAAAGCCTCTGCCTTCGGCTCAGGTCATGATCCCAGGGTCCTGGGATCGAGCCCCGCATTGGGCTCTCTGCTTGGTAGGGAGCCTGCTTCCCTTCCTCTCTCTCTGCCTGCCTCTCTGCCTACTTGTGATCTGTCTGTCAAATAAATAAATTTTTAAAAAAATCTAAAAAGAAAGAACCTACTATTTTGGCACATAAACTTTCATTTTTGAATTTATGTTATCGTTGCCAATTTGTTTCTTTTTTGTGTATCTTTACAAATTTTTTGTTTGTTCATTGCTTTGCATATTTTCAAAAGAAATTGAGAGAGGGTATATCCAGTGCAGAGGTAATCTGCCACCATTAGCCTGGAAGGTTTTCATTCCATTTCCTGTGTTAATCTTCTCATCTCTGAAATACTGTAATAATTCCAAAGAGGTCTCCCTATTTCCCTAAATCCTCATCTATTCATTTTTCCTTTCTCAACTCCCTTCCCTCCAATTAATCCAAACACAGTTATAAAATATCCTGGGTATTTTGTGAATCTTCACAGTTTTCCCAATTGTCTACAGAATAAAGACCCAATTCCTTAAGTTGGCATTCCACAATCTGATCTCAATATGTGAATCTACACTTATACCAGTCACTACTGAGGTAGATCCCTGATAGCTAAAGTGATTCTATGCTGAATGAGAAATTAAGATCTGTGGTAGCTGATATAACATTACTTAAACTTCACTACAACCATTATCCCTAAACATTCTATGGACTATGCCTATCTTAACATCATTAACCCAGCCTTTATCCTCCCTGAATTCCCTTCCCTTCATTTATCTGAATTTAATTTGTCCTTCAGAGCAGTGTACTAGCTCTGCACATTACACAGAAATGAATTTTATTACATAGAAATTTTCTACCCTGCTGGACTTATAATTTGATAAGACATTTCAATAGCCATAGAAATGTTTAAATCCTTGGACTTAGCAACCCCACTCCTGAGAATTTATACTTTAATAAACAGAAATAAAAGTTAAGTCAATTTTGATAAATATACTTAATATAATAGAATATAGCTACCTTAAATTATAAAATTAGAAGCACTATATAGCTTATGGAAATGCTGGTCATAAATAGAAAAAGAAGAAAACAAAACTGTAATTAAATCTGGAAACCTGAGGGGTGCCTGGGGGGCTCAGTTGGTTAAGCATCTGCCTTGAGCTCAGGTCATGATCCCAGGGTCTTGGGATCACCCCCTACATCAGGCTCTCTGCTCAGTGGGGAGTCTTCTTCTCTCTATCTCTCTCTCCCCCACCACCCTACTTGTTCTCTCTCAAATAAATAAATAAAACATTTTTTAAAGTTTATTTATTTATTTAACAGAGAAAGAGACAGCGAGAGCAAGGACACAAGCAGGGGAAGTAGGAGAGACTCAATTAAGTGTCTGCCTTCAGCACAGGTCACGATCCCAGCATCTAGGATTGAGCTCCACATCGGGCTCCTTGCTCTGCGGGGAGCCTGCTTCTCCCTCTCCCTTTGCCCGCCACTCACCCTGCTTGTGTTCACAGTCTCTCTGTCAAATAAATAAATAAAATCTTTTAAAAAGAGAGAAAGAGGGGCGCCTGGGTGGCTCAGTGGGTTAAAGCCTCTGCCTTCGGCTCAGGTCATGATCTCAGGGTCCTGGGATCGAGCCCCATATCGGGCTCTCTGCTCAGCAGGGAGCCTGCTTCCTCCTCTCTCTGTCTCTGCCTGCCTCTCTGCCTACTTGTGATCTGTCTGTCAAATGAATAAATAAAAAAAAAAATCTTAAAAAAAAAGAGAGAAAGAGAAGAGAAGAAGAGCTCTATAAGCTTAGGATTAAGTTCATTTTGAATAACAGAAAAATCTAAAATAATAGTGTCTTTAAAAAGATAGAAGTTTCTTTCTGTCTTCTGTACCAGAAGTCCAGAGGTGGCCAGCCCAGTGTTAGGGAACTTAGGCTCCTCATTTTCACTCAATCTTTTTTCTATTCCCAACAGTAACTGATGGTCTAAAATGGGTGCTGGAATTATAGCCAATAAATGGCAATGTCATCAGTAGGAAGAAGGAAGAGATGAAAAAGGATAAACCCTTCCTGTTAAGAGTGCATCTCAATAAAAGGATACTTAAACTTATATCCTATTGACCCTAGTCACAGGGCTGCATCTAGTTGCAGGAAGAATGAGAGATATAAACTTTATTCTCCATGGCCACATATCCACTTAAAAATTGGGAGTTTTATTATTAAAAAGAGGATACAGGGGGACAGCTATTATTCTATCACAAGAACAATGAATAAACAAGAAATTTCCTCAAAGTTCTGGATGACAAAAAGCAAGTAGAGAAGTGCTACTAAATGATCAAGCAGAATGAAGAAGGATGTAGCAGGAATATACACTGGGGACTACAGATAAGGAAGAGGCCAATATGCCCTGAAGAGGTCTGAGACAAAAAACAACAGGACCGTTGCTGAGAAAAAGAAAATACAGATAGAAAGTAAGGTATAAGTGAGCTAATTCCTCCTTTTTCATACTGGGAAGCTAATATACATTGTCAAAATTTTAGCAGGTCATCGTTTCAATTAGAAATGGTTTCAGGGGGGCTCCTGGGTGGCTCAGTGGGTTAAACCTCTGCCTTCGGCTCAGGTCATGATCTCAGGGTCCTGGGATCGAGCCCCACATCGGGTTCTCTGTTCAGCAGGGAGCCTGCTTCTCCCTCTCTCTCTGCCTACTTGTGATCTCTCTCTCTGTCAAATAAGTAAATAAAATCTTAAAAAAAAAAATGGTTTCAGGGGGCACTTGGGTGGCTCAGTTGTTAAGCATCTGCCTTCTGCTCAGATCATGATCCCAGGGTCCTGGGATCAGAGCCCTGCATCGGGCTCCTTGCTCAGTGGAAAGCCTGATTCTCTCTCTCCCACGCCCCCTGCTTGTGTTCCCTCTCTCACTGTCTCTCTCTCTCTCTGTCAGATAAATAAATAAAATCTTTAAAAAAAATTGGTTTCAGGTACAAGTAATGAGACTTTGTCTAATATTAGTTTAAGCTCCTGCTATTCAAAAAGTGATTTAGAACAAACAACATGATTATTTACATAGAAAATTCCAAAGAATGTACAAAGAAACTGTGGGACCTAATGAGTGAGTTTAGCAAGTTTTCAGGATACAGTCACTATAGAAAAATCAATTAGAGGGGCTCCTGGATGGCTCAGTGGGTTAAAGCCTATGCCTTTGGCTCAGGTCATGATCCCAGGGTCCTGGGATGGAGCCCTGCATCAGGCTCTCTGCTCAGTGGGGAGCCTGCTTCCTCCTCTCTCTCTCTGCCTGCCTCTCCACCTACTTGAGATCCCTGTCTCTCAAATAAATAAAATCTTAAAAAAAAAAAAAAAGAAAAATCAATTAGTTCCTATACAGTTGTAATGAATAATGGGAAGTTGAAATATTATAAAGTACAATGTTTAATAGCACCAAAAATGAAATATTTGTAGAGAACTACAACAAAAAAATGGCCACTATTTGTCTGCAGAAAGCTACAAAACACTAATCACAGAAATTAACAAGACCTAGACAAATGAAAAGATATACCATGTTCATAGATTGGAAAATTCAATGTTGTTAAAATATCAGTTTTCTGGCATAAAAACAGACACATAGACCAGTGGAACAGAGTAGAGAGCCCAGATATGGACTCTCAACCCTATGGTCAAATAATCTTTGACAAAACAGGAAAAAATATACAGTGGAAATAGTCTCTTCAATAAATGGTGCTGGGAAAACTAGACAGCTATATGTAGAAGAATGAAACTCGACCATTCTCTTACACCGTACACAAAGATAAACTTGAAATGAATAAAAGACCTCAACGTGAGACAGGAATCCATCAGAATCCTAGAGGAGAACATAGGCAATAACCTCTTCGATATCAGCCGCGGCAACTTCTTTCAAGATATGTCTCCAAAGGCAAAGGAAACAAAAGTGAAAATGAACTTTTGGGACTTCATCAAGATCAAAAGCTTCTGCACAGCAAAGGAAACAGTCCACAAAACAAAGAGGCAACCCACGGAATGGGAGAAGATATTTGCAAATGACAGTACAGACAAAAGGTTGATATCCAGGATCTATAAAGAACTCCTCAAACTCAACACACACAAAACAGATAATCATATCAAAAAATGGGCAGAAGATATGAACAGACACTTCTCCAATGAAGACATACAAATGGCTATCAGACACATGAAAAAATGTTCATCATCACTAGCCATCAGGGAGATTCAAATTAAAACCACATTGAGATACCACCTTACACCACTTAGAATGGCCAAAATTAGCAAGATAGGAAACAACATGTGTTGGAGGGGATGTGGAGAAAGGGGAACCCTCTTCCACTGTTGGTGGGAATGCAAGTTGGTGCAGCCACTTTGGAGAACACTGTGGAGATTCCTCAAGAAATTAAAAGTAGAGCTTCCCTATGACCCTGCAATTGCACTACTGGGTATTTACCCCAAAGATACAGATGTAGTGAAAAGAAGGACCATCTGTACCCCAATGTTTATAGCAGCAATGGCCACGGTCGCCAAACTGTGGAAAGAACCAAGATGCCCTTCAACGGACAAATGGATAAGGAAGATGTGGTCCATATACACTATGGAGTATTATGCCTCCATCAGAAAGGATGAATACCCAACTTTTGTAGCAACATGGACAGTACTGGAAGAGATTATGCTGAGTGAAATAAGTCAAGCAGAGAGAGTCAATTATCATATGGTTTCACTTATTTGTGAAGCATAACAAATAACATGGAGGACATGGGGAGATGGAGAGGAGAAGAGAGTTGAGGGAAATTGGAAGGGGAGGTGAACCATGAGAGACTATGGACTCTGAAAAACAACCTGAGGGTCTTGAAGGGGTGGGGAATGGGAGGTTGGGGGAATAAGGTGGTGGATATTAGGGAGGGCACATATTGCATGGAGCACTGGGTGTGGTGCAAAAACAATGAATACTGTTATGCTGAAAAGAAATTTTTTAAAAAAGAGAGAGAATACCAAAAGCTTAAAAAAAATTATGGGCAAAATGTAAATATATTATTCTCTAGCTAACTCTATAATAATATATTATGGACATTTTTCATTCCTAAAAAAAAAATCAGTTTTCTCCAAATTAATCTATAGATTCAGTGCGATCCCAATTAAAATCTCTGAAGGCTTCTTTTATAGAAATTGATAAGCTGATTTTAAAATTTATATGGAAAACCTGATTTTTTTAAAAGATTTTATTTATTTATTAGACACAGAGAGAGAGAGATCACAAGTAGGCAGAGAGGCGGAGAGAGAGGGGGAAGCAGGCTCCCTGCTGAGCAGAGAGCCCACCGTGGGGCTCAATCCCCGGACCCTGAGACCATGACCTGAGCCAAAGGCCGAGGCTTAACCCACTGAGCCACCCAGGCGCCCCTGGAAAGGCTGATTTACAAACTTATATGGAAAAGAAAATTTGTATGGAAAAGCTATTCCTAGAATAGCCAAAACAGTTTTGATAAAGAACAAAGTTGAGGGACTCATACTACTTGATTTCAAGACTGATTATATATGGTAATCCAGACAGCGTAGTATTGACATAAGGATAGATACAGATCAGCAGAACAGAACTGAGAATCCAGAACTAGACCCACATATATGGTCTATTGCTTTTTATAGGTACCAAGATAATTCAATTGTACAAGAATAATCTTTTCAACAAATGATTTCAGAATATCTAACATGTATTTGAAAAAAAAAAAAGATCTTTATCCATTCCTCATGCCACATATAAAAATAGTTGGAAATGGATTATAGATCTCAATAGAAAGCCTAAAATATAAAGCTTCTAAAAGAAAACATAAGAGAAAGTCTTGTGACTTTGGGGGTAGAAAAGATTTCACAGGATATAAAAGAGTAAATCATAAAATGCTTAAAATTGATAAATTGGACTTCATCAAAACTCTAAAATTCTGCTCTTAGAAAATAAGACAAACCACAAGACAAATGACAAGACTGCAAGAAACTATTTGCAAATATCTGATAAAAACTTATAGCTGGAATATATAAAGAACTCTTAAAATTTAACAGGTGAGAAGACAAGCAACCTCCCTACTCTCGCCTCAGTGAGTAAAAGAATTGAACAGACACTTTAGAAAAGAAAATATACAAGTGGTTCACAAACAAATAAGAAGATGCACTTCATCATAAATCACTAGGTAAAGGCAAGTTTAAGCAATGTGTTAACTATATACCTACTAGAATGGCTAAAATTAAAAAGAAAAAAACCTGACAATGCCAAACTTCAGCGAGGATACAGGGCAATGGGGAATCTCATACACTGCTGAATGCAAAGTTGTAGAGCCATTTTGGACAACAATATGGTAGTTTCTTCTAAAGTTAAGCACACATTTATTATACAACCCAGCAATCCCACTCTAGGTATTTTCCTAATAAAAATGAAAATGTGGGGGCGCCTGGGTGGCTCAGTGGGTTAAGCCGCTGCCTTCAGCTCAGGTCATGATCTCAGGGTCCTGGGATCGAGTCCCACATCGGGCTCTCTGCTCAGCAGGGGGCCTGCTTCCCTCTCTCTCTCTCTCTCTCTCTCTCTCTCTGCCTGCCTCTCTGTCTACTTGTGATCTCTCTCTGTCAAATAAATAAATAAAATCTTTATAAAAAAAAAAAATGAAAATGTGTTTCCTTATAAAGAACTATAAGCAGGGCGCCTGGGTGGCTCAGTGGGTTAAGCCACTGCCTTCGGCTCAGGTCATGATCTCAGGGTCCTGGGATCGAGTCCCGCATCGGGCTCTCTGCTCATCAGGGAGCCTGCTTCCCTCTCTCTCTGCCTGCCTCTCTGTCTACTTGTGATCTCTGTCTGTCAAATAAATAAATAAAATCTTAAAAAAAAATAAATAAATAAAAAATAAAGAACTATAAGCAAATGTGTGTGCCAGCTTTGTTTATAATCACTCCAAATGGAAAAACAATCCAAATGTCTATCAACTGAGGATGGATTTAAAAATTGTTGTACATCCATACAATGAAATACTACTCAGTAATAAAAATGAATAAGCTACCAATACATTCAACAACATATACAAATTTCAGAAAACCATATTAAATGATTAGATTCACACTCAAAGACTATTCACACTCAAAGACCCCATTTATATGACACTCTGGAAAAAGGAAAACCAAAGGGACAGAAATCAATAAAACAGTTGCCAGGTGCTGTGGTTGGAGAGGGGACTGACTACAAAAAGGCATGAGGAAAATTTGGGGGGTGATGGAAAGATTCTATATTGTGGTGGTGACTACATGACTCAATACATTTCTAAAAACTCATCAAAATGCATACCCCCCCCCAAAAAAAAGAGTTAATTCTGCTCTAGATAGACTATATCCCAATAAACCTGATTCCAAAATTGAATTTTGCAGACTGGCACAATTGACACCATCTGGGAATTTATTAGGAGTGTTGAACCCTGAACCCCATTTCGAACCTATTATTGTAGATCAGGTTTCTCGGGAAACAGTCTCTGAGATTCTGGAATTTGCATGAAGGAGGTTATTGAGTGGTGATCTGAGGGAAAGGGAAGTAGGATTGAATAGAGGGAGAACTTGACCTGTAAGGCAGTTGTAAAAGAAAACTCAGCTGAATCTTAACAGGGAGCTCTGGAGCTAGAATGGCCTTCAGAGTTATCCCATTTGCTAAGCTTTTAGACCCTCTGATCAACACATCATTACATGTGACTGTCCCTAAAGTATGACCTCGGGCAAGGTGGCTCTTTAGCTGAGGGAAATTCCCAGAGGAAAAATTCTGTTGAGAGCCGTTAGCTACCAATACTCCAACAGCTGGGTAAGTGAGTGCTTCAGTCCTGAAGAGGGAATCTGAGCAACATGTCCCAGGATCCAGTACATTCTATCCCTAGCACCTCTGGAAGTGTCTTCTTTCATATAATAACTTCACCTCATTTGGGAAGAGCTCCTCCAGTGTTCTTACTGGTCTCTTTTCCTAAGGAAACTGACAAGGTTAGTGGAAGACCTGTAGCTCTTCCCCCAATCTTGTATTGCAGCTGGTCTCAAGGCAATGACTGATACTCATTGTCTCCTACTCTACAACTCATTCTAGATAAGCATTCTCAATTAAGCACCTCTTCTGATCTAGGTGGCCTATCGGATAGGTGGCTTTAGGTCATTATCCATGAGGGATACAAGCCCGTGATTATCACATCTTTCTCAAGCTGGGGATGCTGCATTTGTCCATTTGCTGGACAAAGCCTAGAAGCACAAATTCGCCAAAAGGGTCACTGGGAATGATGGTAAGCAGTCACTCTACTTCTACCCTTTGATTTCCAGACTCATCTAATCTACCTATTAGGAACAAAGCACTATATAATGGTCATTATACTGCATCTGTAGGATGCCATCCTATTTTCAGTAGGTACTATCTCTAAGCTGGTATTTTAGCTGTACTTTCAAAAGTCCATTTCATCATTTTATCAGGCTAGATGCCTCTGGGTGTGGAGTGACAGGACCACTAGATCTCATGGTAAAAGGCCTACTGCCACATCAATACTTTCTGCCTATGCAGACCCTCAAAGTCAGTCAGAGGTGAGATATTAGGGCACTTTCAGGTCTTTCTTAGGCATCTACACAGCTCTGCATATGCATGTGGCCTTCTAGAATTGAAGGAATGTCTTAAGCTCTTAAAAGATATCTGTCTACAGGGGTACCTGGGTGGCTCAGTCAGCTGAGCACCCAACTCTTAATTTCAGCTCAGGTCATGATCTCAGGGTCATGAGATAGAGCCCGCATCAGGCTCCATGCTCAGTGGGGAGTCTTCTCAAGATTCTCTCTCTCCCTCTCCCTCTGCCCGGCCCCCTGCACACACAGTCTCTCTAAAATAAATAAATAAACCTTTTAAAAAGATTTTATTTATTTATTTGTCAGAGAGAGAGAGCATAAGCAGAGGGAGCGGCAGGCAGAGGGAGAAGCAGGCTCCCGATAGAGCCTAATGGAGGACTCAATCCCAAGACCCTGGGATCCTGACCTGAGCCAAAGGCATACACAACCAACTGAGCCACTCAGGTGTCCCAAAATAAATAAATCTTTAAAAAAAAATATGTGAAAAGATATACAAAAAGACATATACAAACTGCCCATGCCCATCTTTCAAGTTTTGGGGTCAGAGTCTTATTAGCCCCACCTTCTTTTCCTTTTTTTAAAGTAATCTCTACACCCAACGTGGGGCTTGCTAGTACTTTTTTAAGGCCACTGAAAAGCAAGGAAAGTAGGGATGGGATTAAAACACCATAAAGTTCATCAAGTTTTTACTGAATTTAGCTGTTTTTCAAGTAAACTTAACTCAGATTGTTGCAAGCCATTTGTTAATTTCCAAAGTTCTGAACAAGCTGATTTTGTCAGTTTTTTCTAGTATTCTTGTTGCCTCTAGGGAAAAGTAGATTTTCAAAGAACTTTACTCTGACATTCTGGAAGTCAACCTGGAACATAGGTTTGAGTGAGAGTTACCAGGAGTAGAGAGTGCAACAGCAGTAGATAACATGGGAGTATAGGTCATCTGCTTATGTAAATTAAATTCCTTGTGCCCTTTGGCCCTGTATATACCCAATTCTGAAATTATCACTTCCGTCTTACCATGGACTGCTGCTAGATCTGATCTTATGCCTTAATGAACAGCTCTGGCCACATGGTCCCTTGATCAGATACTTGGTGTCTATGCCATAGCATGCCAGGAGCTCTTTTGAATAGTGTATCATTCTCTGCTACAAGTAGCATGGCCTTACTCCAGTGCCCTACGTGTATCAATGGTGATTTTCATTTTGCTGCTGGCATACACTTGACATGATGCATCTTCTCACTGTAGATTCTCTTATACTATAGACTATGATGGGACACATGGCCCAAGAAGTAGGGCTGCTTATACTACAGCTTGAACTGCTGTGGAGACTTTCCTGCTCTGACACTCATTTAAAGCTGGCAGACTTCCTTGTCACTTGGTAAAGTGTAAAGCAGTATTCCCAAGTGTGTAATATGCTGTCTCCAAAACCCAGAGGCGTATCAGGCTTCCTCCTGAGTAGTAAAATATGCAAGATGGAATAATTTGACCTTTACTTTGGAGGGGATGTACGAGTATGCCTGACACTACCAGTCCCCAGAAAACTTCACTAGTGTGGCAGGACCCTGAATCTTTGTAGAACCCTCTGAAACATGTGTGTCTTATCCAGGCCTCCAACACGTGTTTGTATTTTTGGCTTATCTGGTCCAAATAACACAATGTTATCAATAAAGTGGACCACTGTGATGTTCAGCAAGATGGCCAGATGGTCAAGATTCTTTTAAATTTGATTATGACTGAGGATAGGCGAGTCAACAAAGCCCTGGGGCAAGACTTTAAATATATACTGTGGTCCATTCCATGTGAATGTGAACTTCTTCCAGATAGGGATGGGTAAGAATGCATTTACCAAATTAATGGCTAATACCACAGACTGAAGCCATGTTAGTCTACTCTAACAAAAATACCCCTTGTAAGACAGCAGCTCTAATTGGGGTTATAATTAGATGAGTTTTTCATCCATCAAAGCTCTACCTTGCATTTATGTATGGGTCCAGTAGTTAAATTAAATGGGCAAACATCACCCTTGCATTTAGGTCTTTAAGGGTGGCTTTCATCTCTGCCATTCTCCCTGGAGTGCAGTATTATTATTTTTTAAGATTTTATTTATTTATTTGACAGAGAGAGATCACAAGTAGGCAGAGAGGCAGGCAGAGAGAGAGGGGGAAGCAGGCTCCCTCCTGAGCAGAGACCCCGATGCAGGGCTCAATCCCAGGACCTTGAGATCATGACCTGAGCCAAAGGCAGAGGCTTAACCCACTGAGTCACCCAGGTGCCCCGCAATATTATTTTTTATTTATCATCTTGGATGGGCAGGAAGGAACAGTCTCAGAGGCTTCTACTTGACCTTCCTCACTATAATGGCATTTATCCAACAGGCAAAAGAACAACTTGTTGGGAGAGGGAATCTGCCGTGAGTTTTTATTATCCCTGAACAATCTTGTTGGGTACTCCAAGACCTATGCAAAGGTCTCAACTTCTTTCTCTCCAGGAGACTTCTCAGGGCTGTGTTTGCAGCAAGGAACACTGAGACATGAGCTAATACCTCCCACCAGGACAAAGAATAGGATTACATACTGCTTATTGTAAAAATGGTAGATTCCTCAAATTTAGTAATCTCCTACAACACAATGCACTGCATGCAGGTATCCATCTGGACCCTCCACAATGCCCCTTGGGAACTGAAGGGCAAGGGGAACTGAGGTCAATATGTTGTTCATGTTGCTTGCTTGTTGTGCTATAATAAAGTCCTTTGTTTCTGACTCAGGAGTCGCCTACACTACCAGTATCCATGAAACAATAACAGGATGATTAATAAGCTTGTAAGAAAAGTAAAATCCTAGTCCCCAACAGCAATAGAGGGGTTCTGCTAACTCTCAAGTATATTCAGGTTTTCTGGCATTATATAGAAATCCACTCTAACATGCCCACTTTCCTTAATTTTTTATCCCTTTCTCCATTGTTTGCCATAATAGTTCTAGCATTTCCCCTGCACTTAGAGTGGATTATCACTATTCAGTCCTCCAAGAGGCAACCAAGCAGTTTAAAAGAACCATTTCCAAAGATCTCTAATAGGTATTAAATTTTGTATCATGGGATATTGGTCCCATATGGATAAACTGTTATCCATTTTTATTTAATGATCTTTGATCAGCAATCTCAGAGTCTGTTACCCAAGGAACCCAATCTATGACCTACATGCTTCGCTGGCTCTTAAGGGTATATGTTAGCTAGGCTCTGCAGCTCTCCTTTTCTCCCTCAGCAGGCCTAGCACTTCCCCTGCTGGGTTTTGTTGCCTTGATTCTAGTCATTGGTTCTTTGCCAGGAGAAGAAATGGGAATAGACCCTACGGAGGGCACAAATTGTACTGCAAAGAGAATCCCCAAGAATCTTCAAGAAAGAGGAGGATGCTATCCTTTAACTGTCCATTAATAGCTATCCATTAATAGCTGTAAGAAATGGCCAACCATGGGACGCCTGGGTGGCTCAGTTGGTTGGATGACTGCCTTCGGCTCGGGTCATGATCCCGGAGTCCCGGGATCGAGTCCCACATCGGGCTCCCAGCTCCTTGGGGAGTCTGCTTCTCCCTCTGACCTTCTCCTCGCTCATGCTCTCTCTCACTGTCTCTCTCTCAAATAAATAAATAAAATCTTTAAAAAAAAAAAAAAGAAATGGCCAACCAATTCCAAAATTCCTTTTCTTTTTCAAAGATTTTCTTTATTTAACAGAGAGAGACACAGCAAGATGGGGAACACAAACAAGGGGAGTGGGAGAGGGAGAAACAGGCTTCCTGCAGAGCAGAGAGCCTAATGTGGGGCTCTATCCCAGGACCCTGGGATCATGACCTGAGCCGAAGGCAGACACTTAATGACTGAGCTACCCAGGTAACACTCCAAAATTCTTCTTTAATTATGTCCCTTGAAGCCCTCACATGATCTCCATTGCATCCCTTCCTGCTAGTCTTCTATCCCAGTTCCCCACTGGTGGAGTATTAACAATTATACCACAACCATTTGCCAAGGGTCAACACCTATACCAGTAATCATGTCTTCACTGTTCGGTGAAGCAGCTTCAAAATCCTATTTTAGTGTCTGCTTCTCATGATATCTCCCAGTACCAAGTGTCATAAATTAAGTTCTCTGGGAATCAGACTCAAGACTCTGAGATTTACATGCAAGCATTTTATTTGGGAGTGCTATAAGGTTAGGGCTGCCAGATAAAATACATGATGCCCAGTTGTGTTTGAATTTCAGATAAACAACAAATAATGCAATGTTTGGGACAAGCTTATATTAAAAATTATTCTTGTTTATCTCAAATTCAAATTTAACTGGGTGTTCTGTGCTTATATTTTCTAAATCTGGCAACTCTATCTAGCGAACAACACCTATGAGAGGTGAAGAAGGAGGCTTGTGAAGGGGGAGAGGTTGAACTATGAAGCTGTTGTAAGAGAGACTTCAGCTGACTCTATAGAGTGGCCCCGAAGGGCTCTCTGATTTGAAGAAGGAGGGCAAAACTTTATTTCTTCACATCAGCCAAACATTGGATACAGGTTGCCCGATGGCAGTGGTCATGATCTTAGACGAGGTAGTCTTGATATTTGCTATTCTCTCTGCCTGGAGCATTGTCCCACTCCCTCCAAATATCTACCTACATGGCTTGATCTCTCCCTTCCTGTCTTTATTCAAATGATACCTTCCAGTAAAGCCTTCTTGTATTTTATTTATTTTACTTTTACATTTTTATTTTATTTTTTAATTTATTTCATTTTATCATTTATTATTTATTTAGTTTTTTAGTTATTTTTATTTTATTTATTTTAGTATTTATTTAATACTAAAACACACTGCCTCCACTGGTAGTACTCCCTGTTCCCCCTCTCCTGCCTTGTTTTTATTAATAGATATACCAGCATCGTGTATGCTACATATTTTCTGTATTTCTTTATGATTTGCCTCTGTCTCTAGTATGTGAGCTCATGATTGCTTATTCATGAGGAATTTTTGTCTGTTTTGTGCACTGCTATAACCCCAGGGCCTAAAACAGACCAACATATAGTAGGCCCTCATTAAATATGTGAGGAAATGCAAGACTCACAGAGAGGGAGAGGGTGAGAGGGACAGAGGATAGAAAAAGATGGGGATGGAGAGAGGAAGAAAAGAAGAAAGGATGAAAGAAGGAAAGAGGGAGAGG
Source organism: Lontra canadensis (assembly GCF_010015895.1). Taxonomy (NCBI): domain Eukaryota; kingdom Metazoa; phylum Chordata; class Mammalia; order Carnivora; family Mustelidae; genus Lontra; species Lontra canadensis. The sequence goes on from NW_022631037.1 coordinate 2,112,003, forward strand.
AGGAGAGATTGATTTTAATGATTTGGCTCATGTAACTGTAGGGGCTCACAAATCTGAAATGTATAGGACAGGATGGCAGGGTGGAAACTCATGTAAGAGCTGATGCTGTAGCCCTGAGTCCAAATTCCAAAAGTTGAAAACTTAGACAGGGTTTCGATCTTGTAGTCTTAAGGAGAAATCCTTCTCCAAGAAACCTCAGTCTTGGGGCATCTGCCTGGCTCAGCTGGTAGAGTATGCAATTCTTTATCTCAAGGTTATGAGTTCAAGCCTCATGTTGGGTTGGAGCGTACTTTAAAAAAAAAAAAAAAGAAAGAAAAAACCTCAGTCTTTGCTCTTAAGAACTTCAATTCAGGGGCCTGGGTGGCTCAGTGGGTTAAGCCTCTGCCTTCGGCTCTGGTCATGATCCCAGGGTCCTGGGATCGAGCCCCACATTGCGCTCTCCGCTCAGCAGGGAGCCTGCTTCCCCCTCTCTCTCTGCCTGCCTCTCTGCCTACTTGTGATCTTTCTCTCTGTCAAATAAAAAAATAAAATCTTTAAAAAAAAAAAAACAATAAAAAAAAGAACTTCAATTCTTTAGATGAGGACCACACACATTATAGAGAATAATCTGACTTAAAGTCTACTAATAATAGACACTAATCACATCTAAAAAATACCTTCATAGCAACATCGACACTGGCGTTTGACCAAACAACTGGGTACCATAGCCTAACCAACTGACACATAAAATTAACCATCACAGCACGAAAAAGAAGAAATAAATAAATAATTGAATGATACACAATCCCTCTTCTTGAGGGGTGGTAGGAAAGACAGGTAAGAAATACAGAAGACTGAGGTAAATGCTATATTACAGAGGCACAGAGAAAATTCTGTGGAAGGGTAGAATTTTTGGTGGAAGCCACCTGGAAAGACATCATGAGTAAGTGATCCTTGAATCTGGCAGGATACACAGAATTTTGATAAAAGGAAGGGGCATTTCAGGCTAAGAGGCCTGAAAATGCTTGCCAAATGCCTAAAAATGCTTGGTAAATGGCCATGAGTCTTCAGGAAGTCAATCCTTACCTTAGCATAGCATCTACCTCCTATACCTTCAATTCAGTGCTAATATTATGCTGTCTTAATTTCTTCATTATATTTGTTTTTGCAATTTTAAGTCTTGTTTCCCTATTTCCAAGAGCAAGCAAGGACCACATATTTTACTCTTGTCATATTCTTTTTTTTTTTTTTTTTTTTTATTTGACAGACAGAGATCACAAGTAGGCAGAGAGAGAGAGAGGAGGAGGAGGCAGGCTTCCCGCTGAGCGGAGAGCCCGATGTGGGGCTCGATCCCAGGACCCCGGGATCATGACCTGAGCCGAAGGCAGAGGTTTTAACCCACTGAGCCACCCGGGCGCCCCGTACTCTTGTCATATTCTTATTAATTATTCTTCATAATTCTCAGTTCACAGAAAGTACTTCAAATTGTATCTAATAAAAGTACATGCCTAAGGTAGACTTGCCTGGACTTGCCCCCCAAGTCCAGAAGTGGCCACTCTCTCTTCAGGATATCAGAAGCCGGGAAATAGAGCTTTTCCTATGAATATATAAGCCACCCCACATCTTTCTAATAAATTTCTTTCTTCCTTATTTGGCCAGAGGACCCTAGGTAGTATAGTCTTGTCATTCAGACCCTATAATGAAACACCAGTGTATACTTGGTAGCAGCTAAATGTATATAGAGACAAAGTGTCCAAGAAGAAATAAACAGTTTAATCTTAGCTTGTCAATTGAGGCATAGCATACAAAGTTATTCATTCATAGAGCATGTTTTTGGTTTTATATTACACAAATGATTGCATTGTGCTAGGTCTGGGGAGATAACAAACATGAAAAATGGGTAGTCTTTGCTGGCAGAGGCCTGCAATCTAGAGGTAAAACAAAGATGTCCCAAATTTTTAAATTTTATTAATTACAGGGGCAGGCTTTTTTATAGCCCATACTCATTCTGTTGCAAGCAGCAGCGACCAATTCACACTGGCTTAAGCAATAAAGGGAATTTATTTGCTCATACAGCTAGAAGGATGCAGTAGACTGAGGTACTCGAAATTGTTGGGCTCTCTCTCATACACATACACACACAAATGCACACACATGCCTCAAAGCCCCTCTTAACACCATGTAAGTTTTTTGACCCAGAAAGAGGAGAGAACTTCTTTTTCCTCACTTCAATAAATGTAAAATCCAGGGAAAGACTGGTTGGTCTGCTCTGGTCATATGTCCCCATCCCCCACCAATCTTCAAGGTCAAAGCAATCGGGTGTTACAATCAGCAACGTTGAGTATATGTTACTCCTGTCCAGAGTAATGGAGTACAGTGATTGGTGTCTACACCAGCGATACATGTTTAGAATGGAAATGAAAACAAGTAGTGGTGGATCCTGCTACTGGTGTAATGGAAAGGGATTCTGGGCAGACAAAACAAATGTCCATTATGAGTGCCAGGAAAATGACTTAAAGCATTTAGGAGTTTAGAGCAGAGAGAGAAAGCTCATTTCTAGGGTGCTCAGTGAAGAATTCCTGAAAAAGGAATCTTGGACCTGAGCATTAAAAGATAGGATTTTAGGAGGTGGAGAAGGCAAGGAGGTTTAGGTAAAGGAAGGGTCAAGAAAAAAAGGCATGCAAGAAAGCACAGGACTGGTTTGGGGTGTGTTTCCATTTGGTAGATTCCAGAAGGTTCACATGGGAACTGAAGGAAAGAAGGGAGGAAGGAAGGAAGGGAGGAATAAAGTGGGATTCAGTCCTGGTCTAAACACAGATCAGGAGTCTCATGAGTTGGGACCTGCCAGGAATCTGTTTATATGAGAAACTGAGCAGCCTCCCAGAAAAAAATTACACAAACTCTGCCTAATAACCACATCGTGAGGTATTAGTCTTGAAGGGGTGTCACCAGCTAGACCCCAAGACCTGACTTGCTTGTACCCACTGACCTTTGTCCCACGTTTTTCCTTAACCTCTTCTATCCAGCTTATCTCTTAACTCAGGCAAAAGACCCGGGGGGCAAAGCATCCCTTGATGGAAACTACCCCTCAAGCAATAACAGCTGGCCAGACAAAGAGTTGGAGAAGCAGGCTTCCCACTGAGCAGAGACTCCAACCTGGAGCTTGATTCCAGGACCCCAGGATCATGACCAGAGCCGAAGGAAGACGCTTAACAACTGAGCCACCCAGGCGCCCCATGACTGCTTATTTTTAACTAGATTTTTTTAATTGAAAAAGGAGGGCATGTATTCTAATAGTTCAAAGAGGTATTCAATAACAAACACTTCTCCTTCCCTTCCCAGTTCTTTAGTGAGAAAAGAAGTGATTCTGAGTTTGTCCTAGGGGCACACTGTTCACATCAGATCTTCCAGCCTAGCCCATGAGCCCACACTTAAGTGCCATTTGGACAGAGGGAGTTCAAAGTTAAAAGTGGAATCCTGGGACGCCTGGGTGGCTCAGTTGGTTGGACGACTGCCTTCGGCTCAGGTCATGATCCCAGAGTTCCCAGATCGAGTCCTACATCAGGCTCCCAGCTACACGAGGAGTCTGCTTCTCCCTCTGACCTTCTCCTCGCTCATGTTCTCTCTCATTGTCTCTTTCTCAAATAAATAAATAAAATCTTTAAAAAAAAAAAAGTGGAATCCTATGGTCACTAAAATCTCTGAAATAATCTGGGGGTGGAGGGACAAGATGGTCATAGAGACAGTTGTGGGTATCTCGGTATCAGAGTATAGCTTAAAGGATGAGAATGTATTCTGCCTACATGAGTAAGAACCCACAGGGCTATGACACTAGGAATGCTCCAGAGGTAGAGTGAAGCTTCGACATATTCAAAGCTCCCAGTTCACCAGTGTCTTGAATGGTGCAAGTTCAGGCCTGATGTTCTGAAGATACCAGCACCAAGAACTTTTAAGCAGGGAGAACAGCTGGGACACCTGCGTGGCAAAGTTGTTAAGCCACGGCTTAACATGATGACTTCAGCTCAGATCATGATCCCAGGGTTCTGGGATCAAGCCCAGAATCAAGTCCCGCATCGAGCCCCTCATCGGGCTCCTCATCGGGCTCCTTGCTCGGCGGGAAGTCTGCTGCTCCCACTCCCCCTGCTTGTGTTCCTTCTCTTGCTCTGTTAAATAATGGCTCAGTGGGTTAGGCCTCTGCCTTCAGCTTGGGTCATGGTCTCAGGATCCTGGGATCGAGCCCCGGATCGGGCTTTCTGCTTAGTGGGGAGCCTGCTTCCCCCTTTCTCTCTGCCTGCCTCTCTGCCTACTTGTCAAATAGATAAATAAAATCTTTTAAATAAATTAATAATAAAATCTTTTTTTAAAAAAGGGCAGGGAGAGCAGCAAAAGGAGGAAACATAAGAAAGCAACTCAGAATCAAGGTTTCTGTAGAATTCCTCATCCTTAATGTTATATAGTGACATAAGAAGTTGTCCTCAAAGTGTGGTCGTTGAGATCTTGGATTCTGGAGTTGGCCTTTCAGGGGTTTATCCTGGCACTGGCATTTACTTCCTTCTGGTACCTACTCCACAGGGAGTTATAAGGATTGGTTCCATGTGAAACAGTGTAACCCAATGTCTGGTTCATGGTAATCTTTTCTTTTTTTTTTTTTTAAAGATTTTATTTATTTATTTGACAGAGAGAGAGAGATCACAAGTAGACAGAGAGGCAGACAGAGAGAGAGAGAGAGGGAAGCAGGCTCCCCGCTGAGCAGAGAGCCCAATGTGGGGCTCGATCCCAGAACCCTGGGATCATGACCTGAGCCGAAGGCAGAGGCTTTAACCCACTGAGCCACCCAGGCGCCCCTGGTTCATGGTAATCTTTAGTGTTCTCCCTTTCTCTTTCTCTTTCCCTCCCTCCCTTCCTTCCTTTCTTTTTCTCTTTCTTTTCTTGAACTGAGGTATAAGTGACATATAACATTATATTAATTTTAGGTATGCAACATAATAATTTGATATTTGTATACATTGTGAAATGATTAATCTTTATTGTTGTTATTCTTACAAAGGCATTCATGAGGATGAGGAGACCTCAGCAGATAGTCCTAGTTAAAAACAACAGAGCCAAACTAAAGGAAAAGAACCTCATAAATAACAGGGGCCTTTGTAGCAGTAAGGATGGAGCTGAACTATTAGAATGTTGTTTATTTTTGTGAGGGGAGTCCACTGTTTTTACTCCCTTGTCTGAGCCTGCAGGAGACATGAGATTCAGGTCAGACAAGGAGTAAAGCTAGAATTCACAGTGGATTTTGAATGCATAGCTGAGAAGCTCAAAAGGTTATGATGAACAATTGAAGAAAACTGTATTAAGATTAATCCCAGGGACACCTGGGTAGCTCAGTCAGTTAAGCATCTGCCTTCAGGTAGGTCATGATCCCAGAGTCCTGGATTGAGCCCTAGTTGGACTCCCTTTGCTCAGTGGGAACCCTCCTTCTCCTCTGCCTGTCTCTCTCTTTCTGACAAATAAATAAAATCTTTTAAAAAAGGATATATAAAAAAAGATTAATCCAGAGTTCTATACAAATAAGTCAGAAAAGGGGAAGCTCCAAGAAAGAGAGACCAATTAAAAGATTATTACCAGAGACTGTGGGAGACAACGTAAAGAGCTGAAATAGAATAGGAGCATTAAGAATGGAAATGAAGGCATAGATGTGAAAGAGATACTTGATGACAGAACTATCCCAGGATATATAAAGCGTCTGCTTGCCCAAGTCTTCAACGTGTTCCAGTCCAAATCTTAGAGTTTTAAAAACTATATCAACCAGAACTTTGCTATATGTAATCCAATAATCTATTGGATTTCTTCTCATTGTGTATATTGTTTTAAATAAATAAATTTTTTTTCCAGACCAAACTTCTAATTATTTTATTGAATACCACATTAAAAGATGATGCTCTAACAGAGATATCTTAACTGATTTTCTTTTCTCGGATAATTTTACACTTGCAGATTTTAAACTTTTACCATCTGCTGACCCATTATAAATAAAATAATTAATAAAGTTTATAGTAAGCAGCAGAAATGATATTTAACAAAACATCATTATTTCTGCACCGTTGCTAACTAATGTCCATTTTTAACATCAGTGGTTTATTTCATTTCACATTGCCTTAAAATATTTATTCTCCATTGTTTAAAAAAAAAGAAACAACAGATCCCCAGTGAAGTCACTTGCACCTGGGATAGCTAAATGAGATTTTAACTGCAGTTTCAACCTCTCTTAGGAGCTTGACCTTTAATCAATTTAGAATTTCCTGATCAATGTTAGTGAGGCAATCTGCATGATAGATTCCTGCCCTTCCCTCCAAGAAAGGTGATCTTGCCTTAAGCAATCCACTCTATAAAAACCTTCTGTTTTTTACAGCTTCTAGGAGCTCCTTGCTACTTGCTCGATGGGATGCTGCCTGGTTTATGAATCATTTAATAAAGCCAATTGGATCTTCAAATTTACTTGATGAATTTTGCCTTTAAAAAAAATTGATTTTTAACAGATTTGGTGGCAGCAGCAGGACCAAAGGAGATTTCCAATGGTTTGGGGAACAATGAGAAACGCAGGTGTGCTGCAAACTTTTTGAGTTGTCTTTCTTGCCATTTCTGAAAGCCATGGGTATTTCCTCTTGATTCTGAGCTCGCTCTCTAGCATTGAGTTCCTGATCAAATTAGCTTTTCAGTCTGTAATTCCCAACTGGTATAACTTCCCAGCCCCTGATTCTGTCCCAAGATCCATATGAGAACTGTTAGTAGCAATTCACAGTTCCTTATGTATGTGGAGCCCCCTGTCTGCAGTCCCTGTTTGTTGATATTTCTCATTTGCAGGTTCAATCCTTATCCCCATCCAAGGTTCCACAATAGGAAGTGCTGGAGGTGCACAGTAACATCTAAATTGCATGCCTTGGCATCCTTCTCCAGATCCTATTCTGGGAACTGTTCTTGGCACCTGCAGTTCTCCATTTGTTTGGAATCAGTCTGCTGATCCTCTGGGGTCTGCTCTTTCAGTCCTTTTCCCAGTCTCTAGCTCACTGGTTAATGCTGGTATATTAAGGTGCACATGTTTACTTGGCTCATTTTGTGTAGCTAGAGTCTATTGCTAATGGGAATCTCAGAAGTGCCACAAAATTGGTGGGCAAGGGTTGAGCATTTAAAAGCTCTCAGACCACTCACCACCTAATTTAAAGACTCCCATGTTAGGGTAAGTTGATCACAAAATGAGTTAGATTGACAGTCACCTGCCAACCTCAAGAAAATTTCCGTGCAACAAAGTACACTATAAAATACCATATAATTCCCACACAGCATATCCCTCTTAGGTAGTAATCTGGTTCCAAGAGACTCAAAAGGCTAGCTAAAAAGATGGGATCCTTAATTTCTAAAGAGTCAAACACACCATCTTTCAGGACAACTGTTTATTTTATATTTAAGAACTGTGGTCCCAAAAGCTGTAGATATGTACAAAATGGCAAAATCTTATTAAAAAGAACCTAGAGTTACAATGGCCATAATGAGGAGCATTCCAGTTAGACAAGATCATTTTAAAAGTGCACTTTAAAGCAAAGATTCCCAAATCAAACCAACAGAATGGGACACCTATTTTAATTGGCATGCAGAAAACTTTAAAAGGTTTAAAAATTCCTTGGGGCGCCTGGGTGGCTCAGTGGGTTAAGCCGCTGCCTTCGGCTCAGGTCGTGATCTCAGGGTCCTGGGATCGAGTCCCGCGTCGGGCTCTCTGCTCAGCGGGGAGCCTGCTTCCCCCCGCCCTTCCTCTCTCTCTGCCTGCCTCTCTGCCTGCTTGTGATCTCTCTCTGTCAAATAAATAAATAAAAATCTTTAAAAAAAAAAAAAAAAAAAAAAAAGGTTTAAAAATTCCATAATAGCTTCACTGAAAGTTTCATTGCAAAGGCTAATGAAAATTTAAAGATATAAAGGTTACTTAAAACAAGACTATAAGACTATGTAACTCCTACTACTCCCTCTATCCTCCTTTACTTGGGTACTCTGAATTGTTTTTCTGCTTTGACAATAACTATATGACTGTAAAAAAAAGGGCACCAAGATAAAGGCCTTACAGACACCCCCATATTTACCTTCAAATGGCCCTCCCAGAGTTGGCAGAACTCTGCAAGATTTTCTTGCAAACTGCTATGTTTTACCTTAAACAACTATTAAATATAAACTAAAATTAAGGGGCGCCTGGGTGGCTCAGTGGGTTAAGCCTCTGCCTTCCGCTCAGGTCATGGTCCCAGGGTCCTGGAATCGAGCCCCGCGTCAGGCTCTCTGCTCAGCAGAGAGCCTCCTTCCCCCTCTCTCTCTTCCTGCCTCTCTGCCTACTTGTGATCTCTGTCTGTCAAATAAATAAAATCTTAAAAACATATATCTACAAACTAAAATTAAAATTAATGAAAAGGTCTCCCAAATTCTGGTAGATACCAGAGCCTGCAAAGGAAATCCTGGGAAACCTGGTAGAAGCCAGCAAAGATTGAGAATTCTTTTCAGAATCAGCTCTCCCTAATCTCTGGAGTGTCTAGTTGAGAAAGGAAAATAAAATTTCATGTCATCCTTTCCTTTCCAAATCCAGACCCATTTGTTATTGATCCTTTTTCTCTCAAGGATAGTTATTGCCTTCTTGCTTCTCTCATTTTGTAGCCTAAGAACTTGGCCTAGCTTTATTACTGCATGGGAAATGCAGGTTGTTGATTCTTTCTTTTGGCTATCTTTGGGAGTGACTCCAGATCATGTGGAGATAATATCATTCGTACCTCAAGGATGCCCCTTGGGTTCATAAGGTTCTTTAATATTGCCAGGAATATTTACTGTTTTTTTCTGGCTGGAACCTGAAAAATATTTGGAAGGATTTAATAACTCTATGATCATACATTTGGCCAAACTGGAAGCTGATACTCAGAGCCTCATAGGAATTCTTTCAGGCCTTCTCTCCTAATCTAAATGTACCCAGAGGAAGAGAACACATTCCAGCATAGATGGATGGATATATGTCAGTCCTTTGATATGCAACTAACCTAGCCTATTTATTTCAAAAGACTTTAAGTATTGAATTCTGACCTTAAAAGAAAAAAGTCCTTTTAGGAGGAGCTACATTCTTTCCTTGTGCCTTGAGTTGTAAATGTTTTACCCAGTCTTCTCTGGCAATTTTTACCTAGCAACTTTAAAATAGTTGCTTTAAGTTGCTTTAAAATAGCAACTTAATGGGGTGCCTGGGTGGCTTAGTTGGTTAAGCATCTGTCTTTGGCTCAGATCACGATCCAAGGATTCTGGGATGAAGCCCTGCATAGGGCTCCGTGCTCAGCAGTGAGTCTGTTTCCCCCTCTCTGACTCCCCCTCCACCTGCTTGTTCTCTCTCTCTCAAATAAATAAAGTCTTTTTTTTTTTAAGATTTTATTTATTTGACAGACAGAGATCACAAGTAGGCAGTGAGGCAGGCAGAGAGAGAGAGGAGGAAGCAGGCTCCCCACTGAGCAGAGAGTCCAGTGTGGGGCTCAGTCCCAGGACCCTGGGATCATGACCTGAGCCGAAGGCGAAGGCTTTAACCTACTGAGGCACCCAAGTGCCCCTCAAATAAATAGAGTCTTAAAAAAAAAAAAAATCTTAAAAAAAAAAAAAGTCAACGTAAAAAATTAAAAAAAAAAAATCAACTCACCAACTTAAGGGAGACATTTATTAACACAGGAAAAACAAAATGGGGAACATTATTTGAAAGTTAGGTGAACTTTTTTTTAAAGATTTTATTTATTTATTTATTTGTCAGAGAGAATGAGAGCAGGAGAACAAGCAGGCAGAGGCAGAGAGAGAAGCAGGCTCCCTGCTGAGCAAGGAGCCCGTTGTGGGACTCATCCCAGGGTGCTGGGATCAAAAGGCAGAGGCTTAACTGACTGAGCCACCCAGGTGTCCCACAACTTAGGTGAATTAAAAAAAAAAAAAACTTAAATATCTTCTCCACAAATACCCTCATGGTTAAAATTTTAGAATGGAATCTATGTGATCTCTGTGTCTGCCTGTATGTTCCTGTCTGTCTATATTTACATGTCATAAATGTATGGTATTTCCTATTTCTGAATGGTATTGCCAAAATTAACTTGTAAAAGAGCTCTATTTAATTGCTTGAAAGGAAATTAAGCCCTTATATAAATTATATTCTCAGAAGTGTAATAAAAACTAACCCAAATAAATTTCAAGGAAAATATTATTTGTTAGAGCTAGTTTCAGATTGTTGGTTTAATTAAAAAGGCATATCTTTAGGTTCATCCTCACTAAATATAATACTTTTATTCTACCTGGGTTTACTAATCAAATAAGTTCATGTTATCTCTTACAAAATTTGTCACCAAGGAAAATAGTTTGGTGTGATGGTTGACTTTGTTTACTATTATGAAGCTTGTGTAGGTCATCTAAACATAATTTTTAAGAACAAGTAAGTTAAATAGATATAAGTAGGATAAAAAGTTTTTAGGTGAACTCTTAAAATAGTTTCCCCAAATTTTTTTGGTAACCCAAAACCTTTTTGCTAAGTTAAATTAAATGATGGCTAGTCATTGGATTTCTAGATCATTTCCAAATAAGATAAAATACTACAACATTGGGGCACCTGGGTGGCTCAGTGGGTTAAGCCTGTGCCTTCAGCTCAGGTAATGGTCTCAGGGACCTGGGATTGAGACCCACATTGGGCTCTCTGCTCAGCAGGGAGCCTGCTTCCCCTTCTCCCTCTACCTGCCTCTCTGCCTACCTGTGCTCTCTCTCTCTCTCTGTCAAATAAATAAATAAATAAATTTTTAAAAATACTGTAACATTAATTACTGAACATAGGTTTATCCACTTCTGGCTTCCTTTTAGAGAGAAACTAAAATATATATGGGTCTATTAGTAAGCATGTTTTGTGCCACACTGAAAAATTCACTATGAGAAAGCATATGTTTTAGAAATTATAAAATAGGGGCGCCTGGGTGGCTCAGTGGGTTAAAGACTCTACCTTCAGCTCAGGTCATGATCCCAGGGTCCTGGGATCGAGCCCCGCATCGGGCTCTCTGCTCCGTGGGGGGCCTGCTTCCTCCTCTCTCTCTGCCTACTTGTGATCTCTGTCTGTCAAGTAAATGAATGGAATCTTAAAAAAAAAAAAAAAGTAATTTCCTATGTTGTCTTTATCAGGTCTTCTGATTAGTTAAGAAAGGTGAGTCTTCTCTATTAAAACAATAAGTGGTTTTTGTTTGGTTGGTTGGTTTTTTTTATAACTATTAAAATTTCTGTATTTGCCGGCAAAGTTTTAAACTGTGACTATGGTTAAATAGATAACTAAGGATTATTTTATAGTTACCTATGATCCTATTTAACTAGGTGTTTCTGAAGCCTTTGGTATTTTTGACAAAAGTTTCCAAAATCAAATTCTAAATGAAGTCTTTTTGATTTCAAACTAACTTTGCAATTTTTCAGAGGGTCCCTGGAACATCTTAAAAGATTTGTTCTGTCTTCTTATAAAAAAAGGAAATGCTAAACTAATTAGGCTTTTTGATAAGTTACATAGGAAGCACTATCAAATAAGAACTAATACTAAGTCTTCTTTATGTTGTATTTGCATAGGTATATGTTATAAGTGTTCTAGTAATGGTATGAAATTCCTAGAAATCTGATATGTTTCGGTATATTATCAGTCATAATTCTAGTTATTATTTTAAAACATTGTGTGTTAGAGAAATAACCAAATTTCCTTGTCAATTCCCTTATAATGAATTCTCAATAGAACTTTAACAATGGGTATTTTAAATCTTTGTCATTTATCGGGAGTTATTGTTCTACTCAGATGCTCTTGCAAAAGTATCCCTGCAATAGAGCTTCATCCTCAAAGATATTCATAGGAAGGACTCTTGGAGAAATAACATGTTTCCGATAACTTTAAGACCATAAAACTGAAATGGGTATTTCAAAAAATAATAGAAAAAACTGGATTCAGAGGCACCTGGGTGGCTCAGTTGGTTAAGCATCTGTCTTTGGCTCAGGTCATGATCACAGGGTGTTAGAATTGAGCCCCAAGTCAGGCTCTCCACTCAGTGCCCCGCTTCTACTTCTCCTCCCTGCTCATACTCTCTCTCACTATCTCTATCTGTCTCAAATAAATACATCTTTTTTTTTAAAGATTTTATTTATTTATTTGACAGAGATCTCAAGTAGGCAGAGAGGCAGACAGAGAGAGAGAGAGAGAGAGGAGGAAGCAGGCTCCCCGCTGAGCAGAAAGCCCGATGTGGGGCTTGATCCCAGGACCTTGAGATCATGACCTGAGCTAAAGGCAGAGGCTTAACCCACTGAGCCACCCAGGTGCCCCTAAATACATCTTTATTTAAAGAAAAAGAAAAAAACTGGATTCAGGGAACCTAGGTAGCTCAGTCAGTTAAGCGGCTGGCTCTTGGTTTCAACTCAGGTCATGATCTCAGAGTCCTGGGACCAAGTCCTGCATTGGGTTCTATACTCAGTACACAGTCTGCTTGAGATTCTTTCCCCCTCACTGTCCCTCCCCTTCTGTTCCTCTCCCAGTTCGTGTGCGCTCCCTCTCTCTGTCTCTCTCAAGTAAACAGATGAATAAAATCTTAAAAAAAAAATAAAAAGAAAAAACTGGATTCAAGCAGAACAAGAGTTAATAACATCAGAGTGAATAAACTGAGGCTGATTATAATTTTCGATGACTTTTTGTCTGAAACATTTCTGATTCCTTAATGTTTTATTTTCCTAAATGTAAGGAAACATTTTCTCTATTTTTTTTTTTAAAGATTTTATTTATTTGAGAGAGAGAGAACATGTGCGAGGCAGGGAGAGGGAGAGGGAGAAGAAGACTACCTACTAAGCAGGGATCGCAGGACCCCAAGATCATGACCTGAGCCAAAGGCAGATGCTTAACCAACTGAGCCACCCAGGCATGCCATGAAATCCTCTCTCTTAAGTTTTCTAGGGCTTACAGCAATTTGGTAAAGTATTCCTCTGTAAACAAGATGAAACATTTACTTTTCTCCCTATCTGATCCCCCCAGAATTCAGAAATCCTGGAGTGTTCTTTTAATGGCAATATAATTACTTAATATACATAAGTTCAATAAGAATCTGTCTTAAACATTGGCTCTATTACCAAGGCTTTGACTGGAATGTCATATTTGAGAGAGATGTATATAGACTCAGATATGACCAGACAACTTTAAGCAACTAAGGTTAACTTTATGAAGTCAATAAAGCCTCTTGGGAAAAATCAGCCCAGCACCTTGCTTACAGGGTTTCCAGCAATCTTATCAACTAGAATCTGATGACCAGTCCTTGACTTGGCTTCCTGGCCTCAGAGGCTTTAAGAAAAGGTCAATCTGAGATTCCCTCTGAAAGGTTCCTGCACAACAGTCTTAAAAAGAGCCTATATAATCAATCACTGTTCTTGCTACACTTATCTAACAAACCAAGCCAAGTTTGTGTAATAAATTAGTTTTACTATGATTATCTTTGTTAAAAAAGGGGCAATTGTAAAGAAGGATACTGTTTTCACCTTTGTCTATATTAGTTTCTGAGGTTTTTGAGGTTAATTGTCTCAAGTTTTGTTATATACTTATAAACTGAACTGAATCCTGGATCTTTCTAATTTCCTCACATATCTGGAAAACTTTCCAAGCTAATGAAGAAGGATAGTTGGAAGAAAGGCAGGCAAGGACAAGAGGCCTCTGCTCTAAGAGGAAGCCACACTTAAAAGGATTTTACACCACCCTGGAAGGAGCCCTCCCTCCTTTTCCATATGATAGATGACAAAAACCTGATTGGATGTCAGGCACAGGAGGGTTAATCAGATTAAAACAGTCTTCCAACAAGCCCATAAAAATCTCTGGATTTAGAAACTCTAATGAAGGGGAGCCTGGGTGGCTCAGTGGGTTAAAGCCTCTGCCTTCCTTTCAGGTCATGATCCCAGGGTCCTGGGATCAAGTCCTGCATTGGGCTCTCTGCTTGGGAAGCCTGCTTCCCCCTCTCTTTCTGCCTGCTTCTCTGCCTACTTGTGATCTCTGTCTGTCAAATAAATAAATAAAATCTTTAAAAAAAGAAAGAAACTCCAGTCACAATCCTTTCAGGTTCTCTCCCTCTGTGGGAGCTTTGTACTATCACTTAATAAGCTTTGCTTCACTATCAGTGAACCTTGCTTTGCTGCCCACCATTCTGCCTGGTCTAACTATTCATTTTTCAAAGTGATGTGACCAAGAACCATGGGCACCAAAGGAAAAATCCTGTAACACTAACACTTCCAATTTTCTCCCACCCTTCTAATTTGGAATTACTAAGAATAAAGACTACCCCCTGGATTGCCTTGGAAGGGATTATACCAAGTCCTCCTCCCTGAACTTCAGGGTCTTGAGCCTTTAGTACATATCTCTCTGCTGAAGAAGCTTCACTGGACATCTGGTCCTGTACAAATGTTGGAAACCTCCAAATCAAATTGACTAGGAAGAGAAGTAGTTAACATTGAAGTAGACTGCTTCCTCCCAAGATGCCAGATGAAGACTTCATATTTTAACTAAACATAAAACCCTTTCCTCTTCTCTTCCTTTCCTTTACTCTGGCATTGGCCTGAGTACACCACTACATACACCACTATGTGTATCTCCAGGCTATTGCTAAGGGGGTGGAAGGTAATCTCTAGAATTAGAATAATGCTCAGCAGGAAGCCTGCTTCCTCCTCTCTCTCTCTCTCTCTCTCTCTGCCTACATGTGATCTCTGTCAAATAAATGAATTTTTTAAAAATCTTGGAAAAAAAAAAAAAGGACAGGACCTATCATGGAGTATTCATTATTCAAAATTAGCTTCCTTTGATACATCTCTACTTCCCTAATCAGGAATAAATGTAAATAAGAATATGATCAGGAACCTTTCCTTAATTGAAAATATTTCAGAATCCACTGCTAGGACCATCGCTGTCCAACAAAAATCTTTAGACTCTCTGGTACAAGTTGTACTCCGTAATAGGATAGCCCTTGATTATCATTTAGCTGAGCAAGGAGATATCTGTGCTATGGTCAACACCACCTGTTGCACCTGGATTAACACTTCTGGGGAAGTTAAAGCTCAATTACATAAGCTCACTGAGGAAGGCACTTGGCTTAAAAGGTGACTCCTTCAACATATCTTTGACTACTTTGATTTTGATTGGTTTGGGCTGGAAATATACTCCAGACATTGGGTATTATCCTGCTTATAGTAATCATAGTACTCTCCCTGGTGCACTGTCTTCTCTTAAAAGCATGGATGCATGTTCATAACTGTTAACCACCAAGCAAATGATCTCACTAAGACTGGCATGCCAGGGACACCTGGGTGGCTCAGTCAGTTAAGTGGCCGGCTCTTGATTTCCGCTCAGGTCATGATCTCAGCACCTGGGATAGAGCTCTGAGACCGGAGTTGCGTGTGTGTGTGTGTGTGTGTGTGTGTGTGTGTGTGCTCAGCAGGGAGTCTGCTTGAAGATTTTCTCTCTGCCCCTCCCCCTGCTCACGTGTGTGCACGCGCGTGCACGCACCCGTGCACATGCGTACACGTGTGTGCTCTAAAATAAATAAATAGATGTTAAAAAAAAAAGAAAACAAAAAAGATTGGTATGTCAGAAAAGGACTGAAGAAAATGACTAGCTAAAAATTGTGAACCTAAAGTCATAATTTATAAACACTACAGGGATTCGGCAAAAAAATCATGACCTGTGAATATCACACAGAGGATAAGTAAAAGCCACAAGAACTACAAAGCAGTAGGTGATCATGGTGTAAATTCCTTCAGTTTTAATCACATCTCTCAATTAGGCTGAGAGTCTGATCAAAAAAAGGGAACTGTTTAAAAAAAGGCACAATAGGCCCAAAATGGAGTCACTTACCCCCATGACAGCAAAACAAGATTTAACTGCAGTTTCAACCTCCTCCAGAAATGTGACCTTTAACCAGTCAATCTGGAATTTCCTGATCAATACTAGTGAGGTAATATGCCTGACCAACCCCTGACCTTCCCTCAGAGAAAGGTGTCTTTACCTGAAACAACCCACTCTTTGTAAGAAAACTTCTTTTTCTGTCCCCATCTGTCTATGAAAACCTTACGTTTTTGTACAGCAACTTGGAGCTGCTTTCTACTTGCTAGATGGGATGCTGACTGCTTCATAAATCATTGAATAAAGCAAATTAGACCTTCAAATTTACTCAGTTGAATTTTAACACCACATTAAGGGAAGAAAAATAAAAGAAAAAAATCAGCAGGAAAATAAATATGCCAAACAGACTTATCAACAAGTTTTAACTGGAACACAGGATTTAAGAAAAACAGATTGACATTAATAACTTTATTACTGCCATCACTTGCCCCTATCTTCCTGGAATTCAGAATTTGGACACTAAATTCAGAACTAAAAGTAATAGTAGAAATGTGCAAACCTAAGGCTACAATTTGTTCAGTTATCCAGGAATGAAACTCTTTAATACTATTATGTGACATTGTGATTTATAAAGAGAAATGCATATTTTATTTTTTTCCCCATCCCTGACACAGGTCCCCTAAAACCCTTGGAATTTCCTAAGTGATAGGAGTAACAAAGGTGTTTTGATATTCTAATAAGCCCCTTTCAACCACACCTGAGTTCATGTTAATGAGGTGACCTTTGCAAAGCACCTAAGAATGGAGATGGGTTTGGGGGGTGGCAGGGGGAACCAACCTTGTGACTGAGGGTTGGAACTTTCATTTCCACCTCCCTGGCCTCCTAGGAGAAGAAAGGAGTTGGAGATTGAGTTCCATCACCAATGGCCAATGATTTAATCAATCATGCTGTTATAATGAGGCCTCCATTAAAAAACCGAAAACATGGATTCAGAAAGTTTCTGGGTTGGTGAACACTAGGAGATTCAGGGAGAGTGGTTTACTCGGAGAGCATGGAAACTCTGTGCCCATTTCCCCATACCTTGCCCTATGCATCTCTTCCATCTGACTGTTCCTGAGTTAACTTCTTTTGTAATAAACTGATAATCTAGTAAATAAGATGTTTCTGAGTTTTGTGAGCTGTTTTAGCAAGTTAATCAGCCCCAAGGAGGAGGTTGTTGGAACCTCTGATCTATAGCTGATCAGAATGGATTTGAACTGAACATCCTTAGATATTTTGGTAACCAAATGAATTTCTCAGCTACCTTGACTGTACCAGGGATATAATATACACAGTGGAGAGATAACAGGTGACCCACAAATATGCTGCTACTACCATCAGCATCATTTGCAGTGCATGGCAACTGACTTCCCAACAAGCCTTTTCTCTGAAGCAGGTGTTCTCTGGGGCCATAAAATAGCCTCACAATTTTTTTGGTTAAAAGGGGACTTTTATTAATTTATGAATATTAACTTATGAAGAGGTAAGCTGAATAGCACAGTGGTTTAAAGCCAGACATCCCCACTTATATATAGTACTGTCAGTAAGAGCAGAATTTGAGGCATGACAGAAGTGGTTTTGAATCCTGACTCTGCCACATCCTAGGCCTTATCCCATTAAGAAAATTACTTAAACCCCCCTCAAAATCAGGGTCCACAGCCCAAAATGAGAATACCTCATAGGGATAGGGATTCTTTAAAGACTAAATGAGATAAGTCATGTAAAATACTGTGCCCCGGGGCGCCTGGGTGGCTCAGTGGGTGAAAGCGTCTGCCTTAAGCTCAGGTCATGGATCCCAGGGTCCTGGAATCGAGCCCCATGTCGGGCTCTCTGCTTGGCAGGGAGCCTGCTTCCTCCTCTCTCTCTCTCTCTCTTTCTGTCTGCCTGCCTCTCTGCCTAATTGTGATCTCTGTCAAATAAATAAATAAAATCTTAAAAAATAATAAATAAAATAAAATAAAATACTGTGCCCCATTTTTGCTAAAATGTTTACAGTATTATGCTACCATGTGGGCATGCAAGTTCTTTCTCTAGGATAAATGTGGTTATTAATGATGCTTTGCAAAAGAATATGTATATTTAGTACATGATATTAGAAAAAAATGTTAAGTCATATGGAAAAAATTAAGTTTGATTCCTACATCACTCCCTACTGCAAAATAAATTCCAGACATAAAAAGACACATTTTTGGGACGCCTGGGTGGCTCAGTTGTTAAGCGTCTGCCTTTAGCTTGGGTCGTGATCTTAGGGTCCTGGGATTGAGTCCCGCATCGGGCTCCCTGCTCAGTAGGGAGCCTGCCTCTGCCTCTCCCTCTGCCCTCCACCCTGCTTGTGTGCATTCTCTCTCTCTGTCTCTCTCAAATAAATAAATAAAATCTTTAAAAAAAAGATACATTTTTAAAGGGTAGTAGAGAAAAGTGTTTTAAGTCTTATTGAAATATGGAATGCCTAAATATGACACAAAACCCAAAAAAATGCCAAAAGTAAAATTGATAAATTCAACTATATAAAAAAATTTTAAATACTGTGCTTATATATAACAATACTGTATTGTGCACTTAAAATTTTATTATGAGGGTAGATCTCGTAAATGTCCTTCCAATGATTTTTTAAAACATGCATAACTAAAAACTATTATAAGGAAAAAAATGAAAAATTGGGATTATTTTACAACACATCACAAAGACATAATTTCTTTAAAGAGCCCTAACAATTGAATAAAAAGAAAGACCAGCAATCTAGCAGAAGAAAACATGAACAGACAATTCATTGGAAAAGAATTATAAATGATTCAAGAATTTGAAAAGATGTTCAAATTCTCTCATAATAAAAGAAATCCCCATTTAAACTACAATTGAGGGGCACCTGGATGGCTTAAGTCAATTAAGCATCTCTTTTTTTTTTTTTTAAGATTTTATTTATTTATTTGAGAGAGAGCGTGTGAGAGAGAGAGAAAGAGAAAGAGAGAGCATGCACAAGCAGGAGAAAGGGTAGAGGGAGAAGCAGAGAGTCCGATGCGGGACTCGATCCCAGATCCCTGGAATCATGACCTGAGCCGAAGGCAGTTGCTTAACTGACTGAGCCACCCAGACACCCCAACAGTTGACTCTTGATTTCAGTTGAGGTCATGCTCTTAAGGTCCTGAGATTGAGCCCCACATCGGACTCTGTGCTTAGGGTGGACTCTGCTTAATTAAGATTCTCTTTCTCTTTCTCCCTCTGCCCCTCCCTGTGCTCATGCTCTCTTTCTCTCTCTCAAATAAATAAATAAATAAATAAAACTACATTTGAGATACCACTTTTTACCTAGAAGATTGGTTAAAAAAAAAAAGCAAACAAGTTGATTTCATACTATATTGGTGATATGAGATAATAGGCATTCTCATAGATTTCTGAAGGTTATGAAAATTGATGTGACTTTATTGGGCCATTGTGAAATATCTAAGAAAATTACACATGCATAAATCCTTGAACCAACATCTACTTCTAGGAATTTGTCCTTTAAAGATACTTTCACTATATACATAACATACATATGTATACAGATATTCACTGCAGTATTGTTTGTATTAATGAAACATTGGAGAATGTTTAAATAAACTGTGGTATATATGTATATTTTTAAAGAATTTGTTTATTTATTTGACAGACAGAGATCCCAAGTAGGCAGAGAGGCAGGCAGAGGGAGAGAGGAGGAAGCAGGCTCCGGCTGAGCAGAGAGTCCGACGCAGGGCTCAATCCCAGGACCCTGAGATCATGACCTGAGCCGAAGGCAGAGGCTTTAACCCACTGAGCCACCCAGGTGCCCCATAAACTGTGGTATATTTTTGAAAACAGCATACTTTCTAGCCACTACAAGAGAGAAGACTCTACATATATAAATGTTCCTGTTACCTATTGCTGTGTAACAATGCACCCACAAATTTAGTGACTAAAATATGTAAGTTTGGGCAATTGGAGAGGGCAGTTAGTAAAAAACTGGAGGAGGTAGCTGCTACTTCCAGTGTGAAAACAACAATATAAAACTTGAGAGAACATGAAGAATCAGGGAAACATGAGACCAGAAAAGAACACAATAATCTTATAGTAACTGTCCCAACTACATGGGTATTTGTGATTTAGCCAATAAAGAATTTAAAATAGCTGTGTGGGTTTTTTTAAGATTTTATTTATTTATTTGTCAGAGAGAGAGAGAGAGAGCACAGGCAGGCAGAATGGCAGACAGAGGCAGAGGGAGAAGCAGTTTCCCTGCCGAGCAAGGAGCCCCATGTCAGACTCCATCCCAGGATGCTGGGATCATGACCTGAGCCGAAGGCAGCCACCTAACCCACTGAGCCACCCAGGTGTCCCTCAAAATAGCTGTGTTTTGTTTGTTTGTTTAAGATTTTATTTATTTATTTGACAGAGAGATAGAGAGAGAGCACAAGTAAGCAGAGTGGCAGGCAAAGGGAAAGAGAGAAGCAGGCTCTCTGCTGATCAGGGAACCAACGTAGGGCTCAGTCCCAGGACCCTGGAATCATGACCAGAGCTGAAGACAGCCGCTTATAACCAACTGACCCACCCAGTACCCCGTCAAGTGCACACAGAACATTCTCCAGGGGGGGAAAAAAAGAACACTCTCCAGGATTGATTATGCGTTACAATACAAAACAAGTCTTAGCAAATTTAAGATTAAAATCATACTGTCTTTTCTGACCACAATGGTATGAAACTAGAAATCAATAACAAGAGAAACACTGGAAAATTTACAAATATATGAAAATTAAACAAAACACCCCTGAATAAACAATGAGTCAAAAAGAAAAAAGAAAACTAAAAATTATCTTAAAAGAAAAAAGAAAACTAAAAATTATCTTAAATGAAAATGAAAATGAAAACAAAAACATACCCCAAAACATATGCAGCAAAAGCAGTACAAAAAGAAAAATGTATAGCAATAAAGAAAACAGATCTCAAATAAACAACCTGATTTTACACCTTAAGGAACTACAAAAACAAACTAAGCCCAAAGTCAGCAGGAAAAAAAAAAAAAAAAAGAAAAGAAAGAAAGAAATGACAAAGATCATAGCAGAAATAAATGAAATAGAGACGAGAAAAACAATTTAAAAGATCAGCAAACTGAAGAGGTACTTTTTGAAAATATAAACAAAATTGAAAAACTTTTACTAGACTAAAAAAAGAAGACTCAAATAAAATCAGAAACGTAAGAGGAGATATAACTAATACCACAGAAAGACAGTGGGTAAGAGACTACCACAAATAATTGTGCATCAACAAACTGGATAACCAAAAAGAAATGGATAAATTCTTCAAAATGTAAAACCTACCAAGACTGATCATAAAGAACTAAAAAATCCGAACAGACTCATAATGAGTAAGATGACTGAAGCAGTAATCAAAAATCTCCCAATAAGAAAAGCCCAGGACCAGATGGTCTCCCTGATAAATTCTACCAAACATTAAAGAAAAATTAGAGCCAATCCTCAAAACTCTTCCAAAAACTGAAGAGGTGGAAAGACTCCCAAACTCATTTTACAAGACCAGCATCACCCTTCTACAAAAGTCAGATAAGGACACCGCACACGCAAAAAAGGAAATTATAGGCAAATATCCCTAATGAACATAGATGAAAAATTCTCAACAAAATATTGGCAAATATGAGAATTCAACGGAATATTAAAAGGATTATACACCATGATCAAGAGGCTTTATCCCAGGGTTGTCAGGATGATTCAACATAAGCAAATCAGTAAGTATGATTTCATTAGTAGAATGAAAGAAAAATTATATGATCACATCCACAGCTTTACGAAAAGCAACTGGCAAAATCCAATATCCTTTCATGATAAAATTTCTCAATAAATTGGGTATAAAAGGAATGGATCTCAACATAATAAAGGCCATATAAGACAAGCTCACAGATAACATCATACTCAGCAGTGAATCACTGAAAGCTTTTCCTCCAAGATCAGAAACAGCAGAAATGTGCCCACTCTCACCATTTGTATTTCACATAGTATTGGAAGTCCTACCTGAAATAGTGGTTGCCGGAGGCTTAGGAGGTGCGGGGAAAGAAATGGGAAGATGTTGATAAAAAGTACAAACTTTCAGTTATAAAATGTCCCGGGGACCTAATGTACAGCGTGGTGGTGATAGTTAATGATACTGCTGTATATACTTAAAAGTTGCTGAGAGTAGATCTTCAATATTCTAATCACAAAAAAGAAATGGTAATTATGTGAGGTGATGGAAGAGTTAACTACCTTAAGTCATATTCATTTCATAATATGTAAGTATATCAAATTAACAGGCTGTACACCTTAAACTTACACATTATAGGTTAATTACATCTCAATTAAGCTGGAAAAAATACAAGATTCTAAGACTGATACTGGCTTTTGAAAGAATGCTAATAGCTTTTCAGTTGCTAAGAGGTTTTTTTTTTATACACACAAAATGCTGCTACTATTCTTAAGAAGTATTTTGAAGATCTAAAGACAGAACTTTAATTGTAGCTTTTATGCAATGTTGCCATTATTTTTCATGATGCTATTGCCAAAAAGTAGGATAGAGCATATGAGTACTATAAGCTGCCCATGAATCTGCTTGCAACAGAATTTAGAAGAAATGATAAATGTGTGCCACTTAAAGTAAAGGTATTGTGAAAGAAAACTGCAATGTTTTATGACAAAATGGATCCACCAAAATAGGAAAGATTTAAGTTAAATGGAAAAATAGCCTCTTAATTTGCCTTGATTCAGTAGTGCATATTTGCTGTTTTTTTATGGCTGTCCAGCATCCTTCCTTCCTGCTTTCTATCAGTAGCTCAATCTTCCTATGGATGAAATTCCTTGTTGTGTGTTTTATTAATGTGTGGACTATTCCTGGCACCTATATCCCACTGCTGAGGCTCTCTATGGAAACAGGACCAGACCTTTCCTCCAGCTGCCATTTGGTTTAACTCAGCAGCAGACACAGGGCCTCAAGCAACAAAATGCTCCTTGCCAGAATTTTGCATCTTGAGTGATTGAACCAAAGATGAGGGGCATCTGGGAATCAGGCTGCTCTCAGCAGCAGTAGCATGGTGCTAAAATTATATACCTCCATGTCTCCCCTGTATTCAGCCTTTTTTCAAAGCCTTCCAGCCTTCTGTCAATTTAGTGAGTCCTTACTGCCTACCTGTATTTTTTTTATTAAAGCACAGATTACATACAATGTTATGTTAGTTTCACGTGTACAACATAGTGATCAGACAATTCTATACATTGAGCTATGTTCATCTGTCACCATACAATGTTATTACAATATTATAGACTATATTCCCCAGGTTATACTTTTTATCTTCATGACTGACTATTTTAATTCCAGGATAATTAACACACAGAGTTACATTAGTTTTGAGTGTACGGTGTAGTAATTCAACAATTATAGACATTACTCAGTGCTCATCACAATAAGTGTACTCTTAATCCCCTTCACTTATTTCACTCAACCACTTCCCCTCTGGTAACCATCAGTTTGTTCTCCAAGAAAATGATGTTTCTCTAACAGTTGTTCTCTACCAAATTGTTAGGAGTCTGTTTTTTGGTCTGTCTCTTTTTTTCATTTGTTTGCTCTGTTTCTTCAATTCCACATATGAGTGAAATCA
Source organism: Lontra canadensis (assembly GCF_010015895.1). Classification (NCBI taxonomy): domain Eukaryota; kingdom Metazoa; phylum Chordata; class Mammalia; order Carnivora; family Mustelidae; genus Lontra; species Lontra canadensis. The sequence goes on from NW_022631037.1 coordinate 2,135,570, forward strand.
TATGGTATTCGTCTTTATCTGACTTACTTCATTTAGCACCATACTCTCTAGATCCATCTTTGTTGTTGCAAATGGCAAGATTTCATTCTCTTTTATGATTGAGTAATATTCCGCTATCTCTATCTATCTATCTACCTATCTATCTCACCTCTTCTTTATTGATTAATCTATTGAGAGACATTTAGGCTGCTTCCATAACTTGGCCATTGTAATAAGGCTGTAATAAGCATGTGGATGCATATATCTTTTTGAATAATGCTTTTTATTCTTTGGCTAAATATCCAGTAGTGGAATTACTGGATCATATGGTAAAATTTTTAATTTTTTGAGGAACGTCCACACTGTCTTCCAATGTGGCTGCACTAGTTTGCATTCTCACCAATAGTGCATGAGGGTTCCTTTTTCTCCACAACCTCACCAACACTCGTTTCTTGTACTTTTTATTTTAGCTATTCTGACAGGTGTGATGTGATATCTCATTATGGTTTTGATTTGCATTCCCCTGATGATGAGTGATGTTGACCTTCTTTTCACCCGTTAGGCCATCTGTTGGTCTTTTTTGAAGAAATGTCTGTTCATCTCTTCTGCCCATTTTAATTGGATTATTTTTTCCTGTGTTGAGTCCCATAAGTTCTTTGTGTATTTTGGATTATAACCCTTTATTATTTATGTCATTTGCAAACATCTTCTCCATCCAATAGGTTGTCTTTTTATTTTGTTGATTGTTTCCTTTGCTGTGCAGAAGCTTTTTATTTTGGTATAGCCCAACAGTTTATTTTTGCTTTTGTTTCCCTTGCTTAGGAGATAGATCTAAAATAATGTGGCTATGGCCAATGTCAGAGAAATTACTGCCTGTGCTTTCTTCTACGATTTTAATGGTTTCAGGTCTCATATTTAGGTGTTTAATCCATTTTGAGTTTATTTTTGTGTATGGTGTAAGAAGGTGGTCCAGTTTCATTCTCTTGCATGTAACTATCTGGTTGTCCCATCCCCTTTTGTTGAAGAGACTTTTTCTCATTGCATATATTTTTTTAAGATTTTATTTATTTACCTGACAGATAGAGATCACAAGTAGTGAGGAGGCAAGTATATGCAATGAGAGGGGTGCCTGGTAGCTTAGTGGGTTAGGGCCTCTGCTTTCGGCTCGGGTCATGATCCCAGGGTCCTGGGATGAGGCCCCACATCAGGCTCTCTGCTCAGCGGGGAGCCTGCTTCTCCTCTCTCTCTCTCTGCCTGCCTCTCTGCCTGATTGTAATCTCTGTCTGTCAAATAAATAAATAAAATCTTTTAAAAAAAAATAGGCAATGTAATAGCAAATCATTACTCTATGATAAAAGAGAAGAAAATATAGTTAACATATGCAAATAATATTAATGATATATGAAATGACACAATATTTTCCATCAGAGTGACACTGGGTAAAATAAAATGATGGAATAAGGACATTTACTGCATAAATTTCTATAATGGGATGAATTCCTATATGTAATATAAAGTCACATGATGTGGGATTAAACTGAAAAGCAAATACTTGAATTAAACATAATAAAGAAACTTCTGTTGAAAGATCTTTATAAGAATAGAATACTGAGCATGTTACAGACTCTCACTGGGATGGACAGTTACCTAAGATGACTTAATAATGGTTCTGTCTAGAGGCATGAGACTCAGTTAATGATTTCTATGTTGGTATTTTATTGTTCTATTAAAAAATATATAAATCTGCATATTTTTAAATTTAAATTTATTATGAATGCATCCATTTAATGATCATATTGTTGATTTACAGATGTGAGATCAATATATTACCTGGATTTTATGGAATCCAGGTTCTATGTGGCCTTTATAAAATATCTCTCTATAAAATGCCTGACATAAAAACAATTATAAATTTGATGGTTCTTATCAATCCATTGCTTCCTTCACTTAAAGTATACTACATTGTATTAACATAGGAACATATATAAATTATTTAGGTTGGTCTTTTAACCCAGATGTGAAATTATTAATTAATTATTTTTTTCTTTTCTAAAGATTTTATTTATTTATTTGAGAGAGAGAGAGAGAGCACAAGCAGGGGGAGTGACAGAGGGAGAGGGAGAAACAGGCTCCCTATAGACCAAGGAGCCCGACATGGGACTTGATCCCAGGACCCCAAGATCCTGACCCGAGCTGAAGGCAGACACCCAACCAACTGTGCCACCCAGGTGCCCAGAAATTATTCATTTAAAAAACTACCCTTTCTAATAAAGCTATGGGAGTGTATCAGAGTTCCCCATTATTCATTCCATTTATACGATTATTTGATGCATGCAAGTAGGTAATCATTTGCAAGTCAATTTCAGATGATAAAATATTCTTAATCATTACATTGCTATAAACAATGAAAACTGCAAAGAGTCAAAAAAAGTTAAAAAAATGTTTTATGGGCATTTATTTATGGTATTAAAATGCTAGCACAAATGGGTCTGTTTAAGAATCATAAAAATGATATATACACAGTTCATAGAAAGAGAATATACCAAAAATCATCCAAAATCTTTCAAGTGTGAAATAGTATTGTGGTATATTTCTTCCCAGTCAGATATGTTTTTTACATACATGTTATGGGAATATTCTTTAAAGGTGTGATTAAAATTCAAGAACCAAGAAATATCTGCTTGTTCAATTAAGTAATTCATTCACAAGCTTAAGCCTGTAATTGCCTGCCTTGATCCCAATACATACATAGCACAATATCCGTGTCTGAGCTATATTTCCTCACTATATTTTGTTCTCTTGCCCTCTGGAAATTGTCTCTTGTTTTTTCCTTTAGAACTTTCCCCTCTGCTCCTCCTCAGAACAATTTCTATTTCATAAGCAATTTCAAGTTCCACCCTCTCCACTCTGAGCTCTGTCTAGCTGCTGACCTTGACAGAGAGCTGAGAGAAGAGGGTGCGGTAGCTACCTCTTCTTCTGCAGCATGCGATCGTGGCTAGATCCCAATGGGATGAACTTGCTACTTGAGGTTAAAGATTCAGACTTTTCTGCATGTGCAGGGCAAAAGGACAAAGCTCTTTTCTTTCACCTTCTTTTGGATGGCTCTAAGAGTTTTTGAAGTGTAAGAAGGTTTTTTTATACCCTTCAACTTATACAAATGCCGTCCCCTGAAGTGTCTTTGAGAGCAGGGTTCACTAGAAGACACCAAGCTGTTGTTACAATCTAGCATCTAGTAATTGTTACTAATCACAATTAAACTACAGTAGTGTTTGAAAGATTTACTCTATATGCTTATGTATATAACCAGTTTACTGAAGAATTTCACCTCAGTGGGTAGAAATCTGAAACTTTTTTCTTTTTTTTCTCATGGGCCCAGCTGTGGAATGTTGAATCTCTTTCTTCCCTTTAAGATCTTGGACAAATTCTGACAACTTTCTGATCCCTATTGAGTATTAAAAGTCTAGCCCTTGTTTACAAATAAACAAACAACTAGGTCTGGTAAAAACTTCAAACTTAAGGGTTATATTTAGAAACATGCAATATTTGGGGCACCTGGGTGGTTCAGTTGGCTAAGCAGCTGCCTTTGGCTCAGATCATGATCCCAAAGTCCTGGGATTGAGCCCCACGCCAGGCTCCTTGCTTAGCAGGGAGTCTGCTTCTCCTTCTCCCTCTGCGCTCTCACTCTCTCTCAAGTAAATAAATAAGATCTTTTTTTTAATAAATATTTTATTTATTTATTTGACAGACAGAGATCACAAGTAGGCAAAGAGGCAGGCAGAGAGAGAGAAAGAGGAGGAAGCAGGCTCCCTGTGGAGCAGAGAGCCTGATGCGGGACTTGATCCCAGGACACTGAGATCATGACCTGAGCCAAAGGCATAGGCTTAACCCACTGAGCTACCCAGGCGCCCAATAAATAAGATCTTTAAAAAAAATAATAAACAGGCAATATTTGGGACTTACTTACACTAAAAAAGTATTCAACATTTATCTGAAATTCAAATTTAACTAGATATCCTATATTTTTATTTGCAAATCTGGCAGCCCTAATTTTAACTTAGTTCCTCATCCCCCTTCCTTCCCAGGGCAGGCTTGACCCAAAGCTAAAAGGATATGGAGTGGGAAGGAAGCATCATCTGCTTTCCTTCTCTCTCCTCACCTTTCTGGTCCTACTCCCCAGCTACTGGCGTTGGAGGAAGGATGAAAAAGGCCAACATCTCTCTTTCCATTATTTCTTTGGTAAATCCTAACTGGTCAAGGATACTGTGTTAGTACAAGTGGTCCAAGAAGTAGAGGCTACAACAGAGTTAGGAGTACAAGATGCTTACTAAGGAATAATGTCTACCAAAGATAAAGGATAGGGTGGGGGAAACAGAAAGGGAAAACCTCAGACTGGGATGCAGGTCTGACAAAGTCTCAGTCAACCAATAAGCAGCTCTGGAGCAAAGATTGCATAGTAGGGGAGTCTCGCACCAGGCAGAAGTGGCCAGGCTTTATATGTCTGCTGTGCTTTGCCACTAACTAGGGGACACCCAGAAAATGCACAGGCCCCAGCTCAAATTCTGCATCTAATCCCAGAGATAGCATAGTTGGAAGCTCTCAGTTAACTGCACTCCCTGTGGTTGAAAAGCAAGTTCCTTCTTGAATGGAGATTTGGGTAGCTCACCACCATGACCACCAAAGTATTTTCTGTGAGTCAGGTGTCCAACTGTCCACCTCTTCTAAGGCTACTACGTGGTTTCTATGTAGAGTTTGATGGGGCCTCACCACAACTCAGTTCTCAGTCTTGAGAGGTCTGGTTCCAGCCTTACTTTTGTCACTTCTGTCCCTGTCTCCTTTAGACTCTTGCTGTTGGGGTACCTTCAGCCAGTGAGTATCTGTGGGACAGGCAGCTGTCTTCTATAGCTCCCGACTCTGGAAAAATGCTTACATCCTTATTCTGATACAGGAAATACAGGCTGCTACACCAAGCCCCATCCTTGTCTCCATTTCTCTCATATTTATTCTTCCCTTGCTCAGTCAGGCACAGGTGACAGATCAGTGTGCCACCTAAACAGATGTGTGGACATCTGTGATACCAAAATGCCAGGCACTCCTTCTTGCAGGCACCTCCCTCAAAACATAGTTTACTGGAGATCCTCTAAGGATCTCGCACATTACTTGACTTGCTGTGGGGAAGGGCAGGATTCACACTTCACAAACACCACATGGCCCACCAGGCCCACAGCTCTCTCTTCTACTATGGAGCTCATGAGATCACACCTGTTTTCTTGAATGAAAGACAAAAGGGCAGAGTTTGAGAACACACTCAGGATTGTATGTAACCTCAGTGTAAACTTATATGAAAGTCATTCTTCGTGCATATTGTAGTAGGAAAACAAAGAATTGAAAACTACTGTTTCAGTACGGGAGGTTCCTCAGAAAGCTAAAAGTAGAACTACTCTACAACCCAGCAACTTCACTATTCGGTATTTATCCAAAGAATACAAAAATAGTTATTCAAAGAGGCACATGTACCGCAATGTTTATAGCATTATTATCAACAATAGCCAAATTATGGAAAGAGACCAAATATCCCTCAACTGATGAATAGAGAAACAACATGTGGTATAGATATAGATAGATAGATAGATAGATAGATATAGATATAGATATATAGAGATGTGGTGTGTGTGTGTGTATATACATGTATATATATAAAACACAATGGACTATTAATCAGTGATCAAAAGGAATGAAATCTTTCTGTTTGCAAGAAATAAGTCAGTCAGAGAAAGACAAATATCATAAGATTTCACTCACATGTGGAATTTAAGAAAAAAAAACACATGAAAATATGGAAAGGGAAGGAAAAATAAAATAAAAACAGAGAGGGAGGCAAACAATAAGAGACTCTTAAATGTAGAGAAAAAAACTAAGGGTTGCTAGAGGGGAGGTGGATGGGGGCATAGGCTAAATGGCTGATAGGGGTTAAGGAGGGCACTTGGAATAATCACTGGGTATTGTATGTAAATGATGAATCACTAAAATCTACTCCTGAAACCAATAATACACTATATGTTAACTAACTTGAATTTAAAAAATAAATAAGACTTTTAAAAACTACTGTTTCAGAGGCAAAATATATAAACAGATCTGGAAATAGTTAAAATCTGGATTTTTTTTTTTTTTTTTTGACAGAGAGAGATCACAAGTAGGCAGAGAAGCAGGCAGAGAGGTGGAAGCTGGCTCCCCACTGAGCAGACAGCCTTATGCAGGGCTCCATCCCAGGACTCCGAGATCATGACCTGAGCTGAAGGCAGAGGCTTAACCCACTGAGCCACCCAGGTACCCCAAAATTGGGATCTTAATTTAAAAAAAAAGAAAGGAAGAAAATGGTATCATAAGTACTCTCTTAAACTTTAGGGAGCACATAGATAAGCAAAAGTAGTTAATCAGTGGCGCCTGGGTGGCTCAGTGGGTTAAAGCCTCTGCCTTCCGCTCAGGTCATGGACTCAGGGTCCTGGGATCCAGCCCCACATTGGGCTCTCTGCTCCACGGGGAGCCTGTTTCCTCCTCTCTCTCTGCCTGCCTCTCTGCCTATTTGTGATCTCTGTCAAATAAATAAATAAAATCTTAAAAAAAAAAAAAGTAGTGGGGTGCCTGGGTGGCTCAGTGGTTAAAGCCTCTGCCTTCGGCTCAGGTCATGATCTCAGGGTCCTGGGATCGAGTCCCGCATCGGGCTCTCTGCTCAGCAGGGAGCCTGCCTCCTCCTCCTGTCTCTCTCTGCCTGCCTCTGCCTACTTGTGATCTGTCAAATAAATTAAAAAAAAAAAAAAGTAGTAATCAGAATAGAGGATATTTGTAATTTGCTTTTCCAGCATTTATTATTTCTTTTCCAAGTCACAACTTAGGGTTACTGCATACAGCTGAACAGGTTGTACATTGAAAAATTTCAGTGGTTGTACACTGCAATCACATCGCAGACTGTGTGAATTGTGACCCTTGAAGTTGTGCAGTATACAACCCACATAATATTTAGAGGAGACCAGGTCACAGCCCTAATTTTCCTTTGTGATTCACTGCTCACCCCATCACAGTCAACATGATCTGATAAGATAATACCCCTGGATTCACAGACCTGTACCCCTGGGGGAAAAAATATATTATATGTTTATAAAAAATAAAATTAAAAAAAAAAAAAAAAAGATAATACCCCTGGGCCTGGAGTTAAAGCACACGACCAGGCATAATGCATCCCATTTTCCTGGCCAATGGTGGGCACATGAACAAAACCTAATCAGTCCAAGCACAGTGGATCTTAAGACTCTTGACAGGAATGTACATTCTCATGCCATAATTTTCCAAATGAAAACCCTGACTTTTTTCACTAAACAATAGTACCTAATGAAAACAGCAACTATCAATAAAATGTGTCAAAATAAAGGAGTTAACTTTTTTCCCAAGCAATAATGGTATCTTCATTAACATAATGACTCTCTTATCTGATCTCTATTGTGCCCACTTGATACCCCTAAGATTGGGTTGCAAAGGATCTGCTAAATATGGTCTTAGAAAAAAGATTTTCTTTGACCAAAACGGAAACTGAACTGGCATTGCCTTAATCTCTAAGTAACCAGCCAAAGCTAATACAAATAGACTTTTATGTATCCAAGACAATGAGTTCCCATCACTACAGGTGATCAAACCTAGGCAGGGTGATTGCTTATAAAGCGCATAGTAGAACAGATTCAAACATCCACTGGGGGTTTGGAATATTACATTGCCAAGGTAATGTCTTCCATGTGGTCTTTTAAATATAAAGATATTCAAACATATGCACACAAACAGAAACATGATATTCTGAGAATTAAATAGATTGTGTTATCGATCTAGCTCCAAAATTTTTTGGAAGAACTAGGGTGTGAAGATGCTTTCCTTTACAGGGTATCATTCAACTGAACTGTGATGCCAGTATGTCAAAATTATGAACCAGATTCTTGGGTGATTTTTCTTCACAATTTTGTTGAGATAGTCTAATTCTTTGTGTATTGTGTTATTTTTATGTTACTAATTTTAAATTTTATGAAGTCTTCTCCCATATATTTTCCCCATGTAGCTATCTAAAAAGCAAATACACAATACAGTGACTATTTTTTTTGTCATTTATGTCTTTTGCTTCACTGACTTATTTACAGATTTATAATTCATTGAATTTTAGTTTGGAAATTAATGCTAAATCAATACTTTGTATAAATTATGATTTTGTCATAAATTATTTTGCAATAGGCTGACCGATGTGATGTAAAACTCTATTGTATATAAATGAAAACATTAAGCAAGTTGAAGGCATAAAATCAGCTAGCACCCTAGCATAGCAGCTTGTGAGTGAGAAATTATATAGCATTTTTATGTAGCATATGGGAAAACTGTGCAGCATGGGGGTTTTGAGTATTAATTCTACAGTTGTACTAAATCTAACATGTCAGTCTCTATCTACATTCTAGCCAGATTTAACGTGCTATGTTTTCGCTGTTGCATTGAATGCTGAATTATCTAAGATGGTGGTGTTTGAGGGAGCCCATCTTCATAAAGCAAGTCTAGACCACTTAGCATCTATACATGGAAATCATTTTAACTACCAAGTATTCTAAAATGTAGTTTTTTTACAAATTTAGGAGTCCTTCCAAATAAAGTATGTATTTTAATTCTACCCTAGTATGGTTAAAGCATTTACTCTCTATGTAATGTGTAATTAGCATCATGGACAATGACACCTTTTTTCTAGGCATGATGGTTGGGAGGCAGGCTACAGTTTTTCAGATATAAGAAAGATATTATATTTTAAAACATTACAGTAAGGCATTGAGAACATATTTAGATCCTTATAGATTTAAGACCCTAACTCAGGAGCATAAAAAATTAATTTCATATCACTAGACTTAATTCCTACTTTGAGCCTCCATTCCACCCAATAGCAACTTAATCTCAGTGAATCCAGAATGTCCCCCTCCTGCCTTTCCTGGGCTGTACCTAAGTTCCAGAGGTGGACATGACATTGAGGCATCTGGGCCGCATCTATTCAAGCTGCCATGTGTTCATTCCTATCTGGGCCCTGCTAGGTATTGGGATGCCTGACTGGTCCTGAGAGTAGGGCCTTTTTGGGTCTGCTGGCCTCTTCAGTAAGGTGGGGTCTCTCTCAGGCCTGTTGCCTACACATTTCATGTTTACATTCATGAATGCTCTTTCCTTGTGCCCACATCCTGCTGGACCCATAAACATTTTATTAGTCCAGAGTGGAGTAAGCAGACTCACCCTTCATCTATTCTTCCAAATCCACTGTTGATGGCATGAACTCCGTATCTTGAATCTTTTAGGCCTTGGGTTTTTCAAACTCAAAAGTTCAGGTTCTTTTAACTCAAAAGCTTTTCACTTTTATCATCCTTTGCTCAAGGAAATGAATGCTGATGATTGCAGAGGAGTGGGGAGTAGATGGAAGGGACTACCGTTTCACCATTTAAGTATGCTTCATTCTGTTGCTCCTTTGAACTCCCTTCACAATTTAAAAAACAAAACCAACCAAACAAAATCCTTTTACATTACTATTTCAGGCTTACCATGAATACAACTAGATTTATATCAGATTGAATTAAGTGTGAAATTTGTTAAAATTGATAGCTGTTTGTTTTTTCTGACACAGTTTAAAATTCTGAAAGAAAATTCAAAATAGCAAACTACTACTAGCTATCATTTCTATCATTTTTTGAGTACATAGCATATGCTAGTGCTATGCTATAAACACTTGCATATATTTCCTTATTTAATTTCTATAGCAACCTTATGAAGGAGGGTATTAGTCCCTCATTTTATATATAGAAAACTGAGGCACAAAGAGGGGAACTAACTAGCTCAGGGTCACACACAGAACCATATAATACTGCCATGTTATACTATGTCAATGAAGAGGAAGGCTGGAATCTGGCAACTGTGTTATTATGTCTCCATTAAAACATTTAAGTCCAGGAAGAAGTGCTCTTTTGAATAAGAAAAGCCAAGAAGTCCTTAGTATGGCTGTCTGGATCCTGGTTCCCACAGCTTATATGAACCAGGACTTACTGTATGAGTAGAATAAACTGGTTGAACTTCATATAATAATTTCTAAGGTCAATTTGCAACATACAAAATTATATACATGAGGAAAACTGCAAAACTCTGATGAATGAAATCAAAGAACTAAATAAATGGAAAGATAGAGTCCATGTTCATAAGTAGAAAAACTCAGTGTTGTCAAGATGCCAGTTCTTCCCAACCTGATCTACAGATCAATCCATCCCAACCTAAACCCTAGGAAATTATGTTGTGGATATTGACAAACTAATTTTGAAGCTCATAGGGAGAGGGAAGAGACCCAGAATAGCCAACTCAATATTAAAAGAGAAGGACACAGGGATGCTGGGTGGCTCAGTCAGTTAAGCATCTGACTCTTGATTTTGGCTCAGGTCGTGATCTCAGGGTGGTGAGATGGAGCCCTGCACTGGGCTCCATGCTGGGTATGGAGTCTGCTTAAGATTCTCTCTCTCCCTTTCCCTCTACCCCTTTCCCCACCATCCCCCACTCACTCTCTCATTCTACCTCTCTTAAAGAAAAAAAAAAAGAGAGAGAGAAAGAGGACACAGTCAGAGGACTGACACTACTTGACTTTAAGATTTACTATAAAGCTACAGTAATCAAGACAATGTGGTATTTACAAAAGTATAGACAAATACATCAATCACACAGAATACAGAGCCCAGAACTACAGTCAACTGATAATACTGATAATAATAATTTTAAATAAGGGGCGCCTGGATGGCTCAGTCAGTTAAGCAACTGTCTTAGGCTCAGGTCATGATTCCAGGGTCCTGAGATCAAGCCCCGCATTGGGCTCCCTGCTCAGTGGGGAGCCTGCAACTCCCTCTGCCTGCCACTCTCCCACTTGTGTGCGCACTTTCTCTCTCTGTCAAATAAATAAATAAAATATTTTTTAAATAATAATAATAGTAGTAAATAATCATAAAATAAATAAAGCCAACTGATTTTTACAAAGGAACAAAAGCAATACATTGGAGAAAAGACAGTCTTTTCAAAAAATGGTGCTAGAACAACTGGACATGCACATGAAAAAAAAAAGAATCTAGACACTAACCTTATATCCTTCCCAAAATTAATTAAAAATGGATCACAGACCTAAATGTAAAACACAAAACTATAAAACTCCTAGAAAATAACATAGGAGGAAACTTAGATGACCTTGGGTTTGGTGATGACTTTTTAGTTGCAACATCAAAGGGATGATCCAAGAAAGAAAAAATTAGTAAGCTGGACTTCATTAAAATTAAAAATTTCTGCTCTGCAAAAGACACTGGCAAGAGAATGAAAAGACAAGCCATATAGTGAGAGAAAGTCTTTGCAAAATGTATTTCAAATAAAGGACTGTTATTCAAAATACATAAAGAACTCTTAAAACTCAACAATAAGAAAACAAACAACCCGATTTAAAAATGGGCCAAAGACCTTACCAGACATCTCACCAAAGAACTCAAATAAGCATATGAAAAGATGCTCTGCATCATATGTCATCAGAGAAATGCAAATTAAAACACTATACAACTACACCACACAACTATTAGAATGGCAAAATCTGTAATACTGATACCAAATGCTGGCAACAATGTGGAGCAACAAGAACTCTCATTCATCACTTCTGGGACTACAAAATAGTATAGCCACTTTGTAAGGTGGTTTCTAACAAAACTAAACATACCCGGGATGCCTGGGTGGCTCCGTGATTTAAAGTCTCTGCCTTCAGCTCAGGTCATGATCCCAGGGTCCTGGGATTGAGCCCCTCATCGCATCAGGCTTTCTGCTCAGCAGGGAGCCTGCTTCCCTTCCTTTCTCTTTGCTGGCCTCTCTGCCTACTTGTGATCTCTGTCAAATAAATAAAATCTTAAAAAAAAAAAAAAAAAAAACTAAACATACCCATACCAAACAATCCAGCAATTGGGCTCCTTGTTATATACCCAAAGGAGTTCTGTATGTTAGTGAATGGACAAATAAACTGTGGAACATTCAAACAATGGAAAAGTATTCAGCACTAAAAAGAAAGTCATGGAGAAAACTTAAATGACTACTACTAAGTGAAAGAAGCCAATCTTCAGACTGTACAATTCCAACCATTTGACATTCTGGAAAAGGAAAACTGTTGAGAGAGTAAAAACATCAGTGTTTGCCAGGGTTTAGCAGGGAGGGAGGGATGAATGGGTGGAACACAAAGAATTTTTAGGTCAGTGAAGAAGCTACTTTATATGATACTATAATGGTGGGTATGTATCATTACACATTTGTCCATACCCATAGAATATACAACAACAAGAGTGAACCATAACGTAAACTATGGACTCTGGATAATAATGATGTATAGATTCAGTAATTCAGTGTAATTCAGTGTAGATTCATCAGTTACAACAAATGTACCACTCTATAGAGGGATATTGATAAAGGGGAAGGCTATGTATATGTGGGGACAGGGGGTACATGGGAATTCTCTGTATCTTCCTCTCAATTTTGCTATGAATGTAAAACCGCTCTGAAAAATAGTCTTTTATTTAAAATTTTTTAAAAATAGTCTATTTTTTAAAAAAGAAAATTATATACAAGCAAGCAATTACTGAAACTGCAGAAGGCCATGAACTGAAGCTGATAAAAAGTGTTAAACAATAGGTGATTATACACACATATACACATCTTATATAGCTGACAATCCCAATTGCTTACAGCAACTTGAACAAATATCTGTAATGAAAATTAAGTTTAGTCGATGCCTTCAAAAATAAAGGCAGCTGGTTTATTTAGTATTATCAATGAGAAAGCTTTGATTTAAAAGCATTGGGTAGAATGAAAAGTTATCTTTATTTCACTACTTTAAACTTTTGCCTTGAAATAAGGCAACAAATGCCACAGTTTTACATTTTTCGTGTGAGGAAATGAATAACATGAAAATGATATTGCATGTCACCATAAAACTTCCAATGGGTCTACTTTAGCCATTTTTTCTCCATCTCACAAAACTGCTTGCACACTCATGCTCTCTCCCTCTGTACTCAAAAGCACCTTTTCTCAAATTTCCTTCCCTTTCTCTTGCTTTTCCTTTATGCTTTACTATTCTTTTCTCAAGTAAAGTAGTCTGTAGGCTTTTCCAGTTTTCAGCCAAAGTAATCCCATATTTGGCTTAGAAAGGTTGGGAGAGCAGGAGCAGCAATGGAAAACACTCATAATTTAACACTTAACATTCAATTTTCCTTCTCACACATATATAGGTATATCTCTTATATGGAGAGTTTTTTATTCTTTTAATAAAAATAAAAATGGTATTATCCTAAACATTCCGCTTTCTAACTGGCTTTTTTTTTTTTTTCATTTAATATATGTTAGAAATCTGTTGATGTCAGTATGAACAAGTCTACATTGAGCCCCATGTTGGTATAGAAATTATTTAAAAAAAAAAAAAAAAAAAGAATGTGAAAAACAACTCAGGGAATGGGAGAAAAACTCTTGCATCTAGAATATATAAAGAACCCCTACAATTCCATTTTTAAAAAAGAAGTAACCCAATTTAAAAATAGGCAAAAGATCTGAATAGACATTTCTCCAAAAAAAAAATGTACAAATGGCCAATAAGCACATGAAAAAATGCTCAACATCACTTGTTATCAGGGAAATACAAATCAAAACCACAATGAGATATACTTTCACATGTACTAGAATGGCTGTAATAAAAAAGATAGATAATAGTAAGTGTTGGAGAGGATGTGGGAAAATTAGAACCCCTATACATTGCTGGTGGGAATGAAAAATGGTATAATTGCTTTGGAAAACAATCTGGGAGTTCCTCAAAGTTTAAACATATAGTTAACACATGACCCAGCAATTCCACTTCTGGGCATATTTCTGAGAGAAATGAAAACATATGTCCATACAAAAACTTATAAATAAATGTCCATAGGAGCATTATTCATAATACCCCAAAGCAGAAATCACTCAAATACCAAGAAAGTGATGACTGAATAAACACAATGAAGCATATTCATACCATGGAATATCACTGAGTAATAAAAAGGAATGAAGTACTCATACATGCTGTAACACAGATGAACCCTGAAAACATGCTAAGCAAAAGAAGCCAGTCATCTGGGGAAGATGGTGTAGTAAGAGTGCCCTAGTGTCACCTCATTCCATTAATACTATGACCAGGTAAAACTCACATCCGTGTAAATAACCCAGAAAACAACCTGAAGACTGGCAGAACAAACTCCACAAGTAAATGTAGAGAAGAAGCCACATCAAAGAAAGTAGGAAGGCAGAGATGCAGTTGGTAACTAAAGAGACTCATGGGGCTGTCTTTGGAGGGAGGGATGCCAAGGGCACAGAGAGGGGAGAGAGATAGACCCCCGCAGCAGGAAGCAAAATGGGAAAGATGAATCCCCATGACATCTGGCTTTGAAAAGCAGAGAGGCTGAATTTCATAAGTTTTTACAACCAATAGGACTTAAAACTTGGAATTTAAAAAAAGTTAGCGGGCTCGGCTCTGGGAGAGACAGAAGGGTAAAAGGAAACTGAGTTCCTGTCCTTAAAGAGACAGTACAATAAACAACCCACAAAGACAGAGCATAGAAGCAGTAATTTTGAAAGGCCTTTGGGATGTATGAGAGGGAGTTATTTACTAAACTCAGAGTGTATCCCAGAGGGACACAATAGCTGGGAAGTCCTTCAGGAACAAAGGAACTGGTGGGTGCCATTTCTCTCCCCACCCTCAGGATAAACACATGGCCACCTGTGGGACTCACTACCTAATTTGCAAGCACTGCCATCCAGCCTCCCTGCACTGTGCTTCTGCCAATCCATCCCTCTAGAAGTCCTGCCTCAGTCCAGGAGCTGCAGAGCCCTTTCCACAGAAAAATGGGGGTGTGCAAAGCTTGCTGGTACCACTGTCCTTCCATATGAGTCCACCCCCATGCTGTGCTTCTGTGAAGCTAGACCACTTCAGTCCTCACACTGAAGGGACGCTCCTGCAGAGGACTGGGGGCAGGCAAAGCTTGGTGGCACCCCTTCACCCCAGAACCGCAGCCCCCAGTGATGTGCTTCAGCAGAACCACCCTCTCCAATACACTCTTGGCCAGAACCAATAAAAGGTGATGCCACAGGTCTGGCAGTGTACAAGCAGCCTCGAAAGTGGCCAGCACTACTCCAAAGTGACTCCTGCCCCAGAGAGAGGGAAAGATAACACACACCAGTCAGATGGAGATCCCAATAGTAGGCTAGAGGCAGACAACTGGTCTGACTGCAAGCCCCACCCACAAATGGAACCTTCTCAGGGCCAACACAGGGAAAGTGCACTACAGTTTGGCACTACTGCATCTCTGGCAAATGACTGGTTTGACACAATTCAAGCCCAAGGCATCCCCAGACTGGCCCACTAACACCACAGGGACAAATGCTACCCACAAAAGGCAGAAAGAGCCACTGCAGACAACTGGACTGATGGAAAAAGCAGCTCAGCCAGAACAGCAAAGCACATGCATCACACATAGGACCCGTGTAGTGCCAGCTTCTGGTGAACAGGGGACACAGCATGTCAGGGCACTGCGGGACTTCTTCATTAGGCCAGTCAAGTGCAGGAGATGTAGAAGTCTCCTAATACACAGAAACACACACAGAGAGTGAGATAAAATAAAGAGACAGAGGAATATGTCACAAATAAAAGAAAAAGACAAAATCATAGTAAGACACCTAGGAGAAACAGAGATATGTAACACGCCTGATAGAGAATTTAAAGTAATAATCATAAAGATGACTCAAAGGACTTGAGAAAAGAGTGGAAGACACCACTTTTTAGATGAGATTTAAAAAGAACCAATCAGAGATGAAGAACACAATAAATGAAATTGAAAGTACACTAGGGGCACCTGGGTGGCTCAGTTGTTTAAGGGTCCAACTCCTGATTTTGGCTCATGTCATGCTCTCAGGGTTATCAAGCTCTGCATCAGGCTCTGCACTCAGCACAGAGTTTGCTTGTTCCTCTTCCTGTACATCTCACCTCTCCTTCTCTCTCCCACTCTCTCCATCTCTCTCAAATAAACAGTCTTTAAAAGAAAATACACTAGGGGTGCCTGGGTGGCTCAGTCAGTTAAGCATCCAACTCTTGGCTTCAGCTCAGGTCATGATCTCATGGGTTGTGGGATCAAGCTCCACCTCACACTCCTCATTCAAGCTGGGAGTCTGCTTGGGTTTCTCTACTTCTCTGCCTGCCCCTCCTCCTGCTCTCTCCTTCTTCCTCTCCCTCTCAAATAAATAAATCTTTTTTAAAAAACATTTTAAAAAGAGGGGCACCTGGGGGCTCAGTCATTGAGCATCTGCCTTTTGCTCAGGTCATGATCCCACCTGGGATCAAGCCCCACATCAGGCTCCCTACTCGGCAGGAAGCCTGCTTTCCTCTCCTACCCTCCCTGCTTGTATTCTTGCTCTGCCTCTCTCTGTCAAACAAATAAATAAAATCTTTTTAAAATGTAAACAAATAAAAATTTTTAAATGTTTAAAAAAAGAAAATACATTAGATGGACTAAATAGCAGACTCAATGAAGAGGAATAAATCAGTCACCTAGAAAACAGGGTAATGGAAAGTAATCAAGTTGAGCAAGTAAGAAAAAAAAATATGCAAAATGAGAAGAGACTTAGGGAAATCAGTGACACCATTAAATTTAATAACATTTACATGATAGGGATCCCAGAAGGAGAAGAAAAAGTAAAGGGGGCAGAAAATTTATTTGAAGAAATAACATTTGAAAACTTCTCAAATCTGAGGAAGGAAACAGAAATCCAGATCCAGGAAGCACAAATATCCCCCTACAAAATCAAGCCAAGGCAATCCACACCAAGACACATAGTAATTAAGATGACAATAAATAGTGATACAGAAAGAATTTCAAAAACAGCAAGAGAAAAGACAGCAGTTAAACACAAGGGAAACCCCGTAAGGATATCAGCTGATTTTTCAGCAGAAACTTTGCAGGTCAGAAGACAGTGGCATGTTATATTCAAAGTGCTGAAAGAAAAAAATCTGCAGCCAAGAATACTCTATCCAGCAAGGCTATCATTCAGAATAGGAGAGATAAAGAGTTTCCCAGACAAACAAAGTTAAAGGAATTCATGAGCCCCTACACCAGCTCTACAAGAAATGTCAAAGGGGACCCTTTGAGTGGAAAGGAAAGACCATACCCAAGAATAAGGAAAGAAGGAAGCACAAAAGCAGTAAAAATAAGTCTATCTGTAAAAATCAGTCAAGGGATTCATAAAATGAAGTAAAGAATGACATATATACCTAAAATGTGGGGAGAGGAGTAAAGAATGGGTTCAAATTTAAATGACTATCAACTTAATACAGACTGTAGATACAGAACATGTTATACACAAACTGAATGGTAACCACAAATCAAAAAACAATAATAGACATGCAAAAAATAAAGAGAAAGGAATCCAAATATATGACTAAAGAAAGCAAACTAATCTCCAGAGAGGAGACCAAAAGAAGAAAAGAGAGAAACTACAAAAACAACCATAAAACAAATAATAAAATGACAATAAATACATACCTGTTAATAATTGCTTTGAATGTAAATGGACTAAATGCTCCAATCAAAAAACATAAGGAGATGGAATGGATACATATTATAAATATATAAATTAATATATTATAAATATATTATAAGTATATATAAATCATAAAATATATAACATATTTTAAATATATTATAAATAAATACTATAAATAATACATAATATAAATTATAAATATGTATTATAAATGTAAATATATAATATATTGTAAATATATTGTGTATAAATATGATATATAAAATATATGTTATTAATATAATATATAATATATAAGAATAATGTTATATTAATATCATTATTATTTGTGATATTCACAAATCAATAAAGGTGATACATCATATCAATAAGAGAAAGGATAAGAATCATATGATCATTTCAATAGATGCAGAGTGTTCTTCTCCCTTTCCCTCTGCCTGCCACACCCCCAGCTTGTGCATGTGCTCTTTCTCTTTCTGTCAAACAAATAAATAAAATCTTTTAAAAAAAAGCAACACGTGTTGGCGAGGATGTAGAGAAAGGGAACAATCATGTACTGTTGATGGGAATGCAAACTAGTAAAGCGACTGTGGAAAACAGTATGGTTTCCTCAAAAATTAAAAATAGAACTACCCTACAGTCCAGTAGTAGCTCTACTAGGTATTTATACACATCCAGTAATAGCACTACTAGGTATTTATCCCCCAAATATAAAAACACTAATTCAAAGGGATTCATGCATCCCTGTGTTTTTGAAGCATTATTTACAATAGTCAAATTATGAAAGCAGCCCAAGCATCCATCAATAGATGAATGGATTAAGATGTGATAGATATACAAAACAGAATATATTCAGCCATAAAAAAGAACAAAATCCTGCCATTTCCAACAACATGGATGGACCTAGAGAGCATAATGCTAAATGAAGTCAGTTAGAAAAAGACAAATACTGTATGATTTCACTCATATGTGGAATTTAAGAAACAAAACAAAGGAATAAAAGAGAGAGACAAACCAAGGAACAGACTCTTTTTTAAAAAATATTTTATTTATTTATTTGACAGAGAGAGAGATCACAAGTAGGCAGAGAGGCAGGCAGAGAGAGAGGGAAGCAGGCTCCCTGCTGAGCAGAGAGCCCAACATGGGCCTCGATGCCAGGACCCTGGGATCACGACCTGAGCCAAAGGCAGAGGCTTAACCCACTGAGCCACCCAGGCACCCAAGGAGCAGAGTATTACTTATGGAGAACAAACAGTTACCAGGTGGATGGGAGGATGGGTGAAATAGGTGATGGGAATTAAAGAGTACACTTACCATTATGAGCACTGAGCAATGTATACAATTGTTGAATCACTACACATCTGAAACTAATACAACACTGTATGTTTGCTATAGTAGAATTAAAATAAAAACCTAAAAAAGAAAAGAAGAAATAAATTAATAGAAAAGTAAAAAATGCTAGTCACAAAGACTACCTATTTTATTATTCCATTTATATGAAATGTCCAGAATAGGCAAACCCACAGAAACAGAAAGTAGATCAGAGGTTACTTAGGGTTGGGATATGGACAAAATGGGACTATTAGTGGGAATGGAGCCTCTTTTGGGGGAGTAATAAAATGTTCAAAAATTGATTGTGATGATGGTTGCACAACTCTGAACATATTAAAACCCAATGAAATAACACTTTAATGGGTGAATTGTATGGTATATGACATACCTCAATAAAGCTGTTACATTTCCAAAATTCTTGTGTCTGGCTTTGTTCTAGGTGATGCAAATACACTAGTTGACACATGTCTTCCATTTACCCTTCCAGATTCACTCCTCAGCCTTCACCACTCTGCACTCTGCTCTTAGAGACTTACCTAACAGTCCATATCAAAAGGGTTCTCATGCTTTGGTTGGGTTTGGCCAATGGAGTTCAGGCAGGAGAACACAGTGGAAAAGAAGATGGGGTTAGGGTATTTAATTCTTTTGGCTTGCTCACTGAAAGGACACATTGGGCCTGCTGTGTCTCTCCAGGGAGAGTTACTGATCTTTCAAGGCAGCCAACTTTGTGTACTACCTCTTTTACGTTCTACTAACTACTATAACTATTTTCCAGCCATTTGGGGCCTATAGATGGTAACTTCACAAATGCTCCAGGGTTTCCCCATACTTGCCTCTTTGTAAATAACCCCCTAAAAAAAATAACCAGTTTGTAAAAAAAGAACTTTCTTGGGATTTTTCTGTACCATCCGTTTTCTATTGAGACCCTTGCTAAACAGACAGGGCCCCTGCTATCCCAGAGCTTTCATTCCAATGATCAAAGGAAAGAAATAAAATAATAAGAATATTCCAAGTAGAGGGAACAGAAAGTATAATGGTGCTGTTCCAGGCAGACATTTGGTATGTTTGTTGTGCAGAAAGACCAGTGTGACCAATGTGCAATGACTTAATGGGGAGTAATAAGAAATTAAGTTAAGTGGTGGGCAGGGCCAAATTATAGTCATATGCATGCTATTAAATTTTTACTTGTCTGATATATTTAACTAAATACAGACAAAACATAAATAGAAACACAACTTTTAGTATTTATAATGTTATCTAGTATTTGCATCCCTGATTTGAAAATCACTTTGGGGTGCCTGGCTGGCTCAGTCAGTAGTCTTGATCTCAGAGTCATGAGTTCAAGCCCCACATTAGGCATAGAGCTTACTTAAATAAAATTAATAAATAAAAATTCCATGCTTTGTATTAAAGTAGTGCCAACTACCTTCAGGGACTGGAAAAGGCTTAATTTCTGATTCATAAAATACAAATAAATCAGGGACCACATATACAGCCATGCCATATATACATATATATGTCATTAATAAGAAAAATCAGAAAATAAGATTCATAACAGACTTTCTTTTTCACCATCTACCCCCTTAAATGAGAGATCTTATTTCTTGAGAGCCCTAGGTTTTGTTTTGTTTCATTTTTTACTTTGTTTTTGAAAAAAAGTGAGTTTAATATTTAAGGAAAGAGATCCTTTGCAAAAGTAGGAATGTGGAACTGGCCAAGTTGTATGGGGTGCATAATGAAGGAAATCTTCCTATGACAATGGTAGCACTTAAGTTGAAGAAAATTTGCCTATAAAACAAATACTGTCATATATAGACTGATTTTGGGTAAGGGAGTATCTATACCCTATATTCTTATTATAGTTCCTCTCTAATAAAATCTTTTATTAGACGTTTATAAGCCTTCTCTGAAAATTCCACAGGCAGCCTGGTAACTTTATATTTATATGAAAGCCAAAGAACAAACTAAGAATATATTCCAAGATTCAAACATGGTGAAAAGATTAAGTATCGTAACCACAGAAATCAGTTGAGAATCAGGTTTAAGTATATATAAAGCACAATTAACACTTTGTGGGGATACTTGGCTGACTCAGCTGGAAGAGCATGTGACTCTTGATGTCAGGATCCAGGGTTTGAGTCTCATGTTGGGAGTAGAGATTACTTAGAGCTACCCTATGACCCAGGAATTGCATTACTAGATATTTATCCAAAAGAAACAAACATAGGGATTCAAAGGGACACATGCATCACAATATTTATATAATAATGTCCAAAATAGCCAAAATATGAAAAGAGTCCAGATGTCCATTGACAGACGAATAGTTAAATAAGATGTGGTATATATGAGTCCCAGGCAAGCTCACAAGGCCCAACTGGGAACTGGCACACTGAGTGCTTGGAAGAAATGAGAGGGCCCGTGGCCAGTGATCACCCCTGATTTGTGCTATTACTGCAGGAGTACCTGTGTTTACACAGGACATTTAGCTTTAGAAAGGTCTAGGAACTTCTAGTCTTGAAGCATCCCCAGGGAACACCTGAGACTAGCTCTTACAGGGAAGGGGTATGCTCAGTGCAGCTTCATTTGCACCATATCCTGTCTGAACACTTGGTGACAACCCAGCCCTGACTTGTGGGGCCCCTGGTGAGGGGTGGGGATGCCAGAGCAGATAAACAGAATGCATAGCTGGGGAGGGTGGCAGCTCTTCCTCCCAAAACCAGGGGAGCTTGGCTGGGCTCTCAATGACTTACATACTCATTCTTGCCCCAGAAATGATGGCAACGTTCCCATCTGCCTCCAACTCTGTTCAGGACTTTGGGAGAAGGGTGAGGGTCAGAGAGACAAGAAGAAGCGTACACACACACACACGTGTACATGCGCATGCACGCACACACACACACACACACACACACACACACACAGGAATATTACTCAGCCATCAAAAAGAATGAAATCTTGCCACTTGCCACAATGTGGATGGAACTAAAGGGTCTTACGCTAATAAAATAAGTTGGAGAAAGATAAATACCATATGATTCATTCATATGTGGAATTTTTTTAAAGATTTTACTTAATTATTTGACAGAGAGAGATCAAAAGTAGGCAGAGAGACAGGTAGAGAGAGAGGGAAGCAGGCTCCCCGCTAGGCAGAGAGCCTGACACGCGGCTCAATCTCAGGACCCTGGGATCATGACTGGAGCTGAAGGCAGAGGCTTTAACCCACTGAGCCACCCAGGCGCCCCTCATATGTGGAATTTAAGAAACAAAACAGATTAACATAGGGGAAGGAAAGGAAAAATAAAATAAGATGAAATTAGAGAGGAAGGCAAACCATAAGAGATGCTGAACTCTAGGAAACAAACTGAATTGCTGGTGGGGAGGTGGGTATGAGGAAGGAGTAATTGGGTGAATGGGCATTAAGAAGGGCACTTGATGTTATGAGCACTGGGTGTTAGATGCAACTGATGAATCACTAAATTCAGTATGTGTTAATACAGTATATACAAATACTGCATTTTTTTTTAACAAATCGAAGGTTGATAACAACCCTGCACCGAGCAAGTTTATCAGCACCATTTTCTAATAAATACAGTTAATATACTGTATTATATATGTAATATAATATAATATATATGTAATATACTGTATAATAATACAGTATATGTTAACTAAACAGAATTTAAATGAAGAATGTTTTAAAATTATAAAAAATTTTTAAATTTTTTTTTAAAAATTAAAAAAAAAGGTGGAGAGAGAAGCTGAATTGAATCAACAAAATTACTTTGTAAATAGCAAAACATAGATCTCCTCTGTATTCTAAACAATAAAACACATGTGGTGTTGTATTTTGTTGTTGTTATTTTTTAATGTGGTGTTATATTTAAAAAAAAGAAAAAAAAACAGGGGCACCTGGGTGGCTCAGTTGGTTAATTGTCTCCCTTCAGCTCAGGTCATGATTTCAGGGTCCTGGGATTGAGCCCTGCATCGGGCTTTCTACTCAGAAGCAAGTCTGCTTCTCCCTCTCCCTCTAATCTCTCTCACTTTCACTCTCTCTCAAATAAGTAAAAAATAATAAGAAGAAGAAAGAAAGAAAGAAAGAAAGAAATCTTTAAAAAAAAAAACACTTTGTGGAGCAAATATTCATAAAAATAAACATTCTAAATAATTGTTTCTACATATTTTATAAATAAGTTATACAATACGCTCGGTAAAGATTTGAATTAAGAAGTTGCCAGGATGAGAGTCAAGTCTCCAGCATAAATTCACTGAAAAGGGACTGTTGTACAATCTTTCAAAAAATACTAATACTCTATTTACTCTAAATAATAGGGCATACAAAGTCACAATATCTTTGGGCCTTAATTCTTCCATCAGTATATCTGTATAGTATTGGTTTTGACTTACTAAAAATCTAAGTCCTAGCAAGAAATGCTTATGCACTTCCAGTTTCTGACTGATTAGAGCGCCCTCATGTGTGTCTTTCTTGTAATGTTTTAAATAACTTAAAATTGTTTATCTCACAGCAATACAATTATAATACCTTTATTTTCCCATTTATAATGGTTTCAAGTACCACTCAGTAAATGATAAAGAGTGTGATTCATACTACTACAGTTCACTATCAAGCTTTTCATATGCCAAATTTTATTCTAAAGTAGTAAAGTTATTGTGCTGGTTTATATTTTAATGACTTAAAGTGTTTTTCCCTTAAAACTTCCAAGATAAGCTTTTCATTACAATATTATTTTATCATGTCTGAAAAAAATATGCAGCCAATGAAGTTGTCAATTATATGTGATAGCTTTTTAGGGGTGGAGAACAGCTCAAATGGACATTTCTAACTCAGTTTTTCCAAATAAAAATTTACTTAAGTCACTGCAGAGATTTCTTCCTACTTGAAAAGACTATATTGCAGGGAGCCACAAGAGAATCTCATTTAAAAAAAAAAACTATACATAAAATTTTAAAATCTCATAAATCCAACCATATTTTAAATGGCATTCATCCAACAAATATTTATTGAGGGGCCCCACTGTGTGCCAGGTATGAGATGTCAAACTGAAGGAACCCAAAGCTACTAAAGTAGAGCAAAAAAGTACTGTTTTTTTTCTTACTTCTATAAAATGACTTACTAATAACCACTTCACCCAAGAGAGTTGCTGTAAAGATCTAATAACATGACATAAGCAACCACATTTTTTAAAGAGAGAAGTCTTATTAAAATGTTTACAAGAGAAACCTTGGTGAAGACATATTTTAGGCATTGTTTTGTGTGTGGAAAATTCTTGAATGTGAGGCTCTACTGATTTTAACAAAATTTTTCTTCAAATTTTCATGAGAGAAAGTGGGAAGAGAATATTATGTCACCTAAGAAAGAAAGTCTAAACTATTCTTCATCGCCTCTTATGCATTTTTTTCTTAGCAACAAGGCATGGATTGGTTGGTGGTTACACCAGCTAAGTCAAGAAGTCAGACTGGCTATAATGGACTAGCTAAATGGGGCAGTGATGCTACCCTGGCAGAACCCAGAGTTTTCATCTTACCAAATCCCTGAAACCAACACAAGCAACCCATCTTATTCAAACAAAGGTAGCATATGAAATGATTCTCAATGACTCTGATTCTACTCCCCATGGAAAAATGAATAGACTGTTTGTATCCTTCCACCAAGACTTAGAATTCATTTCCTATTTCCAACTTCCTTTCCATCTCTCACATATCCACAGCCTCCCTTCCTGCTATCCTCTTCCCATTCAGAATCCTTCACTGCATCTGGAGAAAAGTTCCACACCTCACAATTCTGTCTTCTCCGTGACCCAGTTTAAGTTGTTTTCATATGGCCTATTGTTTGACTGTTTCCAACCTTTGAAAGTGTCATGATTTTCCCCACCTCCAATTTTTAAATTGTTATGGAAATTACTTAACATATCAAAAAAGTAGATGAAAATGTATAATGAATCCCCCACATACCCATTACCCAGCTTTAACTACTACCAACATACGGGCAATTGTAAGCAGCGTAACTTGGTTAAAATATAGCATGAGAGTGGTTAGTGATTAGACAATCAAACAGAATTTCTGAAGTGAAAAATATATTTGAAAGTACAAAATCAATGCAAAGATTAAATAGCTGAACAGTTCAGTGGAATAATTACCTAGAAGACAGCCAAAGAAGTTACCTAGAATGTAACACAGACACAAAGAAATGGAAAGGATGAAAAAAAGAAAGTGCCATTGATGATAAAGTGCAAAGGTCCAATGTACATTTGGAGTTCCAGAAGAAGAAAATGGAGAAAACGGAACAGAGGCCATATTTGAAAAATTATGACTGAGAATTTTCCAGAATTAATAAAACTCAAATTCTTAGTTTGAAGAAACTATGATTCCCAATGTAAAGAAATGAAAAGAAATCCACTCAAGATACATCATAGTGAAACTACAGAAAACCAAATAAAAGAAGATCCTGTAACCGCAGAAAGACAACTTACCTACAAAAAAAAAAAAAAAAAAAATGAAAGTGATAGGACATTCCAGCAACAGTAGAAGCCAGAAGATAGTGAAATACACATACTTCATTTTATTGCACTTCACTTTACTGTGTTCCACAAATACTGCATTTTTTTTTTTAACAAATCGAAGGTTGATAACAACCCTGCACCGAGCAAGTTTATCAGCACCATTTTCTAATAAAATTTGCTTATTTCTTGTCTCTGTGTTACATTTCGGTAATTCTCACAATATGTTAAATTTTTCCACTATTATTATATTTGTTACAGTGATCAGTGTTCTTTGATGTTACTACTGGAGCCTGAAGATGTGGTAAATTGCTGCAATCTCATGATAAAACTTTAGTGAATGAGGACTTCTTTCTTATGGATGAGCAAAGACAGTGGGTTTTTTGAGATGGACTCTACTCCTGGTAAAGGTACTGTGAAGACTATTGAAATGACAACAGATGGTTTAGAATATTCATAAACTTAGTTGATCAAACAGTCACAGGGCTTGAGACAATTGAGTCCAAGTTTGAAAGAAGCCCTACTGTAGCTCTATCAAACAGCATCACATATTACAGAAAAATCATCCTATGAAAGGAAGAGTGTCAATCGACATGGCAACAAGCTTCATTGCTCTTTTATGTTAAGAAATTGCCACAGTCACCCCAAAGATACAGATGTAGTGAAAAGAAGGGCCATCTGTACCCCAGTGTTTATAGCAGCAATGGCCATGGTCGCCAAACTGTGGAAAGAACCAAGGTGCCCTTCAACGGACAAATGGATAAGGAAGATGTGGTCCATATACACTATGGAGTATTATGCCTCCATCAGAAAGGATGAATACCCAACTTTTGTAGCAACATGGACGGGACTGGAAGAGATTATGCTGAGTGAAATAAGTCAAGCAGAGAGAGTCAATTATCATATGGTTTCACTTATTTGTGGAGCATAACAAATAACATGGAGGACAAGGGGAGTTAGACAGGAGAAGGGAGTTGAGGGAAATTGGAAGGGGAGGTGAACCATGAGAGACTATGGACTCTGAAAAACAATCTGCGGGTGGGGGGGTGGGAGGTTGGGGGAACTAGGTGGTGGGTATTAGAGAGGGCACGGATTGCATGGAGCACTGGGTGTGGTGCAAAAACAATGAATACTGTTATGCTGAAAATAAATTTAAAATTTTTTTTAAAAAAGAGGAAAAAAAGAAGAAGAAGAAAAAAAAAGAAATCGCCACAGTCACCAGCCACCCCAATCTTTAGCAATCGCCACTCTGTTCAGTCCTCAGCCATCAACACGGAAGCAAGACCCTCCACCAGCAAAAAGATTATGACTTACTGAAAACTCAGATGATGGTTAGGATTTTCTAGAAATAAAGTTTTTCTTAGAGAAGGGAGGGGCAGAAGGAGAGAGGGAATTTTTATTTAGTTATTTTTTAAGATTTTACTTATTTGTCAGAGAGAGAGAGTACAACTAGGGAGAGCGGCAGGCAGAGCAGGCAGAGCAGGCAGAGGAAGAAACAGGCTCCCAATTCGGGGCTTGATACCAGGACCCTGGGATCATGGCCCAAGCCATCGGTGGGCGCTTAACTGACTGAGCCATCCAGGCATCCTGAGAGAGAATCTTAAGCAGGCTCCACATCCAGCACAGAGCCCAATGCAGGGCTCAATCCCATGACCCTGAGATCATGACCTGAGCCGAAATCAAGAGTCAGACAGTAAACCAAGTGAGCCACCCAGATCCAAAAGTATTTTTTAATTAATTTAATTAATCCTAAAGTATTTTTATTTTTTTTAAGATTTTATTTATTTATTTGAGAGAGAGAATGAGAGACAGAGCATGAGAAGAGGGAGGGTGAGAGGGAGAAGCAGACTTCCCGCCAAGCAGGAAGCCCGATGTGGGACTCGATCCCAGGACTCCAGGATCATGACTTGAGCTGAAGGCAGTCACTTAACCAACTGAGCCACCCAGGCGCCCAATCCTAAAGTATTTTTAAATTAACGTATGCCCATTGTATTTTTAAACATAATGCTATCATACACTTAATTAGCATAAACAAATTTTATATGCACTGGGAAACCAAAAAATTAAATTTACTTGCTTTATTGAGATATTTGCTTTACTGCCAGGGTCTGCAATCAAACCTGCAATATCTCTGAGGTATGTCTGGTTATATCTCTAAAGTCTGAGAGGAAAATAATTGTCAACCTAGAATTATGTCCTAGCAAAACCACCTCAAGAAAGATCTTGAAACAATGCTATTTATGGAAGATACCAGCGGCAGGTCAAATACCCTAAAGGTTAATTCTTTTGTTTAAATTTCTCTAATTTATTTGACAGAGAGAGAGAGAGAGCCCAAGCTGGGGAGGGAAAAGCAGGCTCCCCACTGTGCAGGGAGCCTGATGTGGGGCTCAATCCCAGGACCTGGGATCATGACCTGAACCAAAGCAGAGGCTTCATAACTGAGCCACCCAGGCTCCCATCATAAAAGTAATTCTTGAAGTTTCTAATGAGAAATTCTGAGGAAGTAGGGTTATAAAAGTTACGAACATTCATAGAACACAAATAGACTAAAGGGACAATGGCTCTAGCCACAGCCATCAAAACCTCACCTCAATTTTTACTCTGTGGAACATTTTGGTTACATGTGAGGCATAAGGTTCACTTTTGTAGATTTCAGGGAAGAAAACATTTCTGCTCAGTCTCCTCATGTTACCAACCTATAAAGGCTTTCTTGGGTCCCTTTGTTCTTAGAAGGAGTGGTTAAAGTAATTGGTCAGGGTCCAAGGCATTCACTGGGATCTTACTGCTTCCTCCTGACGTGGAACTCTTTTCTTTTTTGCCTCATACTGGGGCCTCACCTGCTGTGTCATGTTGGTTTCAGGGAGAAGGGAGAAGTTCAACATAACAGAGTTCCCCAGCAGTAATTATTGGATTTTCATTTCATATATGTAGCTCCCTATAATTCCTGGCACACTTGCCTTTTTTGCAAAGTGATTTGCTTTTCCTTCCTGGTGAAGTAAAGTCTTAACCTACTGGAGAGTTTAAATCTATTTCTCTATCCCCTTGAATCCTAGACTTGGCCAGGTGACTTCCTTTGGCCAATGGGAGGGTACAAATGTGGCACAAGCATAAGGTATAATAATTGCATTTTGGAACTTGCTCTCTCTCGCTGCTAGGAACTCTTCCACCACTGTGTGAACAAAACCCCAGACCAGCCTCCTGGAGAATGAAAGATCATGTGAAGGAGCCTCTGGTTATCCCAACCATTCTAGCTGAGGCCCCGAGATACATGACTGAGGCCATCCTAAATCATCCAGTCCCAGCTGAGCTGGCCCAGACTAGAACTACCCTCAGAATTACGAGAAATAGGGGTGCCTGGGTAGCTCAGTGGGTTAGGTCTTTGCCTGCAGCTCAGGTCATGATCAGGGTCCTGGGATCAAGCCCTGCATTGGGCTCTCTGCTCAGTGGGGACCCTGCTTCTCCCTCTCTCTCTGCCTGCCTCTCTGCCTACTTGTGATCTCTCTCTCTGTCAAATAAATAAAATCTTTAAAAGTAAAATAAAATAAAATAAAATCCCGATTTCTTAAAAAAAAAAAAAAAAGAATTATGAGAAATACTGTCCGTTGTTTTAAACCACTAAATTTAGATGATTTTGTTTCACAGCAAAAGACAACTGATTTACTGGTATAACATACAAACAAATAAAACAAGCGACAAAACCCTGAATGTAATCAGTGGAAAATGGTAAATGAATTTATATCCCTGTTAAAGACTATTATGCAACTATTAAGTATTGGGATCTTCATCTTTTAGTTCAGAGTAATACTGTCCAAAAGAAATTTAATTATGTCACATGTGCAATTTTAAGTTTTAAGTAGCTACATTAAGAACAGCAAAAGGAGACACCTGGGGGGCTCAGTGGGTTAAGCCGCTGCCTTTGGCTCAGGTCATGATCCTAGGGTCCTGGGATCAAGTCCCACATTGGGTTCCTTGCTCAGTGGGGAGCCTGCTTCTCTCTCTGCCTCTGCCTGCCACTCTGCCTGCTTGTGCATGCTCTCTCTCTCTGACAAATAAATAAATTAAAAAAAAAAAAAAGAACAGCAAAAGGAAACAATGAAATTAATTTTTTTTATTTTTAAAGTTATTTTTTATTTTTTATAAACATATAATATATTTTTATCCCCAGGGGTACAGGTCTGTGAATCGCCAGGTTTACACACTTCACAGCACTCACCATAGCACATACCCTCCCCAATGTCCATAACCCCACCCCCCAACCCTCCTCCCCCCATCAACCCTCAGTTTGTTTTGTGAGATTAAGAGTCACTTATGGTTTGTCTCCCTCCCAATCCCATCTTGTTTCATTTACTCTTCTCCTACCCCCTTAACCCCCCAATGTTGCATCTCCTCTCCCTCATATCAGGGAGATCATATGATAGTTGTCTTTCTCCAAATGACTTATTTCACTAAGCATGATACCCTCTAGTTCCATCCACGTCGTCGCAAATGGCAAGATTTCATTTCTTTTGATGGCTGCATAGTATTCCATTGTGTATATATACCACATCTTCTTTATCCATTCATCTGTTGATGGACATCTAGGTTCTTTCCATAGTTTGGCTATTGTAGACATTGCTCCTATAAACATTCGGGTGCACGTGCCCCTTCGGATCACTACATTTGTATCTTTAGGGTAAACACCCAGTAGTGCAATTGCTGGGTCATAGGTATCTTTAGGGTAAACACCCAGTAGTGCAATTGCTGGGTCATAGGGTAGTTCTATTTTCAACAGTTTGAGGAACCTCCATGCTGTTTTCCAGAGTGGTTGCACTAGCTTGCATTCCCACCAACAGTGTAGGAGGGTTCCCCTTTCTCCGCATCCTTGCCAGCATCTGTCATTTCATGACTTGTTAATTTTAGCCATCCTGACTGGTGTGAGGTGATATCTCATTGTGGTTTTGATTTGTATTTCCCTGATGCTGAGTGATATGGAGCACTTTTTCATGCGTCTGTTGGCCATCTGGATGTCTTTTTTGCAGAAATGTCTGTTCATGTCTTCTGCCCATTTCTTGATTGGATTATTTGTTCTTTGGGTGTTGAGTTTGCTAAGTTCTTTATAGATTTTGGTCACTAGCCCTTTATCTGATATGTTGTTTGCAAATATCTTCTCCCATTCTGTCAGTTGTCTTTTGATTTTGTTAACTGTTTCCTTTGCTGTGCAAAAGCTTTTGATCTTGATAAAATCCCAATAGTTCATTTTTGCCCTTGCTTCCCTTGCCTTTGGCGATGTTCCTAGGAAGATGTTGCTGCGGCTGAGGTCGAAGAGGTTGCTGCCTGTGTTCTCCTCAAGGATTTTGATGGATTCCTTTCTCACATTGAGGTCTTTCATCCATTTTGAGTCTATTTTCGTGTGTGGTGTAAGGAAATGATCCAATTTCATTTTTCTGCATGTGGCCGTCCAACTTTCCCAACACCATTTATTGAAGAGGCTGTGTTTTTTCCATTGGACATTCTTTCCTGCTTTGTCGAAGATTAGTTGACCATAGAGTTGAGGGTCTATTTCTGGGCTCTCTATTCTGTTCCATTGATCTCTGTGTCTGTTTTTCTGCCAGAACCATGCTGTCTTGATGATGACAGCTTCGTAATAGAGCTTGAGGTTTGGAATTGTGATGCCACCGACTTTGGCTTTCTTTTTCAATATTCCTTTGGCTATTTGAGGTCTTTTCTGGTTCCATATAAATTTTAGGATTATTTGTTCCATTTCTTTGAAAAAAATGGATGGTACTTTGATAGGAATTGCATTAAATGTGTAGATTGCTTTAGGTAGCATAGACATTTTCACAATATTTATTCTTCCAATCCAGGAGCATGGAACATTTTTCCATTTCTCTGTGTCTTCCTCAATTTCTTTCATGAGTACTTTATAGTTTTCTGTGTATAGATTCTTAGCCTCTTTGGTTAGGTTTATTCCTAGGTATCTTATAGTTTTGGGTGCAATTGTAAATGGGACTGACTCCTTAATTTCTCTTTCTTCTGTCTTGTTGTTGGTGTAGAGAAATGCAACTGATTTCTGTGCATTGATTTTATATCCTGACACTTTACTGAATTCCTGTACAAGTTCTAGCAGTTTTGGAGTGGAGTCTTTTGGGTTTTCCACATATAGTATCACATCATCTGCAAAGAGTGATAGTTTGACTTCTTCTTTGCCGATTTGGATGCCTTTAATTTCCTTTTGTTGTCTGATTGCTGAGGCTAGGACTTCTAGTACTATGTTGAATAGAAGTGGTGATAATGGACATCCCTGCCATGTTCCTGACCTTAGTGGAAAAGCTTTCAGTTTTCCTCCATTGAGAATGATATTTGCGGTGGGTTTCTCATAGATGGCTTTGATAATATTGAGGTATGTGCCCTCTATCCCTACACTTTGAAGAGTTTTGATCAGGAAGGGATGCTGTACTTTGTCAAATGCTTTTTCAGCATCTATGGAGAGTATCATATGGTTCTTGTTCTTTCTTTTATTAATGTGTTGTATCACACTGATTGATTTGCAGATGTTGAACCAAACTTACAGCCCTGGAATAAATCCCACTTGGTCGTGGTGAATAATCCTTTTAATGTACTGTTGAATCCTATTGGCTAGTATTTTGGTGATAATTTTTGCATCTGTGTTCATCAAGGATATTGGTCTATAGTTCTCTTTTTTGATGGGATCCTTGTCTGGTTTTGGGATCAAGGTGATGCTGGCCTCATAAAATGAGTTTGGAAGTTTTCCTTCCATTTCTATGTTTTGGAACAGTTTCAGGAGAATAGGAATTAGTTCTTCTTTAAATGTTTGGTAGAATTCCCCCAGGAAGCCATCTGGCCCTGGACTTTTGTTTGTTTGGAGATTTTTGATGACTGTTTCAATCTCCTTACTGGTTATGGGTCTGTTCAGGCTTTCTATTTCTTCCTGGTTCAGTTGTGATAGTTTATATGTCTCTAGGAATGCATCCATTTCTTCCAGATTGTCAAATTTGTTGGCGTAGAGTTGCTCATAGTATGTTCCTATAGTTGTCTGATTTCTTTGGTGTTAGTTGTGATCTCTCCTCTTTCATTCATGATTTTATTTATTTGGGTCCTTTCTCTTTTCTTTTTGATAAGTCTGGCCAGGGGTTTATCAATCTTATTAATTCTTTCAAAGAACCAGCTCCTAGTTTCGTTGATTTGTTCTATTGTTTTTTTGGTTTCTATTTCATTGATTTCTGCTCTGATCTTTATGATTTCTCTTCTCCTGCTGGGTTTAGGGTTTCTTTCCTGTTCTTTCTCCAGCTCCTTTAGGTGTAGGGTTAGGTTGTGTACCTGAGACCTTTCTTATTTCTTGAGAAAGGCTTGTACCGCTATATATTTTCCTCTCAGGACTGCCTTTGTTGTGTCCCACAGATTTTGAACCGTTGTGTTTTCATTATCATTTGTTTCCATGAATTTTTTCAATTCGTCTTTAATTTCCTAGTTGACCCATTCATTCTTTAGAAGGATGCTGTTTAGTCTCCATGTATTTGGGTTCTTTCCAAATTTCCTCTTGTGATTGAGTTCTAGCTTCAGAGCACTGTGGTCTGAAAGTATGCAGGGAATGATCCCAATCTTTTGATACCGGTTGAAACATGATATAGGACCGAGGATGTGATCTATTCTGGAGAATGTTCCATGTGCACTAGAGAAGAATGTGTATTCTGTTGCTTTGGAATGAAATGTTCTGAATATATCTGTGATGTCCATCTGGTCCAGTGTGTCATTTAAGGCCTTTATTTCCTTGTTGATCTTTTGCTTGGATGATCTGTCCATTTCAGTGAGAGGAGTGTTAAAGTCCCCTACTATTATTGTATTATGGTTGATGTGTTTCTTTGATATTGTTATTAATTGGCTTATATAGTTGGCTGCTCCCACGTTAGGGGCACAGATATTTAAAATCGTTAGATCTTCTTGTTGGACAGATCCTTTGAGTATGATATAGTGTCCTTCCTCATCTCTTATTATAGTCTTTGGCTTAAAATCTAATTGATCTGATCTAAGGATTGCCACTCCTGCTTTCTTCTGATGTCCATTAGCATGGTAAATTATTTTCCACCCCCTCACTTTAAATCTGGAGGTGTCTTTGGGTTTAAAATGAGTTTCTTGTAGGCAACATATAGATGGGTTTTGTTTTTTTATCCATTCTGATACCCTGTGTCTTTTGATTGGGGCACTTAGCCCATTAACATTCAGGGTAACTATTGAGAGATATGAATTTAGTGCCATTGTATTGCCTGTAGGGTGACTGTTATTGTATATTGTCTCTGTTCCTTTCTGATCTACTTTTAGGCTCTTTCTTTGCTTAGAGGACCCCTTTCAATATATCCTGTAGAGCTGGTTTGATGTTTGCAAATTCTTTCAGTTTTTGTTTGTCCTGGAAGCTTTTAATCTCTCCTTCTGTTTTCAATGATAGCCTAGCTGGATATAGTATTCTTGGCTGCATGTTTTTCTCATTTAGTGCTCTGAATATATCATGCCAGCTCTTTCTGGCCTGCCAGGTCTCTGTGGATAAGTCTGCTGCCAATCTAATATTTCTACCATTGTATATTACAGACTTCTTTTCCCAGGCTGCTTTCAGGATTTTCTCTTTGTCACTAAGACTTGTAAATTTTACTATTGGGTGACGGGGTGTGGACCTATTCTTATTGATTTTGAGGGGGGTTCTCTGAACCTCCTGGATTTTGATGCTTGTTCCCTTTGCCATATTGGGGAAATTCTCTCCAATAATTCTCTCCAATGTACCTTCTGCTCCCCTCTCTCTTTCTTCTTCTTCTGGAACCCCAATTATTCTAATGTTGTTTCGTCTTATGGTGTCACTTATCTCTCGAATTCTCCCCTTGTGGTCCAGTAGCTGTTTGTCCCTCTTTTGCTCAGCTTCTTTATTCTCTATCATTTGGTCTTCTATATCGCTAATTCTTTCTTCTACCTCATTTATCCTAGCAGTGAGAGCCTCCATTTTTTATTGCACCTCATTAATAGCTTTTTTGATTTCAACTTGGTTAGATTTTAATTCTTTTATTTCTCCAGAAAGGGCTTTTATATCTCCTGAGAGGGTTTCTCTAATATCTTCCATGCCTTTTTCGAGCCCGGCTAGAACCTTGAGAATCGTCATTCTGACATATTACCAATGTCTGTATTTATTAGGTCCCCAGCCTTTGGTACTGCCTCTTGTTCTTTTTTTTGTGGTGAATTCTTCCGCCTTGTCATTTTGTCCAGATAAGAGTATATGAAGGAGCAAGTAAAATACTAAAAGGGTGGCAACAACCCCAGGAAAATATGCTTTAACCAAATCAGAAGAGATCCCAAATCGTGAGGGGGGAGAAAGGGGATAAAAAGAGGTTCAGAAAGAAAAAAAAAAAAAAAAGAAACAATTAAAAAAAAAACAAATAAAGAAAAAATATAAAAAAGAAAATATATATATATATATATATATATATTAATAAACTAGTTAAAAAACGTTAATAAAAGAAAAGGGTAAAAGTTAAAAAAATTTGGCAGAAGAAGAGAAAAAAAAAATTGAAAAAGAAAAAAAAATTAAATTAACTGCAAGGCTAAAGCATCATGGGGAGAAAGCCATGAGTTCCATGCTTTGCTTTCCCCTCCTCTGGAATTCCGCTGCTCTCCTTGGTATTGAAACTGCACTCCTTGGTAGGTGAACTTGGTCCTGGCTGGATTTCTTGTTGATCTTCTGGGAGAGGGTCCTGTTGTAGTGATTCTCAAGTGTCTTTGCCCCAGGTGGAATTGCACCGCCCTAACCCGGGGCCGGGCTGAGTAATCCGCTCGGGTTTGCTTTCGGGAGCTTTTGTTCCCTGAGCGCTTTCCGTAGAGTTCCAGAGGACGGGAATGAAGATGGCGGCCTCCCAGTCTCCGGCCCAGAGGAGCCGAGAGCCGGGGCCCCACTCCTCAGTGCGCCCTCAGAGAACAGCGCCCAATTATTCCCGTCACTCTGGCCTCTGGCCGCGCTCCGAGCTGACCGAGCCTGCAACTGGTTCAAGGTAAACCCGAGCTGAGAGCTCACTTCTCGGCTCTGTCTCTGTAGCCGGCTTCCCTGTTGTAATACCTGTAAGCTCTGCGACACTCAGACACCCCCGATCCTTCTGTGACACTGCGGGACCTGAGCCCACACTGACCCCGCGTGGGCTTCACCCCAGTTAAGCCTCTGGAGCGATGTCTCCCTCAGCGGAACAGACTTTTAAAAGTCCTGATTTTGTGCTCCGTTGCTCTGCCGCTTGCCGGGAGCCGGCCCCTCCCCCCGTGGTCTATCTCTCTGTCGCTTTGGATTCACTTCTCTGCCAGTCCTACCTTTCAGAAAGTGGTTGATTTTCTGTTTCTAGAATTGCTGTTCTTCTTCTCTTCGATCTCCCATTGGATTTGTAGGTGTTTGCAATCTTTAGATAAGCTATCTAGCTGATCTCCAGCTACCTGAAGTAGTCTCAGCCTGCTACTTCTCCGCCATCTTGACTCCTCCTGAAATTAATTTTAATAATATATTTTATTTAACTCAATATATCCAAAATGACTATCACTGCAAAATGTAATGAACAAAAAAATAATTTGTGAGATAGTTTACATTTTTTGGTACTAAGTCTTAGAAATCTGGTATATATTTTATACCTTATTAGCACAATTCAAATTCAAACAAACTACATGTCAAGTGTTGGGTAGTGACATGCGGTTAGTGACTACCATCTTGGATGACAAAGGTCTCAAGGCTAGTTCATCATACATGAAGTTACAGATTCAAATATATTATTTCACCCCCTACACATTTTTTAATGTTTTTATTGAAGTATAATTGACATATAACATACTGATTTCAGGTATACAACATAACAATTTGATATGTGTATACACTGTGATCACAATAAATCTAGTTACTATCTATTCCCTAGAAAGTTAACTTTTAGAATTTAATCTCCTCCTGACAATCTTCAGGTATGCATACAGTATCATTGACTATACTTATCATGATATATGTTACACCCTTGTGATTTATTTATTTTATAACTGGAAGTTTAGTACTTCACCCATTTTGCCCAACTTCCCAGTCCACCACCCTTCTGGTAAATACCATTCTGTCCTCTGTATCTGAGAGTTTTGTTTCATTTTGTTTATTCATTTTTTTTTTACTCCACATGCAAGTGAAATCATACAATATTTGTCTTTCTCTGACTTATTTTGCCTAGCATGATTTCCTCAAGGTCCATCCATGTTGTTGCAAGTAGTAAGATTTCATTCTTTTTAGTGGCTGAGTAGTATTCCAATGTGTGTACATACACTATATCTTCTTTATCTATTCATCTACTGATGGACACTTAGGTTGTTTCCATATCTTGACTATTATAAGATGAACAAAGGGATGCACATATCTTTTTGAATTAGGTATTTTTTCCAGATAAATTGCATAAGTGGGATAGCTGGATTATACAGTAATTCTACTTTTAATTTTTTGAAGAACTTCCATATTGTTTTCCACAGTGGCTGCACCAATTTTCCTTCCCACCAGCAGTGCATGAGGGTCCCCTTAAGATCCTTAATATAGGTCTTTTCCAATTTTAAAGCTCTAACCACTTACTTTTTTATATTTTTTAAAAGTTACATTTTTTTTTTTTAAGTAGGCCCCACACTCAGTGTAGAGCCCAACATGGGACTCAAACTCAGGACTGCAAGATCAAGACCTGAGCTGAGATCAAGAGTCAGACACTCAACCAACTGAGCCACCTAGGTACCCCTAAAAGTCACATTTTTATGTTAAATATTTGTTTTTAAAAAACTGGAATACTAATTTTTTTTCACAAGGGTTAGGGACAGAAATTGAGTGGGAAGGGGCATACATAATCTTTTGGGGGTGATGAAAATGTTCTAGATCTTAAAAAGGATTAGGGTTACACAGGTGAACATATTTGTCAAAACTCATTAAGGTACACACTCAAGATCTGTGCATTTTACTTTGTATAAAAAAGTTATTAAAAAAAAAAATTGAATGCTGGGTGGCTCAATCAGTTAAGCATCTGCCTTCGTCTCAGAGTCCTGGGGTTGAGCCCTGCATTAGGCTCCCTGGTAAGTGGGGAGTATGCTACTCCTTCTGCCCCTCCCCCCTGCTCATGTTTTCTCTCTCTCAAATAACATTTTTTAAATTAAATTTCCTCATACCTTAAAAAAAAAATGGAACCTTAGTTAACAATATGTATGATGACATATTTAAAGGTAAAGTATATTGTTATATGTTATTTGCTTTGAAATGCACAAAATAATGGGGCACCTGGGTGGCTCAGTGGGTTAAAGCCTCTGCCTTCGGCTCAGGTCATGATCCCAGGGTCTGGGATCAAGCCCCACCATTGGGCTCTCTGCTGAGCAGGGGGTCTGCTTCCTCCTCCCTCTCTCTCTGCCTGCCTCTCTGACTACTTGTGATCTCTGTCAAATAAATAAATAAAATCTAAAAAATAATAAAAAAAAAGAAATGCACAAAATAAGATGGCTTGATGGACACATGGAATAGGTGATTATGGCTAGGAATGGCTACTTATATAATGAAGCAAATATACCAAAATGTCTCCTGTAGAATACAGACTAGGGGTGGGAGATGGAGAGGGCAGCGTTTTTTGGGTGTTTACTACAATTCTTTCATTATCTCTGAAAATTTTCATAATGTTGGGGGAGAAAAGAAATTTGCAGAAAAACAGTATCATTATAATTTTGTTTTAATATATTCATGTGTTGTAGAAGATATATTTATATATGCATAAAGATAAGAAAGCCACACAAAACTGAGGAAATTGTCAAGCTGATCCCAAAATTCATATAGAAATGAAACCCAAAATAGCCAAAACAATCTTGAAAAAGAGAATAAAGTTGGAGTCCTGATACTTCCTGATTTCAAAACATAACATAAAGCCAGAAATTAGGAAGTACGGTACTGGTATAGAGAGATATGTAGATCAATGGACTAGAAATGTACATGCTTACATTTCTGGTCAATTGATTTTCAAGGAAGTTGTCAAGAAAATTCAATGGGAAAGAGAGAGTCTTTCAACAAACTTGATATCCATATAAAAAATTAATTTGAGGGCACCTCGGTGGCTCAGTTGGTTAAGGGTCTGCCTTCAGCAGAGGTCATGATCCCCAGGTCCTAGGATGGAGCCCACATTCCCTGCTCAGAGGGGAGTCTGCTTCTCCCTCTCCCTTTGCTCCTCCCCCTGCTCCTGTGTGCACTCTCTCTCTCTCAAATAAAATCTTCAAAAAAAATTAATTTGCACTCCTACTTCACACCATATACAAGAATTAACTCAAAAGAGATGACAAATGTAAAAGCTAAAACTGTAAAACTCTTAGGGAAAAAAAAGAAGTAAATTCTTGCGGACTTGGGTTAGGAAATGGTTTCCTTAGAGATGACACTAAAAGCACAAGCAGGGGTGCCTGGATGGCTCAGTGCGTTAAGCCTCTGCCTTCGGCTCAGGTCATGATCCCAGGGTCCTGTGATCGAGGCCCGCATTGGGCTCTCTGCTCCGCAGAGAGCCTGCTTCCTCCTCTCTCTCTGCCTGCCTCTCTACCTACTTGTGATCCATCAAATAAATAAATAAAATCTTAAAAAAATAATAAAAAATAAAAAAATAAAAGGGCACAAGCAAACAAAGGGAAAAAATAAACTGGACTTCATCAAAATAAAAAAATTTAGTGCTTCATAAATACCATCAAAAAAGTAAGACAACCACAATATGGGAGAAAGTATTTGCAAACCACATATCTGATATAGAAGCTGTATCCAGAATATATAAAGTCAAACCCATTAGTAAGATAAAAACCCTAATTTTTTTAAGTAGTGGTCTTTTTACTGGGCGGGGGGGGGGGGGGAAGACTAGCATTTATAACTTTGAATGGATGTAAATTATAATTTCTTGAATAGCATTGTTGATGGTTGTGTTGAAGTCCATTGCCATAGCCTACTTTATGCTCCAAGTCATTGTTCAGAAGGTTTTAAAAACAGATAATCCAAAGATGCTCCCTTAGTAAAATTTCTTTTAAAAAAACTGGGTGAGTGGTGACAGCCTGACACCCATTTTGCTCTACTACAGCAAGGACAACGCTGAGCCAACATACATAGCATGCCACCAGGATGAGCGCCATCATCACAATGGGTTGGGGCACAAAGAAGTACCAGAAGGCCATTCTGCTAAGTGGGCTCTGTCTAGACAGTTTATCCTTCACACATTTTTCTGCACAACATCTTGATGTAAATCAATTTTAAATGTTTGTTTTTGGTGAACCAGGTATGACAATTCATACTAACAAACTGAACTAGAACCTATTTGAATAGGTTTTAAATGTTTTTTCATTTAAAAAAAAATTATTTTTAAGTATTTGAAAAGATATTCCTCCAAAGACATACAAATGAACAATAAGCAAATGAAAAAATGCTCAACATCATTAGCAATGAGGGGAATGCAAATCAAAACTGCAATGAGATGCCACTTTACACACATTAGGATAGTTATAGTCAGAAAGACAGACAGTAAGTGTTAGAGAGGATGTGAAGAAATTGGTACGCTCACACACTGCTGGTGGGAATGTAAAATGGTATGGCCT
Organism: Lontra canadensis; assembly: GCF_010015895.1. Taxonomy (NCBI): domain Eukaryota; kingdom Metazoa; phylum Chordata; class Mammalia; order Carnivora; family Mustelidae; genus Lontra; species Lontra canadensis. The sequence goes on from NW_022631037.1 coordinate 2,175,667, forward strand.
AATTCTGGAAGATAGCCTGACAGTTCCTCAAAAGGTTAAACAGAGTTACCATATGATTCAGCAATTTCACTCTGATGTATATACTCAAGAAAAATGAAAATATATGACCATATAAAAACTTATACATGGAGGTGCCTGGTTAGCTCAGTTGGTACAGCATGTGACTTTTTTTTTTTTAAAGATTTTATTTTATTTTGAGAGAGAGAGAGTGAGTGAGAGAGAGAACACAAGCATGGGCAGAAAGAAAGGGAGAAGCAGACTCCCCTACTAAGCAGGAAGCCCAATGCAGGGCTCAATCCTAGGGCCCTGGGATCATGACCTAAGCAAAGGCAGATGCTTAACTGACTGAGCCACCCAGGTGTCCCCTGAGCATGTGACTCTTAATCTTAGGGTTGTTAGTTTGAGCCCCATGTTGGGGGTAGAGAATACTTAAAATTAAAACAAAACAAAAAACTTTAGGGCACCATGGTTAAGCATCTGCCTTCCACTCAGGTCATGACCTCAGGGTCCTGGGATCGAGTCAGTCAGTCTCCCTGCTCAGCATGTGTCTGCTTCTCCCTCTGCCTCTGCCCCTCCACCTGCTTGTGCTTGCTCTATCAAATAAATAAGTAAAATCTATTATTTTATTTTATTTATTTGACACAGAGAGAGAGATCACAAGTAGGCAGAGAGACAGGCAGAGAGAGAGGGGAAGCAGGCTCCCTGCTGAGCAGAGAGCCCAATGTGGGACTCGATCCCAGGACCCTGAGATCGTGACCTGAGCCGAAGGAAGAGGCTTAACCCACTGAGCCGCCCAGGCACCCCAAAATAAATGAAATCTTAAAGACAAAACACCTTATACATGAATGTTAAAAGCAGCATTGTCTTAACATTGTGAACAAGTGGGAGGCAATTCAGGCATCCATCAGCTGGTGAATGAATAAACAAACATGTCACATCCATATAATGGAATATTACTGAGCAATATAAAGGAATGAAATATTGATACATGCTTCAACATGGATAAACCTTGAAAATACTTTGCTAAGTGAAAGAAAACAGTCACAGAAAGCTACATATTATATGATTCCATTTATATGAAATGTCTAGAATAGGTAACTCCACAGAGACAGAAAGTAGATTAATGATTGCTAGGGGATGGGGGAATGAGGAGTAACTATTAATGAGCACTGGGTTTCTTTCTTTTTTTTTTTTTAATTTTTTATTAACATATAATGTATTACTAGCCCCAGGGGTAAAGGTTTGTGAATCTCTGGGTTTACACACCACAGCACTCACCATAGCGAGCACTGGGTTTCTTTTTGAAGTGAAGAAAATACTCTAAATTTATAATGATGATGGTTACACAGCTCTGTGGATAAAAACCCACTGAACTGTATACTTTAAAAGGGTAAAATTTTATGCTATGTGAATAATACCTTAATAAAGCTGTTATTTAAAAAGTTAGTTTGAATGAATAAAAAATTTTATATGAGAAAAATTAAACTCATTTATGTTTCTTATAATCTCTACTACCATTACTGAACCATTTTTATGAATGAAGACGAATAAGAAAGAAAATTAGAAGTGTAATTAGAAAAAATTTAAAAAACAACACCCTTAGGTTTCGGTGTTTGGTACAAAGCAGTGACTCTCAGATTTGGGCTGGTAGCAAGAGGGGTGAAAACTGCAAGTGCAGTAACTGCTGCTAAAGAAATACCAGCAGTTTCTAATTTTAAGCTGTCCTATATTTTGCTATGACTTTCATAGCTTTCGATAATGCTATAGTAGAGGCCAAAACAGAAATGCCTTTTATATTTTATTATAACAGCTAAACTGGGAAATAAACTCACCAATTGCTTTTTTAAAAATGAAATGAGCTAAAAACAACATAGATGTAAGTGGAGCTTAAATAAACCTTTACTCAGTAAAATGAATGTGTTCACAGGGGAGGGAGAGTTTGGTAGTAAAAATAGTTTAAAGTATTACATTATTTTAAAAAGCATTTTGTTTCATTTACTGTAGATGGTCAAACACCATTTTAAAACAGATGGTAAATCTGTTGGATAGTAAAAGAAATGACATCTTGTTTCCATTTTCCTATTCCTCCCAGTTCATCTCTTTATTGTAAATCATTTTCCATTGTGGGAGGATATTAAATTTAAATCAAACTGAAAGGAAAAAAGCATGTGGCTATGTCCATAAATTCATGTTTCTTAGCACTTGCTGCCTCTTATAGCCATTTTATGAAGAATACTTTAAATTTATCTATTTTTCCTGGATCTGAAAAAATTGAGTTTCTTTTCTTGAGCAAACAGCTCATTCACAAAACTTATTTACAAAAAGAAAACAAAAGAATTCTGTAGTTATGATATAAACATTTAAAATAAATTTTAATACTTTTAGGAGAAAGATGTGGTACTGGTGAGCATTTGAGGAATGGTATTAACTTTAATTTGTAAAGATAAATAATAACTAAGATATGCAGTGCTTATCATGTTCTTAGATTGTTCTAAATGCCATACATAAGACACTGTGTATATATGTTTGCATACATACATGTGTATGTGTATATGAATGTGTGTGTTGCTCACAATTATATAAATAAACACGTAAAAAATTTCTCACAATAACCACATTAAGAAGAAGGAACTGAGACAGAGCAAAGTTAAGCAGTTTGTCCAAGCTGAATTCAAGGGAGTTTGGCACCACAGTCCATTTTTAATAATTACTCTATGTATATATCAAGAGCACTGAGAACACTAAACAAGATTATAGATCTTTCAAATCTTCTATTCTGACCTTCCCTCTACAAAATACCAAGTTCTTTTTTTGGACATATGGTACATCTGAGACTTACTGTAAAGTTCTTTTACAAGAAGGGAGTAACTAATTTCTGGTTTTGAAACCTCTTTGACCTATGATAAAACACTCTAGATTTATGGAAAGCAAACAGTTTTTCAATCTAAAGCACATTACTTTGGGATCAAACATAACTACATTAAAAAAAAGATACACTGGAAGGGCACCTGGGTGGCTCAGTCAGCTGGGCATCAGACTCTTGGTTTCAGCTCGGGTCATGATCTCACAGGTTGTGAGATCAAGCCCACTTGTGCTCAACAGGGTTTGCTTGAGATTCTATTCCTCTGACCCTCCCCCCCATTTTCTTTCTCTCTCTCAAGCAAATAGATTTTATAAAAATTGTATGAAAAATTTTTATAAAAACAACACTGGAGGTGTCACTGAGGGAGGCATTACAAGGAAGGCATGGAGAACCAGGAAACACAAGGACCAATAGCCAGGACTAGAGTAGCTACCCTGGAGATACCCCTCTCACATGTGATGCCACTCCAGTAACCCAATCTCCACATGAACAGGGATCTGAGAATGTGCCAAGGCTCCACCTCGCCTTCACCAGGTGGGCCTGTGTAATGTGTCCATGTGCAGTAAAGAGGGATGTCTTTTTTTTTTTTTTAATTTTTTGCTGCCTCCTCCCTGCCAATGCATTGTTGGGGCAGAGCGAGAAGGTATTTTCAAGACAAAGCACGAGCAGCATAAATAAAAGGTGTGAAGTTGGAAAAAAAAAATTGAAATCAGGTTAATAAATCCATATCTTTATTTTCCAGATGGTTAATCATGATAGAAATAAATTTCTATATAAAATCGTATCTATGGGGCGCCTGGGTGGCTCAGTGGGTTAAGCCGCTGCCTTCAGCTCAGGTCATGATCTCAGGGTCCTGGGATCGAGTCCCACGTCGGGCTCTCTGCTCAGCAGGTAGCCTGGTTCCTCTCTCTCTCTCTCTCTCTGCCTGCCTCTCCATCTACTTGTGATCTCTCTCTGTCAAATAAATAAAATCTTAAAAAAAAAATCGTATCTACTTTGGTAATTTGGATTTTTAGCTAAAAAAAGGAAAACATATTTCTTTTTTTCAAGTTATCTATTATTTTTTTAGTTGAAGTATAGTTGACATACAATGTTAACATTAGTTTCAGGTGTACCACATAGTGACTTGATAACCCTATACTTTATGCTATGCTCACTACAAGTGCAGCTGCCATCTGTCACCCCTCAACACTATTACAATACCATTGACTATATTCCCTATGCTGTACATTTTATCCCTGTGACTTATTCATTCCATAACTGGAAACCTATACTTTCAATTCCCCTTCACCCATTTTGCCTACCCATCTACAATTGCCCTTCACCCATTTTGCCAACACCTCTGCCAAAAAACAGTTTGTTCTCTGTATTTAGTTTTAAGTCTGATTCTGCTTGTTGTTTGTTTGGTTTTTAGATTCCACATATAAGTTAAATTATGTGATATTTGTCCTTCTCTGTCTTGACTTATTTCACTTAGCTTAATACCCTCACGGTCCATCCATGTTGCCAGAAATAGCAATAGCTCATTATTTTCTAGTTGAATAATGTTCCATTCTATATATACACCATATCTTTATCCATTCATCTATTGATGGACACTTGGTCCAGATCCTGGCCATTTTAAATAATGCCGCAATAAACATAGGGATGCATATATCTTTTTGAAATAGTTTTTGTTTTCTTTGGGTAGTAGAATTACTGGATCATATGGTATTTCTATTTCTAATTTTTTAAAAGATTTTTATTTATTTATCTGACACAGAGAGCACTAGTAGGCAGAGAGGCAGGCAGAGAGAGAGGGGGAAGCAGGCTCTCCGTTGAGCAGAGAGCCTGATGTGGGGCTCTATCCCAGGACCCTGAGACCATGACCTGACCTGAAGGCAGAGGCTTAACCCACTGAGCCACCCAGGTGCCCCTCTATTTTTAATTTTTTGAGGAACCTCCATAGTTTTCCAATGTGGCTACACCAGTTTACATTCCCAAGAGTGCACGAGGATTTTGTTTTCTCCATTTCCTTACCAACATTTGTTATTTCGTGTCATTTTGATTCTAGTCATTCTGACTGGCATAAGGTGATATCCTATTGTGATTTTGATTTGCATTAAGGAAAAGATGTTTTTTAAGATTATACTCAACTTCATACAACGAATTACCTAAAAACAATTCCCAAAGACATTTTTATTTTGAGAAAGAAATAAAGACTGCCTTCTTATATCCCAACTCTAGAACCAGATTGCTCTATGACATTTTTCCTAAAAGCATTCACTTAAAACATGTTCACATCGGGTCACCTTCAACTTATTGATAGGAATGGCTGGATTCTCTGTGAAGAAGGAATTGAGGCTGAGTTCAGGCTGAACAAGAATGAATTTGACATCCGTTGTCAATACCTGCCATAGGTATGGGTAGATGAAGTGACGGCACAAGTGCTATCCATTTACTATCCCTGAATTAGTGGATACAATTTCTTTTTTTTTTTTTTAAGATTTTATTTATTTATTTATTTGAGAAAGAGACAGTATGAGTGGGGAGAGGGAGAGGGACAAGCAGACTCCCCACAGAGCAGGGAGCCCAACATAGGGCCTGATCCTAGGACCCCAATATCATAACCTAAGCCGAAGGCAGACACTTAACCAACTGAGCCACTCAGGTACCCTAGTGGATACAATTCCCATACAAAAAAACCCAATCACTTGTAGTTTATAACAGAGCTTAAAGTAGAACTGAAAATATACATATGCCAAACCAATAAAGACCATTTTTAATAAAAATAATACCATCTTACTATACCATAAAATAAAAAACTAACACTCCAAATTATTCTCCAAATGTTTAGGAAGTGAACTGTGGATCAGCCACATCATATAAGGGTGAAAGAAAGAAAACCAAAAATTTGTGTTGAAAGGAAGCAAGCTAGGGCCAAGATTTAATGGTGCTAGAGAGATAACTGGGCACAAGGAGGGGATAAAACATTCTATGAAGGAAGGGGGACAGGTACTAAAGCAAAGCAGAAGTAAAGTTTTCTTGTCAGGGTAAAAAGCATTAAGAAAAAACATTCAAAACTTGGAAATAGGCAGAAGAGATCACTGGGTTCATTCCAATGGAATACAAGATATATTTAGCAGACCCTCTGGGAATTAGCTGATTGTATAGAAATGTACATCTTAATCTGACTTTCTATTGACTAGACTATTTTACAACTTTATAGGGGTAGTGATTAAATTGCAGGTAACCAATAACAAAGCAAATTGCTCTTCCTATTGGAGAGCAATGCAAATGACTCCTGTCCTTAGTCACATAAATACAAATCTCCTGGTAGAAATTTAACTATTTTACATCTGGAAAAAACATAACCCGAAATAGTATGTCTCTTACCATGCAGAAATCTGCATCTGTTGACAAATTAGTTTTCAGCATTCCTTTGACTATATAAATTCTCTGTTCTTGAATTTTTCTTTGAACCAGTCTTAGTATCTTATATGTTCTCATAGTTAATGAGTTGAATAAAATATTTGAAATATTTTCCTGTTATATTTGAATAAGAATCATGTTTTTAAGTTTTTGAAAATTATATTCTAGCTAATGTGTGTGTAGCAAATAATAAACTAGATAAACAGGGAAAAAGAGTTACAGAGGCCCTAATATCGGACAGCAAAGGAGTGTAACTATGCTGTTAACAAATGCCTACTTTGTTCTAGAATGATGAACTAGTGACTGAGTATTTATTACTAAGAATTTAGGTGTTGCCTACATGAGGTGACTATGCAGGTATCCCTTTTTCAAAAGCAATTTCTGAAGCTGTAATGTTCATAAAGAAATGGCAACTTGAGATGCCTGGGTGGCTCTGTTGGTTGAGCGCCCAGCTCTTGGTTTGGGCATAGGTCGTGATTTCACGGTGTGAGATCCAGCCTTGCATCAGGCTCCACACTCAGCACAGAGTCTGCTTCAGATTCTCATTCCCTCTCCCTCCTGCTCACACACTCTCTCTCAAATAAATAAATAAAATCTTAGAAAGAAAGAGAAAGGAAGGAAGGGCAACTTACCAATAAAGGAAGGCTAGAGAAGTGATGAAACCAGCAGACTTCACTAATAAGGAAGACTAGAGGGAAAAGATTCCAGGTAAGAACAATCCATGGTGTAGAATGCTACAAAAAGTCACATAAAATGAGATCTGAAAAGTGTCCATTCATTCGTATATTCAGTAAATATTTATTGGGTTCTTAGTATATGCCAAAAACTGTATTAGTAATGGGGATACAGTAATAAAACCAACATAGTCCCTACTGACAGTGAGAATGGTGGAAGAGACAGACATTAAATAGCTAATACAAGTAATAAGTGTTCAGAGATTTCAGTGCTGGGCAAGGAACAGTCCACTGAAGTCTATCTCCACTGCTGATTATAACTAAACACTCTGGATGAAGTATAAAGGCCACTACCTGAGCACTCTGGAAAAGTTAACAAAAGCAAAAGCAGTACTAGGAGAAGAATCAAACTGGAAAAAGGATCCATTCAGGAGATTCATACTTTTGTATGTGTGTGTGGATGTGGATGGGTAGTGAGAGAGAATTTTATAGGATGATGGGTGCCCAGTGAAGCTGTGGCAGTGGCAGCAAAGGCAGCAACCCTGTCTTTGTAGACAGAGAAACTGAGAAAAAGGGTCCTTTGGTTTTAAACAGTAGTGGGGGAGAAATCCCCATTTTCCCTCTCTTTTCTCTTGCTGTGAAATGGGCAACTAAAACTCCTAGAGAAACCTCATCATTCTAGCTATAGGACAGAGGCAGGAAGTTGAAGAGAATCCCAGAGAGGAGAGAGCCGGTTCGGTGTACAAATGAGCATATATCCCGGGCTCATTTCTCACATACACACACACACAGAACATCCCACAGCAACAGAGTAAAGTCCTTGAGAACTGAATGACAGTATAAAGCAAACCAAAGTCCAAGATCAACCCCTAAGTAGCAAAGATGTAGGACAGATTTAAAGAACACAGTATAGGATTTGAAAACAGTTCCGACATTAGAATCCAAAAGGGATAACAAGGCAAGATAGACCTTGCAGTCTCAATCCAAGTGACATACTGACTGCTGAAGACAACAATAAAAGTCAACATCCTCCAGAGGATTTTACTAGGATCGAGAATATCACAAAATAATATTCAAAATGTCCAGAAAGGGTTTTTTTTTTCCGGATGGGCATTGATACCTCCTAGTTCAATGTGCCCCTCAAATTTCCACAGTGATTTTCCACAGAGCTGTGCCCCATACTGACACCCCTTTAATAGGCCAGGTTTCCACTGCCCTTCATTGGCCATTGTCCATGAGTTGGTAAAAATGAAATCTAAGGATTGTTATCATTGTCTAATTCTTCCACCAATGCTAAGAAAACAGTATGCAATTCGGCCTACCTAGCTGATTTTTACCTTCTCTGATCAGCGTGGTGGTCTTCCAAACAGGATTTTGTCCACTTACTTTACAACTGCCATCCATGAACCAAGGAGATCTTTGTTAGTTAGCTAAGAGATGTCTATAAGGCATTGTCCAAGTGATGACAGAATCTAGAGGCTCCTCAAAATTTCAAAGTCAGGCTTAGGGTTTGAAAAGAGGCTTCCTATTGTAAGTACATCATCTTTGCTTTCCATAGGTAGCATGACTCTGCATAAACTATTTTCATTTTATTATGGAACTATTCTGGGCACTGCCCTCCCCAATACAGTGTTTTTCCAACACTATCTAAGACATCAAAGGCATTTTAGGTTTCAAGATTTTATGTCCAAGTCACAAGGGGAGTTTTAATTAACGTCTGACGCAACCTAGTAATTCCCTCAATGGGAATTCTCCAGACCAAAGTCTCAGTAGCCAAAGCTGGGAGGTGCTCCCAGGCTTTTGTGATAAGCCCCAGTATATGTTCCACATACAGTTATTGCACAAAGAATTTGTCCAGAGGTGCATGGGTAGCTCAGTTGGTTAAGTATCTGCCTTTGGCTTGGGTCATGATCCCAGGGTCCTGGGATAGAACCCCACATTGGGCTCCCTGCTCAGCGAGAAGCCTGCTTCTCCCTCTCCCTCTACCACTCTGCCTGCTTGTGCTCTCTCGCTCTCTAATAAATAAATAAAATCTTAAAAAAACAGCAACAACAAAAAAGAATTTGTCCAAATCAGCACTCCAGCTCCTATTCTATATCGTTAAGATTCACGTAATCTTATTGATTCCCATTTAGCATGTCCAATTAATATTGCTTGAAGGGCAGATTTACGTGCCTTCTATTTTACAATTATAAGTAGCTGTTCCCCAATCAGATATAATGTTCATCCCCATAATGCAGTCAGGTGAAAGATAAAACCATTTCACGTAAGGCCCACTGAAACATTAATTCTCATCTAAGCTTTCATCTTGGGGCGCCTGGGTGGCTCAGTCATTAAGCATCTCCCTTCAGGTCAGGTCATGGTCTCAGGGTCCTGGGATCGAGCCCTGCATCGGGGGGTCCCTGCTCAGCAGGAAGCCTGCTTCTCCCTCTCCCACTCCCCCTGCTTGTGTTCTCTCTGTCGCTGTGTCTCTCTCTGTCAAATAATAAATAAAACATAAAAAATTAAAAAAAAACACTTTCACCTTAATTTCATCAGCCTTTACATTCTTAGCTGTAGCTTCCATTAGGACTTCATCAACAGGTTCTGGTTTTATAACACTGACCACGGAAGGTGTTCCCCAGTCATACATAATATTCATTCCTATAAAATATTCAGATAAAAAAGATAATTTCTTTATATAAAGCCTGTTTCAACATCTAATTTTATAATCCTATAAACTCTTATATTTCTATATTCTCTCAATTTGATGGTAGTCCAAGTTAGAGCTTCATAAGCAGGTTTCCATACCACAGTGCATGGAACTGTGTTGCAAAGGAGTACCAGAAATTTCTCTGTCCCCTGATCATTTTATCTACACAAGTTCACATGGCCTTGGGTGTCAGGCCAGAAAATTCTGGCCCCTTGGTAAATCTTTACCTTGATTAATAAACCCCAAGCAATTCTGGATAGATTTTTCTCATTGTAATCTATACCTTCTGGCTTTAAAAATTCCTCCAAACTGAGGTCAATGAAGCAGACTAATGTGGGGCTTTTCAACATTGAGGAACTAGCAGGGAGTCCCACTGGCCCTTCCAACTTTGATAGTGCTGTATCAATGTCTTTGTTTCAACAGTATCAACATCCACCACTTTCATTCCATTTCTCTATAAGCTTCTAAAGCCTTCCACTCTGCTGAGACAAGTCCCCTGATATGCCCCTCTGTCTTTCCTCCATTTTCTTGTTACTTTAATGATCTTGTTTTCAGTAAAACCCATACTGAGAAACTGAGACCACAAATCTGATAGGACTTCTCATGATGTTTCATTTCTGCAAAAGTAAAGTTATATGGCATGCTTGTGCAACAGAAGCCTCCTTAATCACAGCATCTTCTAGAACCTGAGTAATAAGCATATTCATCAAGTGAATAGCCCAGTCATCATAAAGCCAGTCCCTTAATGCTTGCATAGAAAGCACATCAGCTGCTTCATCTGCAATTGGCTCCATTTGGCAATTATGGGGGGAGTGAGGCAGTTCCCCCTTTCTCAGATAAACACAATTTCCAGTGACTTTTATCCAGTCCACCAGGATGGCTGTTCTCCTGGGAATAACCACATGTTTGTCTGGATCATGTATAGCCACGTGTGATTGTTTAACAGTGAGCTTCAGGTCCTGTACCAGCCCAAACTCTTTCATACAGCAGCATTTAAAACCAGATACTTCTCCTTATTTACTCTTACAATCCATTTTAGTAAAGGTTCTTCAGAAAGCTGATAATACTAATCTGCAAAATGAGACAAATCCTTCACACTATAACCACTGTTCTCAGTAGTTTCTTGGTTTTGCCTTTCTCCCATGTTGACTACCTTATTGGTGACCAGAGGTATTAAAGTTAATTTCTATTGTTCTGGCATAATTTTTCCCTTTGTGGGCAGCTTTGTGGCCAAAACTCAGACCAATCAAAGTCTGAGCTTGGTCCAGCATCAAAACCTAACCACACTTTCTTTCATCTTAATATTACAGATAATAATAACCAAGGGATTACATGGTTAACATGTTTCTTCTTATTTTTCATTTCCTTACATATCCAATAAGACAACTCTATAGGAATTGGGTCTACCACCATTTCTAAATTATACTGGTAATTTTTTAAATTTTTTTTTTTTTTTTTTTTTTTTTAAGATTTTATTTATTTATTTGCCAGAGAGAGAGAGAGAGCGAGCACAGGCAGACAGAATGGCAGGCAGAGGCAGAGGGAGAAGCAGGCTCCCTGATGAGCAAGGAGCCTGATGTGGGACTCGATCCCAGGACGCTGGGATCATGACCTGAGCCGAAGGCAGCTGCTTAACCAACTGAGCCACCCAGGCGTCCCATACTGGTAATTTTTTAAAAAATATTTTATTTATTTGAGAGACAGAGAGAAAGAGCGCTGGAGTTGGGGGAGGGGTAAAAGGGGAGGGAAAGGGAGAAGCAGACTCTGTGCTGAGCACCAAGCCCGATTCGGGGCTCAGAAGACTTGATCCCAGGACCCTGACAGCAGGACCTGAGCTGAAACCAAGAGTCAGATGCTGACTGAGCCACCCAGGTGCCCCTCCACTGTTAATTATTACCTTTAGTCACTGATTGCAGTACAGCTGCAGTTTCATACCATGGGTGACTAGGCAGCCATCCAGGACTCAAAGGTTCCTTACCTCCTCCTACCCTTTCACCCTTTCCCTTCATAAATCAAGTATTTCCTTGAGATAAGGCCCATTCTAGCGAATCTCATTTCTCTGACACCAACGAAAAGAAAACTGTTTCTCTGCCCACAGAACACTTCTGACACCAAGTGTATGAGGGTTTTTTTTTTTTAAGATTTTATTTATTTATTTGACAGAGATCACAAGTAGGCAGAGAGACAGGCAGAGAGAGAGGAGGAGGAAGCAGGCTCCCCGCGGAGCAGAGAACCTGACATGGGCCTGGATCCCAGGACCCTGGGATCATGCATGACCTGAGCCAAAGGCAGAGGCTTTAACCCACTGAGCCACCCAGGTGCCCCTGTTTTGCTTTGTTTTGTTTTGAAGTACATCACTTACACTTCCCACTCTGGATACCAACTGGGTATCCTATTTTAACATCCACAGACTTATGGACTCAGTCCCACAAGATTATCTTCAATTCAAATGCCAATCACAAGTAATGAGTCCCTAATGGGACCGATTTTTGTCTGACTTGGCTACAAAGTCAAGGGTTCCTATAATCACCCCCTCAGATTTAATAATTTGCTAGAATGGCTTGCAAAACTCAAGGAAACATTTACTTATGTTTACCAGTTTCCTATAAAGGATATTGTAATGAATACAGATGAATAGATGAAGAGGTACAAAGGATAAGGTCTAAAGGGGTTCCATGTGTTGGAACATCTGCTGCCATGCAACTGGGGTACATCACCTTCCTGGCATGCGGATGTGTGCAGCAACCCAGAAGCTCTCCTTGTAGTTTATGGATTTTTATGGAGGTATCATGTACACATGATTAAGCATTACCTCAATCTCCATCTTCTTTCCCCTCTCCTAAGGATGGAGGTAGGACTGAAAGTTCTAAACTTCTAATCATGGAATGGTATTCCTGATGACCAGTCCCAACCCTAAAACTATCCAGGTATCAACCAAGAGTCAACTCATTAGAACAAAACATGCTCCTATCACCCAGGAAATTCCAAAGGGTTAGAACCTCTATGTAAAATATTCCTCATCACCCTCATTGCTCAGGAAATTATTATAAGGGTTTTAGAAGTTCTGTTAGGAACCTGGGGAAGAGAACAAATATATAATTCTTATTATACCACACAGTTATTATTATTATGCTCTATAAGATAAAAATGAACCGGCTTAAAAATAATGGAAAGATACAAGTTCTCAGCTAGAGAAAAAGAAATTATGGAAAAGAAACAAATAGAAATTTTATTTTCTTTTTTAAAGATTTGTTTATTTGAGAGACAGAGAGAACACGAGTTGGGGGCGGGTGCAAAGAGAGAGGGAGAGAATCTCAAGGAGACTCCCTGCTAATTGCAGAGCCTGACCCTGAGATCATGACCTGAGCCGAAATCAAGAATCAGACACTTAACCAACTAAGCCACCCAGGCACCCCACAAAGAGATACTTTAAACTGAGAAATATATGCAGACAAAAAATTTCATTAAATAAGATCAAAAATAGGATAAAGGTGGTAGAGAAACCTGAAGATAGATCAATAGAAATTATCCAGTCTGAAGAACAGAGGAAAAATAAGATTGAAAAGAAAATGAAGACAACCTCTGGGATCTGTGGGACAATATCTAATGGTCTGACATTCATTTCATTGGAGTTCCAGAAAGGTACATTAGTTTCTACGTAAAGGTACAGTGGGGGTGTATTAGTTTCCTGTTGATGTTATATCAAATTACAACAAAGTTTGTGGCTTAAAACAACAGAAATCATTCCCTCACAAATCTAGAAACCAGAATTCTGAAATTAAGGTGTTAGAAGGGCTGCATTCCCAGTAGAGGCTCTAGGAAAGAATCCATGACTTGCACTCTGCCAGCTTCTGGTAGCTATCAGAATTCCTTAGCTTGTAGTCATTTCTCTCTCTACTCCATCTTCACACTGCCTTCTCCTTAGCCTCTCTATGTTATCTCCTTCTCCTCTCTCTTATAAGGACACTTGTGATGGAGTTTAGGGCCTACTTGGAAAATCCCGGGGAATAGCCTTAACTCAAAATCCTTAATTACATCAGCAAAGACTGTTTTTCCTAATAAAGTAATACTTTAATTTCTAGGATTAAGTCTTGATATCTCTGGGTAGCCATTAGTGCACACACACATATTTTTTGGAAGGAATATTAGCAAAAACTCCACAAATTTGGTGAAAGTGTAAATTTACAGATCTGCTGAGATTTAAGCATCTTAGGGAATCTCAAACAGGATAAACTCACAGAAAACCACTCCCAAGAAATCATAATAAAACTGCTGGATATACAAATATTGAATCGTTGTGCTGTACCTGAAACTAATACGGTGTTGTATGTCAATTATAACTCAATTAAATGATACAAAACAAAAAAGAACCTGCTGGAAACCCCAGATAAAGAAAAAATCTTGAGAGTAGCTAGAGGAAAATAATACATAACATATGGAGGAGCAAAGACTTAAATGACTATGGATTTCTCATGAGACACCTTGGAGAATAAGAACAACGAGGTATCTGTAAAATGCTGAAAGAAACTATCCAAAATTAAATATCAATCAAAGCAGCTTTCATTATGAAAGTAAAATGAAGACATTATCTGAGTAAGAAAGACTAAGAGAATATATTGCCAGCAGACCTAACGGAAACAGAATAGAAGTTCCTCAGAACTAAGGGAAATGATACCAGGGAAACACAGAACTTGAAGCATGAAAGAAATGCAAAAGAAACGTAAAATGTAGATAAATATAAAAGACTATTTTTTTTCACTAAAGTTCTTTAAAATTTGTATGACTATTACAAGCAAAAATCATAACACCATTTGATGCAGTTTTCAAATGACAGAAATGTGATCAACATGACACAAACAGAAGAAAACAAAGGCACATATATGGATTTAGGATTTTTAAATTATTATTATTATTTGAAAGAGAGAGAGAGAAATGGAGGGGGGAAGTCAGAGAGAAAAGCAGACTCCTTGGCTGAGCAGGGAGCCCAATGCAGGATTCAATCCTGGGACTCCAGGATCATGACCTGAGCCAAAGGCAGTTGCTTAACCAACTAAGCCACCCAGATGCCCTGGATTTAGGTTTTTGTTTGTTTGTTTGTTTTCATTTATTTTATTTATTTTATTTTTTCTTTATTTTTTTTCTTAATTTATTTATTGTCTTTACTTTATATACTTGACAGAGAGAGAGAGCGCACACAGCAGTGGGGGGAGGCAGAGGGAGAGCGAGAGGGAAAAGCAGACTCCCTGTTGGGCACAGGGCCTGATGTGGGGCTTGATTCCTGGACCCTGAGATCATGACCTGAGCTTAACCAACTGAGCCACCCAGGCACTCTGGATATAAAATTTTGACATTTTATTTGAAATAAACTGTGAAAGGTTAGGAATGCATATTATAATCCTTAAAATAACCATTAAAAACACTGTATCTCTGGGTGCCTGGGTGGCTCAGTGGGTTAAGCCTCTGCCTTCGGCTCAGGTCATCATCTCAGGGTCCTGGGATGGAGTCCCACATCCGGCTCTCTGCTCAGCAGGGAGCCTGCTTCCCCCTCTCTCTCTGCCTGCCTCTCTGCCTACTTGCGCGCACTCTCTCTTTCTCTGTGTCAAATAAATTAAACAAACAAACAAACACTGTATCTCTAATATATACCAATGGCCAACAAGCACTTGAAAAGATGCTCAACATAACTAATCATTATAGAAATGCAAATCAATGGGGCGCCTGGGTGGCTCAGTGGGTTAAAGCCTCTGCCTTCGGCTCAGGTCATGATCCCAGAGTCCTGGGATCGAGCCCCACATTGGGCTCTCTGCTCGGCAGGGAGCCTGCTTCCTCCTCTCTCTCTCTGTCTGCCTCTCTGCCTACTTGTGATCTCTGTCTGTCAAATAAATAAATAAAATCTTAAAAAAAAAAAAAAGAAATGCAAATCAAACCATAATGATTACATGTCAATTATACCTCAATAAAGTTGGATAAAAGAAAACCACAATGAGATATCACCTCACATCAGGAATAGCTACTACAAAAAAAGGAAGAAAGGAAGAGGGGGAGGAAGGGAAAAGATAACAGGTGTGGTGAAGATGTAGAGAACCCTTGTGCACTGTTGGGGATAATGTAAAATAGTGCAGTTGCTAAGGAAAACACTATGGCACTTCCTCAAAAAATTAAAAATTGATATAATAATTCCACCTCAAAAAATTAAAAATTGATATAATAATTCCACTTCTGATTTTATTCCAAAATATAAAGCAGAATCTCAAAGAAACATCTGTATACCCATATTTATAGCAGATTATTCACAACAGACCAAAGATGGTTAGAAACCAAGCATCCATCAGCAAATGAATGGATAAACAAAATGTGATATATAGACAAAGTGGAATATTATTCAGCCTTTAAAAGGAAGTAAATTCTAGTATTTGCTACAACAATATTTGAGATTATGCTAAGTGAAATAAGTCAGTCACAAAGACAAATACTGTATAAATACATTTACATGCATTATCTAGAGCAGTCAAATTCATAGAAATATAAAGTATTACGGTATTTGCCAGGGCTTGGGAGGAGAGAGAATGGGGAGTTATTGCCTAATAGGTATAGGGTTTCAGTTTCGCAAGATGGAAAAGTTCTAAAGAATGGCTGCACAGCAATGTAAATATATTTAGTAATACTGAACTATACAACTAAAATTAGTTAAGATGATAAATTTTGTTATGTGTATTTTACCAGTTAGAAATTAGAAAATGAAAGTGTTTATATCTTAGAGAGAGAACCAAAAAAGCCAATAGATAATGGAATACTAAAAATATCCAAACAATCAAAAAAAAAAAGGCAGAAAAGGTTAAAGAGAAAAATAAAAAAGAGGAAACAAATAGAAATCAATAAAAGGGTAACTTAAGTCCAACCCATCAATTATTACACTAATGTAAATAAACATACCAATTAAAAGCAAAAATTGTCAGATTGAGTTTTTTTTTTTTTAAAGATTCAACTGAAATGTAATAAACAACCCATAGATTAGGAGTAAAAGGATTGAAAAGATAACATTAAAACAGTCAAAAGAAGTGGGAGTTGCTCTGTATCACCATAGATAAAGAGGGATATTATACAATGTTAAAAGGATCAAACTGCCAAGAAGAATTGTGTATGGACCTAAAAACAGATCTTTAAAATACATGAAGCAAAAACTTGAATGAATAAATAGACAAATTCATAATTATACTTGGAGGCTTCACTATTTCTCTTAGTAATGGATAGAATAAGTAGAAAGTCAGCAAAGACTGAGAAGACCTGAATAACACTATCAACCAACTTGACCTAAGATATTTGTAGAATTCTCTACCCAACAACAACAGACTATACATTCTTTTCAAGTGTACCTGTAGCACTTATCAAGACATATGATAGTCTGGGGGCACCTAGCTTGCTCAGCTCCAACAACAGAGTGTGTGTGATTCTTGATCTTGGGGTTGTGAGTTCAAGCCCCACATTGGGCAGAGAGATTACTTAAATAAATAAAAAATAAACTAAAAATATCTTTTAAAAAGAGACAAGATATTCTAGGTCATAATACAATTTCATTTTTTAATAGATTTATTTATTTGAAAGAGAGAATGAGACAGGGAAAGAGAGCACGTGTGCTCGAGCTGGGGGGAGGGGCAGAGGAAAGGGAGATGCAGGCTTCCGGCTTAGCAGGAAGTCTGATGCAGGTCTTAATCCCAGGACCCTGGGATCAAGGCCTGAGCTAAAGGCAGAAGTTTAACTGGCTCAGCCACCCAGGGAACCCTAGATCATAATACAAATTTTAAAGAATTGAAATCATATGGTCTCAGTATGGTCTCTGAATATATCAAATTAAATGAGAAACCAATAATAGAAAGATATCTAGAAAAGTCATAAATATTTGGAAATTAGCACACTTCTAATTAACCCACAGGTCAAATAAGTCATCACAGGGAAGTTAAAAAATATTCTGAACTGAGTTCAAATAAAAATACAACATATGAGATGTATGAGACTCAGCCAAAGCAGTGCTCAGAGAGAAATGCATAAAATCATATGCCTATATTAGAAAAAAAAAAATCTGTGATCTAAACTTCCACCTTTACGGGCACCTAAGTGGCTCAGCTGATTAAGCATCTGTCTGGCTTCTGCTCAGGTCATGATATCAGGGTCCTGGGTCTGAGCCCCTTATCGGGATCCCTGCTCAATGGGGAGTCTGCTTCTACCTCTCCCTCTCCTCCTCACTCATTCTCTCTCTCTCTCTCAAATAAATAAATAATATCTTTTTAAAAAATTAAAAAAAGAAATTTCCACCATTAGAGGGGTGCATGGCTAGCTCAGTGAGAGCATGAGACTTTTAATCTCAGGGTCATGAATTCAAGCCCAATGTTGGGCACGAAGCCTACTTAAAAATAAACAAACTTACACCTTTAGAAACCACATAAACAAGAGCAAACTAAATCCAAAGCAAACAGAAGGGAAATAATAAAGAGCAGAAATCAGTAAAATTAAAAATAGGTAAACTACAGAGAAAAATAACACCAAAATAAAAGAAACCAAATTTTACTGAAAATACCAATAGGAGTGCCTCAGTGGCTCAGCTGGTTAAGCACTGAACTTAGTTTTGGCTCAGGTCATGATCTCAGGGTTGTGGGGTCAGGCTCCATGCTCAGCACACAGTCTACTTGAGTAGACTTTCCCTTTCCCTTTCCCCTTCCCTTTCCCTCCTCTTGTGCCTCTCTCCCTCCTCCCCTTTCTTCTCGCCCTGGTACTCTCATCTCTCTCTCGAAAATAAATAAAATAAAATAAAGGAAAATATTAATAAAAATCTATAAACTTCTAGCCATAGTAGGAAAAAAAAAAAGACACAAATTACCAAAATCAGGAATGTGAGGGTAACATCATCGCAGACACTACAGATATTTAAGAGAGTATTACACACACCTTTAGGCCAATTCATCCATAACAAATTACCAAAGCTCACTCAGGAAGAAATATATAACCTGAATAATACTATATCCATTAAAAAAATTAAATTTGGGGACGCCTGGGTGGCTCAGTTGGTTAAGCAGCTGCCTTCGGCTCAGGTCATGATCCCAGCGTCCTGGGATCAAGTCCCGCATCGGGCTCCCTGCTCGGCAGGGAGCCTGCTTCTCCCTCTGCCTCTGCCTGCCATTCTGTCTGCCTGTGCTTGCTCTCTCTCCCTCTCTCTCTCTGAGAAATAAATAAAATCTTTAAAAAAAAAATTAAATTTGTAGTTTAAAACCTGTCCATAAAGAAAATTTTTTTCCAAGTAGGTTCACCGGCAAATCTACCAAATCGTAAAGAAATAATACTAATTCCATACAATCTTCTTTGAAAATAGAAGGAGGGGAAACATTTCCAATTCAGGAGCACAACCCTGTTACCAAAGCCAGATAAATACATTATAAGAAAGGCAACATCTCCCATAAACACAGATGCAAAATCCACCACAAAACATTTGTAAATAATATGCAACATATGAAAAGGATAATATTCTACCACCCAATGCGTTTTATCCTGTAAATGCAAGGCTGATTCAACTTTTAAAAACTAACTGACAGGGGCGCCTGGGTGGCTCAGTTGGTTAAAGCCTCTGCCTTCGGCTCAGGTTGTGATCCCAGGGTCCTGGGATCAAGTCCTACATCAGGCTCTCTGCTCAGTGGGGAGCCTGCTTCCTCCTCCTCTCCCTATGCCTGCCTCTCTGCCTACTTGTGATCTCTGTCTGTCAAATAAATAAAATCTTAAAAAAAAAAAAAGACTAACCGACATAATTCACCATATTAATAGACTAAAGAAGAAAAACTGTATGATTTCTCCAAAAAGACAGGAAAAGCATTCGACAGAATTAAGATCTACTCATGATAAAAACTTAGTAATCTTAGAAAGGAACTTACCTAACCTGAAAAATGACATCTACAAAAGATAAACTATAGGTAACACATAATAGTAAAAGACTGAATTTTTTTTCCCTAAAACAGGAACAAGGCAAGGACATCTACTCTCACCGTTCCTATTCAACAAGTTTGAGCAACAGCTCAAACCAACACAATAAAAAATAAATGACATAGAGATTGGAAGGGAAAAGGCCATCTCTCCTGACAGACAACACTAAATACACAGTATGAAAGAATTTTACAAAAATCCCCAAAACTAATGAGAAATTGGCAATGTCATTCAAAGCCACAATTTATGATCTCCAGATCTCTATATGAAACTGCTAACTGGATATCTTCACTTGTATGTCCCAAGAACACAACTCCTAAGACTATTTCCACAACTGAATTTATTATCCCTCCAAAATTGGTCTTTAAAAATACATGTTTCCAGGGCACCTGGCTGGCTCAGTCACTGGTACATGCAACCTTGATCTCGGGGTTGTAAGTTCAAGTCCCATGCTGGGTGTAAAAACTACTTAAAAATATTAGATAGATAGATAGATAGATAGATAGATAGATAGAGGCACCTGGGTGGCTCAGTGGGTTAAAGTCTCTGCCTTCGGCTCAGGTTGTGATCCCAGGGTCCTGGGATCAAGCCCAGCATCAGGCTCTCTGCTCAGCAGGGAGCCTGCTTCCTCCTCTCTCTCTGCCTGCCTCTCAGCCTACTTGTGATCTCTGTCAAATAAATAAATAAAATCCTTTAAAAAAAAGGAAAAAAGATATAAAAAATATTATATATATATATACACACACATATATATTTACATATATACACATACATATATAAATATGTATGTGTATATATGTATTTACATATGTATATATGTGTATGTATTTCCCATTATCTTTAAGTAATACCACCAATTTACTTGTTCTAATATTCATAGCTTTTCAAAACTGATTTATCCATCCACCCAAGTTACAAAAGAGAGATTCATCTTAGACTTCTTCCAACTCCAAATCTACTTGGGTCACTTAGGAAATCAGTTAACTTGTTAGGAAACAAACTGCTCCAAATCTGAAGGTTTAAAAAGGAAATATTTATTATTTCCTGTGATTCTGTGGGTTGACTAGCTGATTCTTCTGGTCTGAACCATTTAGTTGGGGCTGGGTGGTCTAGGATGACCTCACACATATGTTTGGGGCCTCAACTGGGAAGGCTGAGATGGTTGGGACACTTGGTGCCTCTCTCCAAGTGCCTCCTAGAGGAGGCAAAGCCTAATTTGATTATATGGTGGCTAAAGAGTTATCAGCTGTAAAAGGGCAAGTCACAACATGCAAACATTTTTCGAGTCTCCACTGAATTATAACTGCTATCATCTCAATGGCCAAAGCAAGCCACATGAGTTAGTCAGTCTGGGAGGGGATTACCCAAGGGTATGACCAAATGGCTTGAGAAGAAGGGCATAACTGCAACAATTATCAGACTTAATCCTATTTATTTATCTCCTCCAATCTCATGAATCCCATTTTACTGAGGAGTTCAAGATCTTCTCATCTCTATTGTAATACTCTCCTAACTGAGCTTGTATTACTATAAGCTATCAGCATGTGAATTTTCTGGAAAATGCAAATCTTGTCACAAAACTCTGCCGCTTAAAACTAAATAGCTTTCCTTTGGCCATTAGAATAAACTATGGAATAAATCCCTAGATGAGACCCACAAAATCTTTCATTTTCTAGTCCATACTTATTCTTACTATTCCCTCATATGCACCCTACTCTTTCAGAAACAAACAAAAAAATTCCTTCAAAGGGCCGTTATGTTCAATACCATGCCTTTCCACCTAATGTTATTTTTATCTGAAATGTCCATCCATTTACTGCTTGTGTCCTGGCAAATTTTGACATATTCTTCAAGATTCATCTCAAATACCACAAATTTAATGAAGCAGTTCCTTCTCGACAAAGTTAAATACTCCTGTTCTTGCTTCCATTGCATCTCATGCAACCTTCAATTATAGTGTTTATTCCAATACACTACAATTATTTGTTTGGAGACTTGTCTAGCCACTTACGTCACTGTGGGAGGACTGTGTTTTTTTTAATGTCTACCTCTTCAACGTCTAGTACAATTCTTGACATTTAGTACTCAGCAAATGCTGTTTGAATTAATCAATTAAAATACCCATTTCTACATTCTAGTTGCCAGTGGAAAGAAAATGTATCAGATAAGTCTGTCACTGTCAAATCTTGTCATCACCTCAGTACTCTTCTTCAAATGTTACTTTTCATCAAGTTGTTTGAGTGGAGTGCAGTTCCAAGTATACTAGCAAATTCTGAATATGTACTAGTATACCTGCAATGTGTTATGAATGTGTTAAAATAAGAATTTAAACATTACAGTGAGATATACAAATGTAATAAAATTTAAATGTACCTAATGTATTAAAATTATCAATGTACTAAAAGACTAATGCCCCATTATAACTATAGCTAGATTACATGAGACTCTCTTCTTTCTGTTTCCTTAAATCACCATACCTTTTAAAGTTTAAAATAAAAATATTCACGTTGTAGGGGCACCCGGGTGGCTCAGTTAAGCGTTTGCCTTCGACTCAGGTCATGATCCTAGGATCCTGGGATCCAGCCCCGCATTGGGCTCCCTGCTCAGCAGGAAGCTTGCTTCTCTCTCTCCTACTCCCCTTGCTTGTGTTCCCTCTCTCGCTGTGTCTGTCAAATAAATAAATAAAATCTTTTAAAAAAAAAATCCGTGTTGTAGGTGGAATGAAAGGATATATACAAAAATATGTCTCCTTCAAAAACTCACTATAGTCCAGAGCCTGGCCTTTGCTATGGTCCTAATATTTGTGTCCCCTACAAAATTCATACACTAAATCCTAAAGTCCAATGTGATGGTATTAGGAGGTGGAGATGATTAGGTCATTAGGTGCTTAGGTCATGAGGGCACAGCCCTTATGAATGAGATTCCAAAGAGTTTCCTCCACCCTTCCACCATAGAAGGACATAGCAAGAATATGAAACATATTCAAGGAAACAGGTACTCACCAGACACCAAATCTGCCAGCACTTTGATGGTAAACTTCTTCGGCTCCTGAACTGTGAGAAATAAATTTGTTGTTTATGAGCTACCTAGTCAATAACTTTGCAGCCCAAATGGACTAAGACAGCCTTACTGACCCAGAAACTGAATCTGTCAGCAAGAAATTATGTTAATCAAGCTCATGGACACCTATTAATATTAGAAAAATAAATAAAAAGCCCAATATCTTAACAGTGTGAAGCAGATCTAATACAATTAGGGGGTGGATGTGGGGGTGTGGGGAGGAGAGTTCCTCTCTAAGCAAGCAAAAGGGTTTGGTGATAGAACTAATCTGACTTAAGTACAGCCTCAAAGTGGTTAACCAAGGATAAACGGTGTGCTCAGTTGTACTCTGATACAGGAGAAAATAAAGTGCAAACAACTTCATGATTAAAAAGCCTCAGAAAGTACACACAACTAAACTAATTTGGGCAAAATTGAGAATGGTTCTAAGTCAGGTAATGACCAATATAAAGACAAAGTATCACTCATTCCACTACATAGTCAACTCATAGCATATATATGAAAATTTATTGTCTCTAATGAAGAAAGAAAACCCCTTACCAAGTACCTGCAGCCCCACAGGGCATGGAATATTTAATTCAACACTGTAGGAAGACTATTAAGAGTTATTTACTTGACGTCAATTTAATTCAATACTGTAGAAAGACTATTGTTATTTACTTGACGTCAATTTCTATAAATTAAAGGTAAAAGGCTTGCAGTTCAGAATGGAAAGGCTTTTGGTAATCGTGTGGGATGGCGGAAGATTCGTGGAATACATTTAGTACCGTTTAAAATACATTTTCACGAGGAATCAACAGGCGGGGTCGTTTAAGATTTTTCTTAATAAGCTTATCATTTTAGGACTTATAAAGAAGACAGCACAATTCCCTATATTCCATACAAGACAGGGTTTTTAAATTTAACATCTACTTCCTCTGCCACCAAATCTCTCTCCGACTTCTCTTAGCTTCTCCTCCCTCAAGTTTTGGCAGGGTCTAGCTCACACGGCGCCAACTTTAGCATCATAACGAAAAGCCTTTTCATTTCAGTTAAAACTTCACCACCCAGCCACAACTCGGTCGGGGGTTAAGCTCGAGAAACGCAAAAGCGAACACCCGAACGCTCTCGCTCCGTCCCGCTCTTTGAGAGACGGGCTGATCCCCTAGCTGACGTGGCATGTCTAACTCGGGTCCCAGGAGACGGGCGTAAAGCGAGACCAGGGGGATGGGCAGCCTCCACAGGGCAGGTGCCCAGGATCCTGCGGGACGAGGCGGGGCCGGCCTTAGACAACCCCCAACTTCAGGCCTCTCCTCCGAGGGCAGGCTACCGGAACCGAAACATTTTTAACTCAAAATGTCCAGATCTCTGAGGCTTGTGGTGGATTACACGTATATACGGACACAGAGACGGCGGCTTATGGTTTAATGCAGACGCCTATACGGGCGGTCTTCAGGCGCAGCCCACTACTAGCCAGAGCCACCACCCCCACGCGGCCTCACGGCTGCCGGGTTCCCAGGCGCCTCCTGTCCCTCTGCGCGTTGCGCGGGGGCGGGCACGCGGCGGGCAGTGCACGCGCGCGTGAGGACGTCCGGGGAGCGCGCGCGCCGCCGCCGCCACCGAGCTGGGCCGGAGTTGCCGGTAATGGGGTTTGAAGGTGATGGCCTTGACTGAAGGCCTCGCGGCGGGGTCTTCCGCTGTTGCTGCGCTCGCTGCCGAGGCCTCCGTTCACTCTTCGTCATGAGAGGTCAGGCCTGGGAGAAGCGGGCGGAGGCCGGGGACCGCGGCGAATGGGGCTCGGGGGTGGCGGGGTTGGAGGTGGGAAATAAATGGGGCACTCGAAGCTCGAACGTGGGTGGAAAACTGAGTCCTGGGGATTCCGGAAGAGTTGCGTGCGTTTGCTTTTAAATTTTTCGTCCCCTTTCTTGCATGTGTTTGGAGGAAAGTGGGAAGGTTCTACGTTTTTATTTATGGAAAAAGATACACAAACTGTCTCGTCCAACGTTGGTCTTCAGAGGTTTGAGGGAATAAATAGCACCTGTGGCGTTGGAGCATCGGTGAAAGCCTTTGAAGGCATTAAAAACCACACTGCCGTACAGTAACTGAAAAAAAAAAAAAAATTCAGACTTAGGAATGAAATAGAATGACAGAACATACCCTGACGTTAACCCTATTTTCCTCCTGCCAGCAGTCTGGGATAAGGCTCTGCTTTCTGTCAGCTGGGATTGACTCTAGCATCTTTCTGCCCACACTGGTCATTTAGGGATCCTTCCCTGCCAGTGTCTTTTGTTCTTCCCACCCCCAACCCCCACATCCCCAAAGATGATGACATTTTTAATGGGCAGACTATATTAACTATCCTTACTCAGAGTAAAGAGTTACCTAGCAATTACATGGCGACTCCCCAAGTCTCCCTATTTTAAAGGTATTTGGGTCGCTTTCTTTTATGGGGGACGGTAATACTCTTGGAAGTAGTTATTAGAAAGCTTTTAAGCCTTGGGAAAGCTATTTCAGCATAAAACGAAATTTGTCGGTCACCTAAGTGAAATGTGTTTATTATCAGTTTTCCAATGATACTTTAAAAGGCATTAAAATTTAATTTTTTTTTTCTTCCTAGCCTTTCTAAGCATTAAAAAATACAGTATGACTTTTATGGAATGTAGAGTCTCCATCAGAGATGAAACTGCTCCATTCGGGCTGAGTAAATGTACTGATGTATGCTCAAGTATGAATGAGTATTCATACATTATTAACATCTGCTGGGCACTCATACTTTGACTATTTTGCGCTTTCCTTCTGTCATTAGAGAAGAAGGCACCTGAAACTAATTTTTTTTTGTACCAGATGTTCCCTAAAAAATAGTTGGGGTACAGCCTTTGCATTAAGGGAAGGGGGATGAGTCTAGTAACAAGTGATAGATAACCTGAAGATAATTCATCAACTATGACTATTGGCCTCTAGAATAAAGGATTCCTACGAGCAGTATTTGTCTGTATTTAACTGTTCACTTAGAATATTTTCTGCTCTTTGATTTTTAGGAGATAGAGCCCTGAAACAAAGAAATCTGGATCACAGAAAAAGTATTCAAGGGTCATGCAAGCCAACTGTAGTCAACTACACAGCCCTCCAGGAGCTGCAGGCAATGAGGATGCCTCAGTCTCCCAATGTGTCCATACAAAATTGACAGGAGAAGGTTCTTGTCTTCATTCTGGAGATGTTCATATCCAGATAAACTCCATACCTAAAGAATATGCTGAAAATCCAACCTCCAGAAATAAAATGTCAGGTGTCCATAGCTGTACCCATGGATGTATACATAGCCGCTCACGGAGTCATTCCCACAATGAAGCAAGGCAGCCTGATGATACTGCCACAGAGGCTGGAGATCATGGTAGTAGCTCCTTCTCAGAATTCCGCTATCTCTTCAAGTGGTTACACAAAAGTCTTCCATATATTTTGATTCTCGGTGTCAAACTTGTTATGCAGCATATAACAGGTAGAGTATAATAAAACATTGAATTGTTTCATTGTCAGTTAATTTTCTTTCTTTATTGGTAATCTACTTGAAGCTTTGTATTTTGTTAGCTTTTAAAATTATATATGTTTCCTTTAAATTCATGTCATTGTGTTAGCTCTTGGATTTTTTTTTTCCGTTCAATTAACTGGAACTTATTTCCTAACAGGAATTTCTCTTGGACTTGGGCTGCTTACAACTTTTATGTATGCAAACAAAAGCATTGTAAATCAGGTTTTTCTAAGAGTAAGTATAACAAATAACTGAAAAAACCATTAAATGTTTCTCTCTGTAGAATTAATTATATACTCGCTTTTGAGAGAAATAGGAATTAAGATAGTTTTCTTGAAAATTTAACTAGACATGTTATAGCATCCATGATATATTAAATTTTGTTATCTAAATGATCTGTCCTAACACTACATTGTTTCATTTTCTTTGTATGTTGAGTCCCTGATAGAAAAACTTAATAGGATTAAAAGATTTAGAATTCACTATTTGATCTGATTTGTCAAGTGTCCTCATATTTTGAGTAATTTGACCAAACTATATAATATCATTAAAAACTTTAGCTGTTGCCCTATAAAAGTTTAAAATAGTTAAATAAAATATACATCAAATAGGTATTAAAACTGTTTAGGTCTCTCTTATTTAAAGAAAATTAAACCCAAATAGTTTTTCCATTACACAAATGACAAATTATTAGTCATATAAATTATTGGGGAAAATAGGATTAGTTTATAAAATTTCACCTTAAAGCAACTTTGAAGGGCTGTATCTCTGTAAAGGATCATGTTCTAACCTGGATGTTTGTAGTTAGAACCTATCAAACCATAAAAATGTAATTCAGGGTTTAAAATAGGTAAAACTTTTATAGATTTTATTTATTTGACAGAGAGAGACAGCAGGAAAGGGAACACAAGCAGGGGGAGTGGGAGAGGGAGAAGCAGGCTTCTCACTGAGCAGGGAGCCTGATACAGGGCTCCATCCCAGGACTCCAGGATCAGGACCTGAGCCAAAGGCAGACACTCAACTGACTGAGCCACCCAGGTGCCCCTAAAACTTTTAATTAAACTAGTAATTAAAACAGTTTTAAGGGGCGCCTGGATAGCTCAATCAGTTAAGCATCCTACTCTTAATTTCAGCTCAGGTCTTTGTGAGACCAAGCCTCTCTCAGTCTCTGAGCTCAGTGGGCAGGCTGCTTCTTGTCCCTTTCCGCTCCCCTTCCCTGCACCTCATGCTCTCTCTCCCAAATAAATAAAATCTTTTCTTAAAAAAATTTAATTAAGGGGTGCCTGGGTGGCTCAGTCAGTTAAGTGTCTGCCTGCCTTTGGCTCTGGTCATGATCCTATAGAAGCAGGGAGCCTGCTTCTCCCTCTCCCTCTACTCCTTCCCCTGCTTGTGCTCTCTCTGTCAAATAAATACATAAAATCTTTTTAAAAAAATCTAAGTGATACTAATAAATCACCTTGTTAAAATCTTACTGAATTCTTTGAAAATTTTGAAAATTATATTTACAAATCCTGATAAATGCATTTTTAAAGTTCTGTTTTGTCAGGGAGGCAAAAATAGGCAAAAATACCTTTGCAGAGATAAAGTTTGTACTTGGACGAGTCCTTTATGTTAGCTTGTAGAAGTTTGGGTTTCTTTGAAACCTGGGTAATGTGGGTAATGTTTTAATACAGTGAAGAAACTTGTATTTTAAAAATTTATGAGTTCTGTTTTGTTCACTAAGGATAAGAGTGTGCTGATGTACAATTTAACAATATTTTTATTAAGATTAATCTATTAAAATGTTCTAAGTTAATAAAAATAGTCATTAATTCAAATAGTTTAATGACATAATTCTGGCATAATTCATAGTAACAAATTATAAAATTGTTTATTTTTCAGGAAAGGTGCTCAAAGATTCAGTGTGCTTGGTTACTGGTATTCTTAGCAGGATCTTCTGTTCTTTTATATTACACCTTTCATTCTCAGTCACTTTATTACAGGTAATTTGAGGTCCAAATACACAATCACATTTTTTTATGTAATCATTTATTCCATAGCACTTTGCATATATCTTAACTTGTATATAATTATTGTTAGAGTTCACTTTTTACCTATTCCTTTCCTTCCAAAATTAATAGGTCTAAGTGACTCATTCAGATTTATATATCAGTGCCTTGGCTTATAGCAGGTTCTATTTAATTTTTGATACTTAAATTTTTACTTATATAATCAATAGTTTTGAATACCATTCAGTTGTTTCTGGTGGTCTTTTTAAATTTTTATTTAGTTTTGACAAAAATTTTATATATTTGAGATAATACAACATGATGTTTTGATATGTATACATTATGAAATGATTACACAAGCTAGTTAACATCCATCACCTACTTTAGTTATGTGTGTGTGGTGAGAACATGTGATCTGTTTCTAGAAGCAAGGCAAAGACTTAGTAAAGGACAGTAGTTAAATTTCCATGTCAGATGGAAATGTTTTGAATTTTTGGCTCTAATCAGGTAATTAGAAGTTTTGGCTTCAGTAGAGCTGGAGAGATGTTACAATCTAGGATATAGTTTCTAGGGGGAACCAATACCACTCAGATTGCATTGGGTAGGTAAGTAGGGGGTAAGAATCAAAGATGACACCTAGGATTGAGTCTTAGCAACTGGCTGGATGGTGATGCCATTTATGGGCTGGGAAAGACGAGGGAAGGAACTGATTTTGCTTTGGACATGTTAAGTTGGTGAGATCATGTAGAACTGTTAAAGAGATTATAGCTATATGTCATGAGATTAGAGTCAAGGTTAGGGCTATAAATTTTGGTGGTGTCCAGCATGTGATTGATATCTAAAAACTATGGAACTCTCCAAGACTAATGAGGGACAGAAAATGTAGACAGGAGAGGGGGCAGGACTGCACATCCCTATAATTAGAGGAGGAGGAGTAAAGGAGATTTAAGGAACCATCCATCACATAATAAGAACTAGAAGAGTGTGATGTTAGAAGTCTAGGAAGAAGTAATTCAGAGAGGGAAGGTGGAAAATGAGAAGTGGCCTTTGAGTTTAGCAAGACAGAAGGAATTGGTGATCTTGGCAAAAGCAATTCAGTGGAAAGGAGGGAATGGAACCTTGATTGGGATTGGTTGAGAAGACCATAGCAATATCTAGTGTTTAGTGAATTTTTTAGATTACAGGCTAGCTTTCCAACATGCTAGGAAGACTGTTTTTCTTTATTCTATGGAGGAAACATTTGAAATTTAAACATTTGAAAAGTCTCTTTAAGCAAAATGATTTTCTGCTCTATTTACATGAACTCTGACATCTTGCCAAACTCAACATTTTTCATACATCAAATTAAAGTAAAATATTTGGTAGCAAATTTAAAACCCCTATCAAAACTTGACCTTTGTATGTTGCTTTGGTTAAGTTTTGATGTTTTTCTCTTGGTAGCTTGATTTTCTTAAATCCTACCTTGGACAATGCAAGCTTCTGGGAAGTACTTTGGATTGTTGGAATTACAGACTTCATTCTGAAATTCCTCTTCATGGGCTTAAAATGCCTTATTTTGCTGATGCCTTCTTTCATCATGCCTTTTAAATCCAAGGTAAGAAACTAACATGGCTTATTGAAAAAATGTTAGCAAACCACACCAATGCTATTTAGTCTTTGTTGAAATGACTCTTTTATAACTTTTCAGATTCCTAAATAACCTAATTTAAATTATCTATATTACTTCAGACTGGCAACCATTTACTCAAAGACTTGAACCCAAATATTAATCTAGTCCAATAAAATCAGAATTCTATTTGCTTCAGAATAATCTAAAAATCAGTCCCCACATCACACATAGAAAAATAAAATTTAGATTTGTACTTCTGTTCTCCAGGGCTTTATCAATTAATAATTGATAACTGACTGTATTCAGTGTTTTTCTCATATTCAGTAAAAACTTAAATACAAATTTTTGTAATCAGCAAAAATGTAAATTTTATTTAATAGTATATGTAAAAAATTTTCACTATGTCATTCTTTAGAAATTCTTTAGAAACAAATCACTCGGGGTGCCTGGGTGGCTCAGTGGGTTAAAGCCTCTGCCTTCGGCTCAGGTCATGATCCCAGGGTCCTGGGATCGAGCCCCGCATCGGGCTCTCTGCTCAGCAGGGGGCCTGCTTACACCTCTCTCTTTGCCTGGCTCTCTGCCTACTTGTGATCTCTGTCAAATAAATAAATAAAATCTATAAAAAAAAATCGCTCAATAATTATGAGAATGAGGTTGCCAATCATAACCATTATCATTATGAAGATTAATTTTATATTGTGTCAAATACTCGTGGTTATTTCAGTCCAGTATGAAATATTTATGCTATGTATATAAGTAGCTGTGTAGCTGTTTTTTTTTCCCCTTCCTTTTTAGGGTTACTGGTACATGCTTTTAGAAGAATCATGTCAGTATTACCGAACTTTTGTTCCCGTACCAGTTTGGTTTCGTTACCTTATAAGCTATGGGGAGTTTGGTAATGTAACCAGACGGAGTCTTGGGATATTGCTGGCTTTACTCTACCTCATACTAAAAGTAGGTAACATGGGGCACCTGGGTGGCTCAGGTCATGATCCCAGGGTCCTGGGATCAAACCCCACGTCAGGCTCCCTGCTCAGCAGGGAAGTCTGCTTCTCCCTCTCCCTCTGCTCCTTCCCCTATTTGTGCTCTCCCCCACCACCAAATAAATAAATAAAATCTTAAAGAAATAAAAGTAGGTAATGTTATAAATCTTCTCATTGTATAATGATTCATGTGATGATTACAGATTTTACATACTATTGCTTTTGTCTTTAACTGTTTTATAGCTTATATCACTAGTTTAATAGCAGGTTCTGTATCTACTTTAAAAGAATGGAATTATTTATCTTTATCTTAATCCAGTAGTTCTCAGATTTAATTGGGAAAGTGGACCTCCACAAAGCGTGGGTAGAGTAGAACATACCCACCCCCAAAAGTAGTATCTGTCCATACACAAAATTCTTGAACTGGTATACTGTCCTGTTGCCCTCAAATTAATATGAAACTTCAAAAAATCTTAAGTACAGGGGTGCCTGGGTGGCTTATTTGGTTAAGCGACTGCCTTTGGCTCAGGTCATGATCATTGGTCCTGCGATCAAGCCCCGCATTGGGCTCCCTGCTCAGCCAGGGGTCTGTTTCTCTCTCTCCCTCTGCTCCTCCCACCTACTCGTTCTCTCTCTCCCCCTCCCTCTCAAAGTCTTGGGAAAAAAAAAAAAGTTGGCTTAAACCTATAAATTGGTAAGATATTACATAACTGAATTTTAAATCTATTTAGAATGAAATGAATATGCAATGAGCATTACATTAATATCAGTATTTGATATTATGGGAATTTAGCTTTGATCTCTGGGTTTAACAGACAGGGTTCTTTGAATTCAAGAATTTTCTCTTATTTCCTTTTTCAGCTTTTGGACTTTTTTGGGCATCTGAGAACTTTCCGACGGGTTTTGCAAATATTTTTTAAACGACCAGTAAGTACTTTTTATCAGTTAAAGAAAAAAACACTTTTTACCTTTCTTCATGATAAAAATGTTTTAGTTCATAAATGTTACAAGTATGGATTTCATAGGGCACCTGGTTGGCTCAGTCAATAGAGCATGTGAGTCTTGATTTTGGGTAGTGAATTCACATCTGACATTGGGCATAGAGCTTGCTTCTTAAAAAATGTGTGGATTTCATAATTACGTGCTTTTTTAGTACTTTGGTATATAGGGATATGGTAATAATTTCAGTTTTATTTCTGTGGTAAGTTTCTTGACTTGAATGTTGACAACCACCTGTAGTTGATGTGATGTTTGTATTTTTGAATGTGCCACTTCAGATCACTTGACATAAGGGTTTATATACATTCCCTTAAGAATCTTGTCATGAACTTTTATAGTTCCTTTTTTTGAAAATTCACATGGGGTGCCTGGTTGGCTCAGTCGGTTGAGCATCCGACTCTTGGTTTCAGCCAGGTCATGAAATCAAGCCCTGAGTTTGGCTCTGTACTCAGCAGGAGGTCTGCTTGAGATTCTCTCCCTCTCCCCTTGTCCCTCCTCCCTCAGCACCCCCTGCTCACACATGCTTTCTAAAAATATATAAATATATAAATCTTTTTTAATTTTAAAATAAATTTTAATAATTTATTTTTAAATTTTTAAATTTTTAAAATTAAAAATTTTTTTTTCCACAAATGGTGGCTTTGTGTACTTCCATTAACTCTTTAGCTCCTGTAAAAATGCCCTCATTATAATTTATTGTGTATACAAGAAAAGCTCATTACCAAAAATGTCCTTTCAAATCTTCTTACTGGAAAAATTTCCCCACCAAGTCAATTTTATATATACTAATAAGTTCATAATGTGAAATTTAACAATATATTGAAACTCTAGTGTCAGTTATAAACTTTATTATGTGATTCCACTGATGTTACACGTTGCAGAGAAAGGGTCATTTGCTATTTCGTAGTCTCAGAGGTTATCAGTACTCAGATATGGACAGTCTTTGGCTAGACAGAGCTAGTAATCTTACTCTTTTAAAGCAAGCTCTGTGCCCAGTGTGGGGCTTGAACTCCCAAGCTCAAGATGAGGAGTCACATACTCTACCAGCTGAGCCAGCCACATGCCCCTAGAGCTACTAATAAGTTTTGCTGCTTCCTATTCAGACTTCATTCTTCAGATAGGTATATTAAAATTGAGAGTTCTGCTTAGATGAAGTTTATTGAATTGATTATATGAGTATCAACCATTTTACTATAATTTAGTAAGGCTTGTGCTGAAATACTTTGATAGTCACTCTCTGTGAGGCATAAAGAGAAATCACAGTCTTTGATACTCTTTGATTTACTCTTGAGTCTTTCATGAATACACGCATATACACAATCCTTAACTTTGCCAGGGAAATGGCAATCACCATCAAAATAAGTCTTTCACCTAAAGGGAGTCTGCAAAATGCCAGACAGGAGTGCCTTTTTTTTTTTTTTTTTTAAGGTTTATTTATTTATTTGTTTGTTTGAGAAAGAGAGGAAATGGGAGGTGCTGGGGGAGAGGGAGAGAGAGAGAGAAACTCTCAAGTAGACTGTGCTCAAGCCCCCCAAGGCAGGCCCAATCTCTACGGCCCTGAGATCGCAACCTGACCCAAAACCAAGTCTGATGATTAACTGACACCCAGGCTTCCCAGGAGTGCTATTTTAAAAGTTTGTCAGCTTATGCTTGTGTATCTGCAGTGCACTCTGCTAAATGACATTTTAATGAAGGGAAATCGGCATCAGGATCATTCATCAGTGTTCCAGTTTGTCTGGAATCTTTAATATGACCAGACTAAAAAAAAAAAAAATCTTATTTTTAAATATTTTTATTCTTTGAGTCTTTGTTTGATTTTATTAACTCACAGTATTTAGTAACATAAGTTTATTTATTTATTTTATTTTTTTAAAGATTTTATTTATTTATTTGACAGACAGAGATCACCAGTAGGCAAAGAAGCAGGCAGAGAGAGAGGAAGAAGCAGGCTCCCCTTTGAACAGAAAGCCCGACGTGGGGCTCGATCCCAGGACCCTGGGATCATGACCTGAGCCGAAGGCAGAGGCCTAAACCTCTGAGCCACCCAGGCGCCCCTAGTAACATAAGTTTAGATCATAGCCTCAGGTTGAGTCTGGTCATGCTTTGCTCTCATTACCATGACTGAACTTGGTTATTCTTACCTCTCTCAGCCACCTTTTCCTCATTATTTCTACAAAAAGGTGATCTTATTGGCAACATTTTGTCCGGTCTAGTTAATGACTATATTCTACTCAATTTGGTGAGGAAGTTACTAAGGTTTTAAAGAGATCAAAAACATTAAGGACTTTAGGAGAAGAGGAAATTCAAAGAATAGTGTTATCATTCAGTCTGTTTTGACAGTATAACTCTGCCCTGCAACATTTTGTAATTCCAGTTCTTTTGTAAAATTTTATTTTTTTCCTAGTAGTAAGTCTTCTCTGACTTTAGTGATAATTAAGGATGACAGTCAACTTATTTTTAGATTTAGTAAAAGGACACTGTTCAGTGGTTCCCAAACCTTCATTTTCAGTTCACTTAGAGAACTTTCAAAAGTTAGATTCCTGGGTCACATCCCAGTATGTCTGGACCTAGTGAGTCAGTCTCCAGTGTGGAGCACAGAAATCTGTTTTAAAAGCTATCTCTACATGAGTTACATTCAGCCTGCCAAGCTTTGAATGGACTGTTTTGAACCAATGCCATAGGTAATAAGTGGGCTATTTGGTAATACACATAATACATGAATATTGATTTTATAATAGCTATATTTCAGATTGCTTAATCTCTTAAACCAGTTGGATTTATAGCATTTTCATCATTATTATTATTAATAAATCTAAGAGTCTTTCAAGATCCTATTATGTATCTAATGATTTCACCTGGATGCACGTAGTCCATCCAGACATGGTTCTGCATACAAAGTTCAGTTTTGAAATGTTTGTGTCCTTCAGGAGAGTCTTCAAATGCCTAGTTCCAGGGAGATTTGATAAATACAGCATCACCTATGTATTTGAGTAACAGGAAAGAAAAAGATTTGTAGATGAACAGAACTTTTTTCTTCTTAGAGTTACGGAGTGGCTGCCAGCAAGAGACAGTGTTCAGATGTGGATGACATTTGTTCAATATGTCAAGCTGAATTTCAAAAGCCCATTCTGCTGATGTGTCAGGTAAGTATATTTTTTAAGCATACCAAATACAGTATCTTCTCTGAGTCACAAGTGATATTTATTTAGTTGAAAGGAAAAATCTACAGTGTTTAGCCTAAAGTAGCATTCAGGCCACATACTAGTAATTTCTTACCCGTAATCAGAGGTTTGGTAGATTAGCTAAATCTTATCCCTTATGGTCTAATGATATGTATGCAGAGGAATATATGTAAGGCCCTTTCTTACACTTTATGGCAATTACTCTCAAAGACTTTATTAAGCTGTGAAGTTATTAAAGTTATCGTCTAGGGATAGCATATATTTTATTAAAGGTCATTAAATGAATAGTCAGAAGAATACTATTGGCTCTACTACTGACACTGCTTTGTGTTTTTGAATGTACTTTGTTTTCTTATTTGTAAAATGAAGGGACTGGTGCTCTCCAAAATTCTTTTCAGCTATAGAGTATGATTCTCTGCAGTGTGATGGTTTTAAATTAAAATGTTATCAAGTATAAAGTCTAATTTTTAATTCCCTTACAGCATATATTTTGTGAAGAATGCATTACCTTATGGTTTAACAGAGAGAAAACGTGTCCACTGTGCCGAACTGTGATCTCAGACCATATAAACAAATGGAAAGATGGAGCCACTTCATTCCACCTTCAAATATATTAAGTTGTATGAACTATGAAGGCCACAGAACACTAATTTCATTTGGTTACACTGACTATTGATAAAGACATTAGAATGGGTTTTCAGGACTAGAAGTTAAGGAAAATGGCTTCAAACGGTTTTAGGTTATTATAGTAAGATTTAAGTGTGTAGTCAAATTTATCAAAAGATTAAAAGAGAGAACCTTATGTTTTAAGAAATATATAAGTAATGTTCAGCCTAATGCATATGGAAGATTTATTCTGTCCTAATTATTTGACAGGTGGTTGCAGTGTTAAATTGTGAATGTTTTCTCATTAATGTTATCAAAATGGTAATTGGGTAACTAAAACTAGTGGTTTTAGAGGAACTCAGGTATTCTTTTCCTGACATTGTTTTCAGAATAAAGAATATTTTTCATAATATTTTAAGATACAGGTTATCTGAAAGTAGAATTTTCTTTAGCATTGACTTTTATAGTTCTCATTCTAAAAATTCTTAAAATTTTCATAAAGTTTGTATTTTTAAATGAAAGTTCTAAAAGCTATTTTTTATTGGTACACAATCAGATTTTCTAAGTGAAGATTAATTTACTGAGGATGATATATTTTAATACTGTATTGCTCTGTTAATATGCTTAGCAATCAAATGAGAACAGATGATTTAAATTCATTGTTTGTGGACCTCATACATACAATCTGCCATCAGCTTTAATGTACATGATACTGCTTTTTGTATAGTGCCATGAACTATCTTAAAGTAACTATTAAAATAATCACATAGATTATAAACAGCTGGCTTCACTGATGATTTGAATAGTGTGATAAATGAGACCCACTCAAATTCTACAGAAGATTCCGCTTATAGAGCCTTCTCCAAAAAGTTTTGGAATCTTATGCTTGAGTTGTTACTTGAGATTAAAGCTTACACTCAAGAGGCTTCCAGAAGACGCCTTAGTGTAGTCTGTTTGCCTCTAAGTACTTCTTATACAGGGTGATAGAAAAGATAATGAGGCAGTTTCTCTATCCCCATGAACCTTTAAGACAGAATCAAATCTTTAACAGAAGTATGAAGGACTGGGACGCCTGGGTGGCTCAGTTGTTAAGCGTCTGCCTTCAGCTCAGGTCATGATCCCAGAATGCTGGGATTGAGCCCCACATCGGGGCTCCGTGCTTCTCCCTCTCCCTGCTGCTCCCCCTGCTGTGTGCACACATTCTCTGTCAAATTAATAAATAAAATCTTAAAAAAAAACTATGAAGGACTGATTATATCTAGAGTAGAAGTTTCTGCCCATTTTCTCTATTAGCATTAATCAGTTTGCACACAAGGAAAAGACAGTGGAAAGGAAAAGCTGGGAGGTAGAAAACAAATTTATAGTATTAAGACAAAGTCTAAACCAGCATATAGATAAATAAGGACAGTGACCAACCAGCTACAGATTAAGTCACTTCCATGCCTATACAGCCACCCAAACTGACAAGAGTATTAGAAAGCTGGGCACCTGGGTGGCTCAGTAGGTTAAACGGATGTCTTCAGCTCAGGTCATGATCCCAGAATCCTGGGATCAAGCCCTGTATCAGGCTCCCTGCTCAGCAGGAACACTTCTCCTGCTCCCTTTACTGTTTACCCCCACTGTGCTCTCTGGCTCTCTCCGTCAAATAAATAAATAAATTTTAAAAAGAAAAAAAGAATATTAGCCTATAACTATTTTTCCTACATAAATTTTGCCAAGTTATAAGTACAACTGTTGCTAATCAGTGATGATATATTTAACTCTATTACCTACTTTGAGAACAGTTACAAATACTGAAACAAGCTTACTTGACCTTAAATCACTTTGACTGTGATGAAGCCAAGAGCTATTTAGGTTTACAAGCAGGAGAAGACAGAGAAAGGCAGTTTGGGATTAGAATTTGAGTGTGAAAGATAGTTGTGCTGACTTCCTATTACCAATACAAGAGTACCATCTTACTACATGGGTAAGCCCTATTACAATACCTACTCTTCTTACCCTATGGCTATATGGATAGTATTATTTCTTAATATGATTTAATAAAAAAGGCCCATAATAGACAGTTGGGTTTTTGTTCTTAATAAACAAGAAAGCAGTTCACATACGAATTTAAAAGGTGTGGGGGAATGTAATAGGAGAGCTATATCATCCACCAACAACAGTGATGAACTGGAAGCATTTCTCTACTTACACTTCTTCACCTCAAAAATGGGAACAGGGATTCAAAAACCCATTTATTCTGTGAATCCAGATCACACCCTCTGAAAGACTGTTTCTATCAGCATCAAGAGCCAAAACCATGTGTTCTATAAAAGTAAAGTCAGTTTGAGAACTTCTATAGATAACTCATCCAAATGTGACAGAATTACCTCAATTAAGTGGCTTACACTAAACACCCATCTTACACTAGATATATTGAGACATTAGTTAAAAACATTCATGCAGGGGCGCCTGGGTGGCTCAGTGGGTTAAAGCCTCTGCCTTCGGCTCAGGTCATGATCCCAGGGTCCTGGGATCGAGCCCCGCATCGGGCTCTCTGCTCAGCAGGGAGTCTGCTTTCCCTTCTCTCTCTGCCTGCCTCTCTGCCCATTTGTGATCTCTGTCAAATAAATAAAATCTTTAAAACAAAAAAAATTCATGCACTACATTATGTAGTACATACACATCTAATAACCAAATGTAGTCAACAAGTGTGGCTAAACAAACTGTTGACTGTCAGCACAAGAAAGTCTTCCTAGTTTATCTGTGAAGTTATTTTTCACATGAGTTTTTTTTTTTTAAGCAACCAATTCAACTATTGAAAAGAACTTGGAAATTACAAGTGTGTAACATCTAATATATCAGTACTAAAACTTGTTATATATTTAAGTAGCTTAAAATTCTCAGCAGAAAGTTTTACAACTGTCAGTCCTCACATACATAAGCAGTTTATTAAATATGAGAACCTGAATGTATGTGGTATGTTAAAGCAAAAAATTATTGAAACCATTTGTGCACCTGATAGTTATTTCTTCCTATCTTAGAATAATAAAAAAAATCACTTCTATTTTATGTTCATTCAAATTTGCATTTAATTTCTATTTACATTCATTCAATCCGAAATCAAAATACTTAATACAGGAAACTAAATACAAGATGAAAAGCAGAAAAATGTGTTACCCTCATAGCACTCCTACTAAGGCAGCTGAAGAAGTTATTTACTCTGATAGATGCAAAGCCAACTTGGGATAGGAAAAGAAAATAGCTTAAAGAGCAAACACAGATGAACCCATCGTTCAGATGTTACTTCGGATAATCCACTGAAATAATACTTGTGCTGTAGTGATAAATTAAGAATCACACAAAAGTTTTTTATCGATCAGCAACAGACCACAGGTCATGGTGTAACATATACTTTTATGATTGTTTTGTCCAGCTTGCTGTGTCTACTCCTATGAAAAAAGGTAGATGTTTGGACACTGATATTTTTATTTGAGAAATTAACCATTTTCAAAGCCTCAAAAATCCATTCTTCATAAATTCAACATTTCTCATGGGAATAATCTTAAGATCTAACACTTGTAAGCTAGGAACCATATGACTGAGTAACCAAAATAGTTAGATCCTGTATTAAACACACAATCCAAGGCTCAGTATATTACTATTGAAGATACATCTTGTTTATAACCATTTGTTAAAGAATGTTGAATTTATGGAGTATCATACATGCATTCTTACCCCCCACCCCCCAATTATCTTCTATCTCAAAAAATAGTATGGAAAAATTCTTCTGGAAGGATTCAAATTAGGTGAGACCATAAAGGGGAAAAAGAAGTAACAATTTTCCTAAAAATCTGGTTCAAGTTCAGTAATTCTTTACATTGTTAATCACAGCTGGTTTATAAATCCCAGTTTATTCTGTAATGCTACAAACCTTATAAAATCAAAATTAGTAAACTTCAGTTCTCAGTGATTATATTTTAATTAAAAAACAACATGTATAAAGTAAAAAAATATCCTGTAATAGCTGATTTTAAAGAAAATAATCAAGTGATGAAAGAAAAGCACTTAATCTCTTTTATACACTTACCTGGAATAATCATAAAGAACCCTCTTAGAAACTTAAGACTAGTAATATTGACATCATATATTTTAAACTATGCTTGGATTTTTACAAATAAATATAGGGTAAGCCATATTGCATAGGTGTGTGCTTTCTGTCTGTGACACTAAAGTGGCACTTGACATGTTTTCACAGTCATAGTAGGGATATCCATTTATGAAACACAATTTCTCTGTAAACTTGCCACAGCATAGGAAATTAATTTCACTCAATGATAAGTTTGAAAAACTATTTGTATGGATGGTAGGTATGCAATTTATGCTTTTTATGCAGAAAAGTTGCAATGTGCGCCACTACTGCTGGCAGTACTAATTATGAAAACAGTTTATGGGGTGGTTAGAGCCAGCCAATCACAGTGCAAATATTACTTACTAGCAAATAGGACTGAGGAGGACTATTTTGGTGTAAAAACTTCTCTGGAATTTGGTTAGGCAGTCAACACTACAGATAGTAAACACATTTGAAAACAAGTATCAGAGTAGCACAAGCCATTTATAGTCTGAAATAAAGCCTGCACCTATCACCAGAGCTTTTGGGTTCTGTTTTTTCAGACATTATAAACTGTCAGAGAACAAAGATCTGTACTCCAAGTGCAATTTCTGCCCTTATCATTACTGTAGCTTCTAATTTACTAGCTACAGTTATAAAGTTATCAGTAGGCTGCTGCATAAAGGGAGAAAGGAGTCTAGAGGAAGTGATTAAAAAAAAAAAAAAAAAGGCTGTCTGTCCAAAGATGAATGGTAACCAATTCTTTCATTTATTGCCACAATTGAAAAGGTATATTTCCAATCCTCCTTCATGGTTCTATTCTGCCTAATGTCATAGGATTTCATCTCATCTCACTTGAATTGCCATTTAGATAAGCAAAGCTCTGCTCTTTTCTGACTGAATTCAACATGCATAAAGAATCTTATGGCTTGGATCCTATGGCTCAAAAAGGTTTGAAGAACATAGCAAGCAGCATCTATTTAAAAAAACTGTAGGGTTGCAAAATATTACAAATTGACTTTGCACACTCAGATTGAAGACATTATAAAAAACAAAAAGAGACGTTAAGACTCAACTGCAACTGCATGATCATCTATTATACCAGTATGAGCTGAAATGTATTTTTATAAAGCTCTGCAGATATTAAACCCTTTCACCAGCTAAAGTCATGGAAATGCTCTCTTTAAGGCAGGAAGTATTTAAGAAAGGTAAAGTTACCTTTATTTTTATTCTTTGTACCTGTATATCACTTATGTAGATTTTGTTACAATTTCAAAAACATAGTGTTTTGTTAACATGTTTCCTAAATTAAGCCACTAAGTTTTCTTATTCACTGTGGAAGACATTCATCAAAAGGCCATCAAATATTTTTACAATCAAAAAATGTAGCCCCAGTATAGGAGAAAGAAAAATACTTTTTTCCTTTTAAAACTGTTGAGGAAAAAAAACCTAAGGAAGGTAGACAGCAAAAACAGTTAAAAGTAAAACTTAAAATCTTACCAATTTGCTGTAAAGAGATTAGACACAGAGAGTGGAACATGACAACACCCTCTTTCCCTGGATCTCCCTCTCTCCCTCACTTTACTGCCCTCAGTATGCATTTTATCCTGACTCTTTTCCATCCTTCTTCAGCCATGGGCTGAAAACATTTGGCGTCTTGAACCAAATACTGGTATAAGAACAGGTGGCGCCATTTTTCCAGTGCAATGCAGGCCCAGGACAAGGATGAAATGTAGGACATACAATATATGCCCATTCCAAAGCTTCCAGTTAAGCTTAGCCCATAGCAGTACTGCAAGTAGAAATGATTAAATAATTTTTTTTTCTAGTATTACAGACAGGTATTGCAGCTGGGTTACTGAAAATAAACCCCAAGTCCACCCCAATCCCTCAAACGAGCCACAGCTGTGGTTAACAATGATTCATTTGCATTTTTATTATTTCACCAAGAGAAGAAACAGAAGTTGTCTGGCTTTCTTCACACCAACCAATAATTTTGCATTTTAAAGTTGGGATGTTTTCCATAATGAGCTGAATCAAAAATCTATTTGAAAAATATATATTTATATAAAAAAAAGATTCAGGTTGTTTGCACGTAAAACATCAATTGTTAAGTTTCTTTTGTCTTTGATTCCATGTTGCTGGAAAAAGTTTGAACAAGCTTGCATGCTAATTTGTCCTTAGTTGCAAGTATTACAGGCAATTTCATACTTTGCCTAATGAAAGGATAACCCTTCTTCGACACAATCAGAACTCAACAGTGATTCAGAAGCAACATCCTACCCTTAATACTGTCAGTTCGAGCCATCAACATCAAAATCCTTGATAAGGTTGAGAAGATGTCGCTAGGAATCAATTAATTGATGTGCCTAAGAGTTCCACAATACTATTTTGCTTAAGTTTTTTTTTTTTTTTGCACCATTGATTGATTTTTTAAAATCCATGTTTATTCTTCCTCTGTCCAAAGTGTTCAATGTAATGACACTAACTCTTCGAGACTGTCATTTTGAGTCTTCCTGTTTCACCTTACAGGATGCTCACACATCCTTTCCCCACCTTTTTTGCCTTAATTCATTAAAATCGTTGCTCTGTCATAGATTCATACGTAGGTGCTCTGGTCGTTTCGAGATCATGGGAAAAGCCTGTTTTTTGTATGGCCCGGAGTTCGGCTGTCGTATTGGAAGTGGTGCTGAAGCTTCCCCACTCATCGTCACATCCATCTGCTCTATTCCACTTGTTTCCATTGGATATTCCACAGGCGTCTGAGGATTTGC
Organism: Lontra canadensis; assembly: GCF_010015895.1. Taxonomy (NCBI): domain Eukaryota; kingdom Metazoa; phylum Chordata; class Mammalia; order Carnivora; family Mustelidae; genus Lontra; species Lontra canadensis. The sequence goes on from NW_022631037.1 coordinate 2,218,066, forward strand.
CGTGCTGGCTGAAGCACCTCTTCCCCAGAAATCCCCAGGAGAAAATTTGACTGGGCTTTAAGACAAGGAAGAGCTATCATTCATTTATCTCAAGGATTATCTCAACAAGAAGTAATTCCCTTAAATTTCAAGGAAGTGGGGTAATGTGATATTTATATTTAGTTTTATTTTTGTGTGAATTACTACAAAGGCCATCGTTCCCCTAGACTAATTGCTAGAGTTTCCTAACTGGTCTATTTACCTCTATACCTGCCTATGTAAAACCCTCAGTGATAACTTTTTTTTTTTAAATCATTTTACTCCCCACTTAAAACAGTTTCCCATAGTATTTAAGATAAAATACTCCTCCAAACCTTTCTCTTCATCACTAACCACATATCAGGAACATTGACCTTTCATTTCCAAGACCAAGTTTTTCCTCCCTTCTGGCTTTACCTGTAAAGGTAAAGGATGTTACCTGTAACATCCTATACTTCTATTTTTTGTATGGGTGGCTTTTTCTCTTCATTCATAGATGTTACTTCACCAGGGAGGCCTTTCTCTGACCACCATGAAAAGGAGCCCCCCTGTGATTCTTTGCTACCACCACACTCTTTATTTTTCTTCATATAGAAGAAATTTTTCTTCATATACTACTTCATATGATTACATAATTCCTGTATTTCCTCCTTTGGTTATTTTGACTCTCTTCTCACTAAACTGTAAGCGTTAGGACAAGGACACTTCTTGTGTTAATTATGTATCTCCATCATGCAACACAGTCCCTAGTATACAATAAACGTTGAATGAATGGGTAAGGAAGACAATTGCCAGTGCAGCAGCTTGCTTTCACAGGAGGGAAGGTAAACTACATAGCATACAATACAAGATGCAGACGCTGTGCTTATGTCAACCAAGGAGAATACAACAGATCTTTCTTTTATATAACCTGGCATAAATTTCTTAAAGCATTCTCCTCCCGGTTAAAAAAACAAACAAAAAAAAGAGATGAGAATAACAAAGTCTGAATACCTGACAGGTGTTCGTGGGCTGCCAATAAATCTTCGAGGTGATCGGATTTTTGGTTCAAAGGAAAATTTTTCTTTCACACTTTCAAGTACAGATGGAGCCACATATGTAAAACCCTAAAAGATAGTAATTGTTGACTCCAGAATGGCGTTTTGTCATATATATCAAGAAAATGTGGTTTCAGTCTCTGACACACCAAAATAACAGTGCACACCTAAAACCAGCACTCTGTTTCCTCCCATCTCCCCAATCTCATTTCACACCTGTTAGCTTCTTTCCAGCCATTTCTTGAGGCATGGATCTCAGGAAGGCAGAATTCTATCGAGTCCCATATGCCAGTAAACAGTATTCCACTTTGTTGAAGGAGTAGAACAAAATAGGAAAATGTAGGCTCCACATTAAGCTATTAAATACCAAGATGAATGCAAAGAAAATTCTACTGTTTCTAGCCACATGCACATGAGCAACTAAGATTATCACACCCCAAACAGTTTCTCATTATTAGGCCAAAGTAAAAACAGAATTCTCTAGGTTGGCATGTATGGTCTCTCTGATTTAATACCAATGATTGGATAGATTTGGTATTTTCTTTTTTCTTTTTTTTAGATTTGGTATTTTCTTGATGTATAAGGGTCAGCATTGTGAAAACCCTCAATTATAATAGGCAATTACGCAGTTTTGTTAGCTTTAGTTCTTTCTTGGACCTTGCTATCAAATCACCAGGTGTCATTTCTTTGCTGTCAATGTTTATCCCTTTAACAATCAGTCCTCCACCTAAACTTCCCTTCTAATTATTATTCTAGTCACCTATGAATAGGCATTTTGAGTTACAGTAAAAAGACTCAACAAGCCTCTGGGTGATGTCCTAAAGACTGAGGTGCAATTCTGTAGCACACATGCTTTGTGACAAGTGTATGTAGACTTCAGAAACCATTTCCCCACATAGTTTAACTACCAAGAGAACCAGTCTGTGCCTTAACCATCTTTAAATTTCCTTTAATTCTGTGATAGGAATTTAAATAATTATTGAACTGAGGACAATCTCCAGATAAGTGAGATGTTACTGTTTCTTACTAGTTTTTAAAGAGGGGCGCCTGGGTGGCTCAGTTGGTTAAGCGACTGCCTTCAGCTTAGGTCATGATCCCAGGGTCCTGGGATCGAGCCCCATATAGGGCTCCTTGCTCAGCAGGAAGCCTGCTTCTCCCACTGCCTCTATATTCTGCCTGCTTGTGCACTCTCTGTCAAATAAATAAGAACTCTTAAATATAAATAAATAAAAAATAAAGAGATTCACTTTATGTAACAAAATAAATGGTATAAAATGAGGTTTTTGTTGATCAAAATCTAAAAGCCCTCAAAAAATCTAAAAATCTAAAAGCTTTGCTTTTCTGAGGAGACAAGGTACAAATCAATACAAATACTTCTACAGTGAGAAATAGTTTATTTCCTACTACATATAAACCAATATATTTTGATGTCTAATATTCACAATTAACAGGTTAAAAATCCCCTACAAAGTTGCATGAAAATGTACCAAAAATCTGTAACTATTCCAAGAATAGAATAGTTACAGTGAATTCTTCTCCTACTGTTACAATGGTGTGACTTCCAATAGAGATACTGAGGCAAACATCATTTTAAGTCAGTGGCCCACGTATAAGGGAATCATATACTCCAAAGAACCATACAGTTAGTTCTACTCTAAATGCTGAAATGGAACACTGGATTATGGGAATCAATTTTCTAATTTAGCAAGTCAGAAAACTTAAAAAACCCAAGTTAACTTAATAAAAAATAGCATCTAAGGTTATCTATATCAATTGCAAAGCAAACAAACTGAATTTTCTTATTGAAAAGGGTCCATCCTAATACTTAAATTTCTCATGGCCACATGGAAATTCTTTCACTTACCAGAAAGACCTGGTTGGCACTTTCACTGAGAGTTGAGTCATCTGGGCTGTCAACAGGTGTCTGACGTGTAAACTTTGAATCAAACTGACTCACATCCTCTTCGGATTGCTTTGTGAAAAACAAAATTAGAAAACAATGAATAGTCTATATTATACATATCAATCAAATGCATGACTTGCATTAGAGAAGGCTCTAGTTAAAACTCTTCAGAGGGCTTGACTGTAATAAAATATCAAACAGTTTTAGTAGGAACAGACTGAAGAATAAACACAGGTAGAAAGTTTCTTTTTAAAGATTTTATATATTTATTTGAAAGAGAGAGAGGGAGGGTGCCTGTGTGGCTCAGACATTAGGCACCTGCCTTTGGCTTGGGTCATGATCCCAGGGTCCTGCAATCAAGCCCCACATCAGGCTCCTTGCTCCACGGGAAGCCTGTTCTCCCTCTCCCACTCCCCCTGCTTGCGTTCCCCTCTCACTAAGTCTCTCTCTGTCAAAAATAAATAAATAAAATCTTAAAAAAAAGAGAGAGCGAGCTAGAGAGAGCACAAATGGTGGGGATGGGCAGGGGGAGAGGGAGAAGCAGACTCCCCACTGAGCAGGGAGCCCAATATAAGGGCTCAATCCCAGGAGCCCAAGGTCATGACCTGAACCTAAAGCAGATGTTTAACCAACTGAACCACCCAGGTGGCCCTAAGCGGAAAGTTTCAAAGGTCAAATTACATCTTCAATTTTTAAGCGTATACTAAAGTAGATTTTAGTACACACTCATCATTTTTTTTTAAAAATCTGAATGTCAAAAAAAAATTTTTTTTGAATATCAATCTTCCCCACTTAAAAAATTTCAGTGTGCCTAGTCCACTGGATAAATTCCCTATTAGAGATAATTTGCTCAGCGGGCCACTGCACGTTTATAATAAACCTGAGAAACCACTGAGGCAGAGTTTTAACACAAAACATATTTGTAAAATGCTCTAAAATTTCTTCCTATAGCTTGGTTCATCCTACTACATTCTCAAGGAGCAAAAATGATGTTCTACTCTGCATGAGTACATTTTCTTATGAAAAACATCACCTAAATCTAACTACCACATCTGTTTAATTCCTTCTCTCTGGCACAATATCAGACTTTGTGGTCATGTCAAAAGAGCTAAGGAACCAACATGAAGAAGCACCTAGTGTCAAAAGATGATACAAACTAAGCATCAGTAAAAATTACTGCAGCAGATTAAAACACAAATATATTAAAACTCATAATTATACTTAAAAAGAATCATGGAATTCATTGGTCAATTTTGGAAGATGTTAAAGAACTAATTGATTATTTTGAAAACTGGGAAAGAAACATTTATCCTGCCTTTCCTGTATAAACAATGTAAGTTTCTCTTTAAGGAAAAATTCACTAATGAGGAATCAATAATAGTATTAGAATAAGACATTTTACAAACCCCTAATGAAATCCTGAAAGTAGGCTAGAGTTTCTGAATCTCAGCACTACTGACATTTTGGGCTTGATAACTGCTGCAGAGCCCTGTCCTTCATAAAGGAGGATGTTTAGCAGCATCTCTGGCCTCAACTCACTGCAAACCAGTAACATCCCCTCCCCCAAAAGTGACAACTTGTCTCCAAACCTTGCCAAACTGACCATAGCTAAGAATGACTGATGTTGGCAATGATCAATGGAAAAAAAAAAAAAAATACACACACACACACACACACACACACACACACACACACACACACATACATTATGCCTCCTGACCAAAATATACAATATCAAAAGTTTAATCTCAGGGCACCTGGGTGGCTCAGTGGGTTAAAGCCTCTGCCTTCGGCTCAGGTCATGATCTCAGAGTCCTGAGATCAAGCCCTGCATCAGGCTCTCTGCTCACCGGGGAGCCTGCTTCCCCACTCTCTCTGCCTGCCTGCCTACTTGTGATCTCTCTCTCCATCAAATAAATAATCAGATTAAGTATCTAAATCTAAATACTAGTTTTTGGAAATACAGGGAAGAGATGAGTATGATCAATGACACTATGGATTAAAATCACAAAATCAAAGTTCGAAACCCTATAGGATAAATGGTCCAGTTTCTTCAGTAAATACTCAGGAGAGGAATTGAGATGAGGGTATCTGCAGATGGAAAGCAACCTAAGAGATAAAATAACCAAACCGTACAGACCTTGACTGAATCCTTATTAGAACAAACCAATAGGGAGGAAAAGAAAACAAAAGAAACTGGGGAAATTGTCAGCTTTTTAGTTGTGATGATAACTAGCAGTTCTGTTTAAGTTTAAACAAGATGACCTGACAAGCTGGACAGTTGGTACATAAGGGTTAATTATCCTCCTTTATAATTATATATGTGAAAATTTTAAAGCAAGTCACCTTGTGCTCCAGGACCAAATTATCATCATCATTATCCTCCTCCTCCTCCACCTTCACCCCAAGAAAGAGAAAAAGAAACTCTATTTTCTCAAATTCTGAGGTGGAAGAAAGACAAGAACTAACACACTAACTCATTTACTAATAAATATATTGTTATGATTTGAGTTGTGTCCCCGTCAACATTCATATGTTGAAGTTCTCACCCAAATACCTCAGAACGGAACCTAATTTGAATGAGGGTCAGTGCAGATGAAATCAGTTAAGATGAGGCCATTTTGGAGTAGGGAAGATCCTAATTCAGTCCTGATAAAATGGGAAAATCTGGACACAGATCTGCACAAAAGGAGAATGCAAACATAAAGGTAGAGATCGGGTGATGTCGCCTATGGGCTCCAAGCTTAGCATGGCCAAAGCTGAGAAAGCCAAAGATCGCTAGCAAACCAGCAGAAGCTAGGAGAGAGGCACAGAGTGGAAAGGAGGGCTCTCATCCTTAATAATGAACCAAGTGTGTCAATACATTATCTTGGCATCTAGTCTCCAGAACTGTAATATAATAAACTTCTGCTGTGTAAGCCACCTAGTTGGTGGTACTTTATAACAGCAGGCCTAGCAAACTAATACACACATATGCTATATTTTGAAGAAAATTCCCAGAAAATCAAATTCAAAATAGGGCTGAATCAGAGGGTAACTACACTTAACCCGGTGAACATTTTGTTATGTATATAACTGTTAAATCACTATGCTGTATACCTGAAACTTACATATTATTATATGTCAACTAAACTTTATTTAGAAATAAAAAATAAGGGGCACCTGAGGGGCTCAGTCAGTTAAATATTTGCCTTCAGGGGTGCCTGGGTGGCTCAGTGGGTTGGGCCGCTGCCTTCGGCTCGGGTCATGGTCTCAGGGTCCTGGGATCGAGCCTCGCATCGGGCTCTCTGCTCCGCGAGGAGCCTGCATCCCCTCTCTCTCTGCCTGCTGCTCTGCCTACTTGTGATCTCTCTCTCTGTGTCAAATAAATAAATAAAATATTAAAAAAAAAAAATATTTGTCTTCAGCTCAGGTCCTGGGGTCCTGGATTTTATTTATTTGACAGAGAGAGCATTCACATGCACAAGCAGAGGTAGCAGCAGGCTCTCTGCTGAGCAGGGAGCTGGATCTGGGGCTCAGTCCCAGGACCCCGGGATCATGATCTGAGCCGAAAGCAGAGGCTTTAAAACCCACTGAGCCGGGGCGCCTGGGTGGCTCAGTGGGTTGAGCCTCTGCCTTCAGCTCAGGTCATGATCTCAGGGTTCTGGGATCGAGCCCCACATCGGGCTTTCTGCTCAGCAGAAAGCCTGCTTCCCCCTTTCTCTCTGACTGCCTTTCTGCCTACTTGTGATCTCTATCTGTCAAATAAGTAAATAAAATCTTTAAAAAAAAAACAAAAAACAAAAAAAAAAACCCACTGAGCCACCCAGGCGCCCCATATATATTTTTTTTTTTAAGATTTTTTAGTTTATTTGACAGACAAAGAGACAGCGAGGGAACACAAGCAGGGGGCGTGGGAAAGGGAGAAGCAGGCTTCCCATGGAGCTGGGAGCCGGATGCAGGGCCTGATCCCAGGACCCCAGAATCATGACCTGAGCCAAAGGCAGACAGCTTAATGACTGAGCCACTCAGGCGCCCCTGGGATTTTATTCTAAAGAAATACCAGGTCCTTCAAAGTATATGCTTTCATGTATACATACCAACAGAGGTTTAAAGGGGGGCTCCACCTTCCGAGCCAGCAATTCTTCCCAGTTAATATGCCTGAAGAATGGATGAGCCTAGAAAAAAAGAACAGGAAGAAAAGTCAAGGTGAATAGACTTCACTGGACTGACAAATTAACTGTCTGTTTGAAGTTACAAATCACAAAATAAGCTATACTTATTTTTTAGATTTTATTTATTTATTTGAGAGAGAGAAAACATGCACACAAGTGCGGGGAGGAGCAGAGGGGGAGAGAGAGAAAGAGAGAGAATCTCTCAAGAAGACTCCACGCTGAGCTTGGAGCCCAAAACAGGGTTTGATCCCAAGACCCTGCGATCATGACCTGAGCCAAAACCAAGAGTTGGATGCTTAATCAACTGAGCCACCCAGGTGCCCCCCAAAATAAGCTATACTTTAAACAACTACACACAACCCTCACAAATAAATAAAATTAGCACTATCTTCCCCTCAAACCACCAAAAAGGCCAATCCCTACTTGAACTTCTCCAGCATCCCCAGGACCAGCTCCAAGTCGAGAAGCAGCATTTCTTTTCAGCAGCTTTAAAGAGGGAAAACAAAACAAAACATTGATAAACCTTAGTCAAATTGATTATTTTTTATTTAGAGAATTTGCTTGTCTATATTGCTTCTCTATTTTGAGAAAATTTGCTTTATTTATTATAACTAAATATTGCTTGGGAATAAAAAGGAAAAAAGTATTTTTTTAAATTATTTATTTATTTAAGGAGATAGAACAGAGAGAGAAAGCACACACAAGCGGCAGGCAGCGGGGAGAGTGTAAGGGAGGGGCAGAGGGAGAGGGAGAAGCAGACTCCTTGCTGAGCAGGGAGCCCAACGCAGGGCTCAATTCCAGGACCTGGGATCATGACCTGAGCTGAGCCACCCAGGCACCCCAAGGAAAGAAAATCTTTAAAAAATGTGTACTTTACCTGCAAAAACTGTAGGTGTTTTGATTAATATATATCATTCTTTATTTAAAATGTATGTTCAGGGGTGCCTGGGTGGCTCAGTGGGTTAAACCTCTGCCTTCAGGTCAGGTCATGATCCCAGGGTCCTGGGATCAAGCCCCACATCGGGCTCTCTGTTCAGCAGGGAGCTTGCTTCCCCCTCCCTCTCTGACTGCCTCTCTGCCTACTTGTTATCTGTCAAATAAATAAATAAATCTTAAAAAATAAAATAAAATAAAATGTATGTTCAAATCTATTAAATTCCAGTAGTTGAGGGTTATCATTTCATGTCCTACCCCCCCCCAAAAAAAAGACTTATTTATTTATTTATTTATTTATTTATTTATTTGAGAGAGACAGAGTACAGAGAGGGAGAGGGAGAAGCAGACTCCTGCTGAGCAGGGAGCCTGACACAGTGCTTGATCCCAGGACCCCAAGATCATGACCCAAGCCAAAGGCAGACACTTAACCGACTGAGCCACCCAGGCACGCCTCGTGTCCTACCTTTTTAAGCAGATCTCTGGCTTCTTGTGTGAGGTAGGGAGGCAAATTAAGTTTACATTTGAGGATTTTGTCAATTGTTTTCTTTCTGTTCTCCCCAGTGAATGGGGGCTATGAGTAGAAAAGAGTGAGAAAAATTAGCACATAAAAAATAAAATCATCCATTTCCTGAATTAGTCAGTTATGCATAAAGATCAGATATGTATGCTGTGATATGGGCTGACTGCTAAAGATCTATAGTTTTTAAGCAATGTGACAGAAGAAATAGTAACATCTCAGAAGAAACTGGGTTTCCACTTTATCTCTGTGTGGTAATAGGTGAGCCCTGTGATTTTATGCTTTACTTTCTCTTTTTATAAAATAAGGGCTGTATCTATTTTATACCTATTTCACAGGACTGACATGACAGATCATTTAAACAAAAATGTTTTTAAAAGTACAGGGCCCATACTACTACCAATAAAGCATATTAGTGTTAATTTTTTTTTTAATAACTCCATCAGTAACATTTTTAAAAAGCACAGGAAAGGTCTCTTGCCATAATGATTTAATAACTACTCAGCACAGACCATAATACATGCAGCTTTTAACTGTGCACCTACTGCTCCAGTCAGCATGTCATACATTAATGCTCCCAAACTCCACCAATCCACAGCACGATTGTGGCCACTTCTCATCAAGATTTCAGGGGCCCTACAATGAGAAAAATAATACACCTAAAAAATTCACCCATTTGCATATCATCTGAATTAGAAGTTTAAAAACAATATACGGAGCCAATGGTCCTACATAAACCAGGTAAAAGTTAGCTATCACCCCCTCAAACCAGTTATATTTCTTGCAACATGCAGCTCACATGTATTCTATTGTTCCACAAAATGTGTGTGTGACTGTTCCATCGTGAATAGATTCTTTGCATAGTCCAAAGTCTGTTAGTTTCACATGACCTACAATGAAAGATCACAGCATGGTTATTCTGAGAATTCTAAGCATGTGCAGTGTTTGAATGTATCATACAAGACAATAATCTATTCTTTCATTTAACATTTTCTGCCTTAAATATTTGTTGAAGATACAAACAACTAGCAAGGTGTCATCCATAATATGGAATGCTAACTTTTTAAAGCTAACACAGTCATTTTTGGCCAATGATATAATATAAAGGGAAAATAGAGAAAAAAGTAAAACAGTTTTTCCAAAGCTCTATCTTTACCTATACCTAGAATCCTCTACCATCCTGAGAAAGCAAGCCTTCAAGAAAAATTCTCTAAAGTCTGGTTTAAGGGGCACCTGGATGGCTCAGTGGGTTAAAGCCTCTGGCTTCAGCTCAGGTCATGATCCCGGTGTCCTGGGATGGACCCCAGCATCAGGCTCTCTGCTCAGCAGGGAGCCTGCTTCCTCCTCTCTCTCTCTGCCCGCCTCTCTGCCTACTTGTGATCTCTATCAAATAAATAAATAAAATCTTAAAAAAAAAAAAAAGTCTGGTTTAAGTACACAAACCCTTATAAAAATATGTTGCATCATTTAAAAGTCTGACACTATACTTGAAATATATAACTTTTTACCACAGTGAACTGTGACTGGACAGTTTTTTAAATGGTCTCAGAAAATCACTCTAACAAGTTGGCTTATTCTGCCAATACTGCCAATTCAGAAAAAGAAATGAAATTGCTATGGCAAGGGACTGTCATCTCTAATCCAAAAAGTAAAAAACTCACCACCTTACACAAAGAACATTGCAGTTCAAGCTTAGCTTTACTGAAATGTTATTAGATATAGAGTGGTTCAACCACCCCAGGAACCCTACTATTCCAGGTTTATTTCAGAGAAAAGAAAAGGTAAAGGCTTACTGATACTCTGTCATACAAAAAAACATGACCTTTATTTTCACAGACCACCTGACATACTCAGCATTATGGATCAAAGAAGTTAACTAGTCACTTCCCTATTCTATCCTTTGCCTTAGAATTCAGAGTCAGAATCCAAGTGTGGGGGGATGGGAGTGGAACTGGAAGGGACAGAGATAAATAGATTCCCATGATGTACTTGGTTAAGTAGCATTTCTCCTAAAAAAAAAAAAAAGAAAAGAAAAAAGAAAAGAAAAAGGGAAAACGAGAAAAAAAGCACAATTTGAAACATATTCATATTAGCATCAGTTGTCCACACCATTTCCTGTCCAAGAATTTAAAACCCTTAACTACCTCGTGTATCATTTTGTAGACACTGAAGGCACCCCGACAGCACCCCGACAGCCTGGCTGGCTGGTTGCTCCTCTGGGGTATGAGTGACCTGAGAAGTCTACCGAGCCCAGATTACTCTTGCATAAATCAAACTGTCTCTAGCAGCTTGCAGTTGTAATCAAGACTCAGTCTGCTCTACGTACAGCTGCACAGAGTATGGGTCTTTGATTTTTATGTTTGTTGTTATGAACACCAAGAATAAACTAATGCCTACTCAACATTTTCTTTCCAAGGCTACATCAAATATTGTGGTTCAATTCTAATCCTTTTTTACAGCATTAATAAAATTTATCATAAAAAGTACTGCTTCTAATATTTATGCATTTTTTTCATTACGGAAAACTCAATCTATAGGGTTAAGATCTACTTTCCAATTAAAGGGTCAAAACAAAACTGAAGATGGGACTGGCTTTTGGCTCACCACATGTTATGTAAAGATTTCAAAAGAATGATAAGCTATAAAGAGCAAGGATTAAACCCGAAAACACAGTTAAGTGGTCAGTTATTCCTAACTTCCTCTAATCTCATCAATCACAATTATCTAAATACTTAAATCTCAGCAAGCATTATGATGCCATAAATTCTGAGGGAGGAGCGTATAACAGAAGTTACATGACTATGGGGCTTTGAAAATGACCATGACCTGGGTGGGAGGATTTTAAGATGATTATTTACTATAGAATTGTTTACGGTATATCTCCACCTTGGTGATTAAGCATGATATTTTCCGGCTTCAGGTCTCTGTAGATGATCCCCTTTTGATGCAAATGCCCCAAAGCCATGGAGATTTCTGCCAAGTAAAAGCTGGAAACAAAAGTGATTTAATAAAATTAAAAAGAGTAATATACTCAAAGCAGTTTATGTATGGAGCAAAATTCCTTGAAAGAAATAGACATGCACCAAAGACCAAATTAGTGGGGATGGGGGCGGGGATGGGGGAAAGAGATGGCATAGGATGCTGCCAAAAGGCATGGTGACATTTATGTTTCACTTATTTAGTGAAACTATAAAATGTTTTATTTCTTTAGAACATACTACTAATTGCAAAAAAGTCCAGAATATGCCAAACTGTCACTGGTTTTTGTTCTGTTCCTAATAGGAATTAGGACAATAGTCATTCAGATCAAAGCAAATTTCTCCCACCCACCCCCAATTTTAAAATCCCATAGGACACAGGAACTTTGTTATTCTCAGAGATCAAGTCTTAGTTTTGAAAGATACCTTATAAATAATCTGACCCTTAGAAGCCCACTCATCCCTTAATACAGCTGCATATTTATATACAGTTCATGCCCACAGTATCTGCCCTCCCTCCTGCCAGCCAGCCCACAACTATAAACTGTGTGACACTCAAATTTATCTACCTCAAAAGAATAAAGGGCTGAGTCAACCCTGTCTGGATTCGAAAAGCACAAGGCACTGCAATACTGGCTGCATAACAATGTTGCAATCCTGCAGATTACTCCAGGATGGAGAGGGTGTGTCCTAGAGGACTGAGGCAGTTTCACAGCCAGCAGGACCACAAATACAGCCTCCAACACGGCTCAGAGAGCCTCCTCCAAAAAAGGGTACTTCATCCCTAAGGCTCTTAAATGCAGCTTCTGTGTTAGAAAAGGCCTGAAATTAAACAATGGAATGCAGTTTGGTAATTAAGGTAGAAAAAAACATTTAAGTGTTTTCTATTCAATTAATGTGTAGGATAAACTGATTTATTGTTACCCAATACTGTCATCTCACAAAAGGATGTGTATATTTTTAATCTGAAGCAGATGCCATCTTAAGAAATATAAGGGTAGATCCCATCCTGGCCATAGAATCAATCCACAGATGATGTGTGCCGGCTTATCACCTCCCTAAGACTGCACCTTGGGAACTGGAAAGTCTAAAAAAAAAGAGGAGATGATTTCTGATACTTTCTATTGTTCCAGACATAAAGTTTCACCGGAAAACCACACTCACCCACAGCCAAGGCAGGCAGCTTACCAATTCAAGGAAAGAAAGCCCCAGTGAGAATGGTTCTGTTAGGAACTGGCGTGAAGAGCGTTCCACCCAAGGCCTGGGGGCAAAGGAATGATGTGACCTCCAAAAGCTGCCCCATCCCAAAGATACTTCTCCCCCTTGAAGTCCTGAGTGACTGACTGGCTCCAGAACAATTTACGGAATCATTTGGCTGCCCACAGTGGGAAAAGGGCTTTGCTTTTAATTATATGAATCATTACCTGAATCCATGCAACTGCAAAAATTTCACTTACCAGGCTGTGTCTTCCATAAATATTCCCTCTCTTTCTAACTGCATAAATAATTCTCCTCCTGTGAAGAAAAGGAAAAGGCCTTAGAAATGAAACAATCTTCATTTCCAACCCATTTCTAATGAGAAGGTTGTGCTTCCTCTTTTAATTATAGTTAAAAGATATCAGTTCCTTAAAACTAAAAAACAGATCCTAAAAACTATAGGTTTAAAACTAAGTCTTCAGGATTCTATTTTTGCAGTGTTCTTATTCTTATGTGAAAACTATGTTTTGGAATTCTAGGTTTTACATCTTTAAACGTCAAAATAGTTAAAAGATTCCAGACCTGAGGTTAAAAAAGTAATCTTGGTTAAAACTTCTCTCACATTTTATCCTAAGCAGAAAAATGTTAGTATATAATTAAGCCACCCTTACAATCAGTGAATGCCCTTATTCCGTATTTTCAGATCTCTTAATCTAGATGAATCTAGCAGCAGCTTTATTAAAAGCAAGGCATTGTTTTGAATATCAAGATAATAACGACTTATATCCCATTGAATAATCTTAGAATACATGAGCCCGCAATAATGTAAATCAATGAAGAGATCAATAAATTAGGTTTTAAAATGGGAGAGAAGGAAAAGCTCTTTGTTACAGCAGAATGCCAAATAAATGAATGAGGCATGATGGAATAAGAAAAATCACTTGGCAAACATTACAGTTAATTGTTTCAAGCAAGAATCAATGAATGCTAAAACTGTATGTGAAAGCTTGATGAGAGACAAGATATTTCGATAATCCCAAAGTATCTCAAGATACTTATTCATTACAAAGGGTAAACTTCACCAGGGGAAAAACTGGCCAACACTACCTTATAAATGTGATCAAAGTGAACATCAACAGCAATGGAACAAAGATATAACATCATGTACCTCCTGATCTGACAGAAGACACAATGTCACTTCGATGGTCCTCCCCAAATGCATAACCTGAATCTAATCTTGAGGAAATATCAGATAAGCCCAAATTGGTGCATTCTACAAAATAACTGGACTATATTCTTCAAAAATGTTAAGGTCACAAAAGATAAAGACTGAGGAACTGTTTAGGTTAAAGGGAACTGAGAGATATTACTATATCAATGTTAATTTCCAGTTTTGATAACTTTAGTAGAGTTAAGATACTGTCATTAATTTTAGAAAATATAAACTGGAGCATTTAGGGGTAATGGGAAATCATGTCTGAAACACTCGCTTAAGCAATCCAGAAAAAAAAAGTGTGTTTATACATATACATGTATATATATATATACATACACACACACACATATATATATACACACACATATATATGTATACATATACAGAAGGAGAAAAAAGAAGGATGAAACAAAACAACTGTAAAATGAAAACACTTGGGGAATCTAGGTGAAGGATATGTGGGAAGTCTTTGTACTATTTATGCAACTTTTCTGTATAAATCTGAAATTGTCAAAATAAAGTTACTCAAAAAACGGCAACAACAGTCACAAAGAAGTTGCTAAATTCTGTATCTTTCTGTTCCACGTTATAGGCCACTGTGGAACCTCTTTTTCAGAAAACTCAGTTATCTTGGCTGGAAATAGATACCTGTGATTTAGAAATGATAAGCAACAAGGTTTGAGGAGGTAGTAATCCCTGGAAATTGTGGATGTCTTCCTATGTAAACTGCATAGTCTAACAAAAAAGCTACATTCAACCAAAAAACTCTGTTTAGAGATGCAATTTTGAAAATACTCAATATCTTAAATACTCTCAGTAAGTTTTCCATTTGAGTTTAGAAATGCTTTGATAGTTCATTGGAATTATAGTATCTTACCCCAGCACAGTCAATGTGATGGCTCTGTATCAATTAGGTGTTTGTTATTTTAAGTATGAGTACAAAGGGATTAGGATTAAGATAAAATTTTACAGATGGGGAAAAAAACCTAACCTTTAAAGTTCTTCATATTTGTCTGCAAAAAGAAACACATAGTCACATCTAAATTCCTTATGTCAATGTATTCGTCAATTTTAAGAACTATTTAATCACATTGGGGAAAAAGCATTTTTCCATTGGAAAATAATGTTTAACCCAGTTTCTGGAGCAAATGCAAATAATTACACCAAACTGAGTGTACTGACCGCTGAGATACTCAAGGATGAGGTAGAGTTTTCCACCAGTCTGAAAGGCATAAATTAAATCCACAATGAAGGGATGCTTTACTTCCTCCAGAATATTCCGTTCTGCTTTTGTATGAGCTGTATCTTTAGCATTTCTTACTATCATTGCCTAAAGGAAAAGAGATGATCTATAAGAACAAAACAGTAGACATTTTTATTCTATAGTAACTGGAAATTCTATTTTGTGCTCTTCTTGCCAATAGTTTAATATTTAATATAATTAATTTAATTATAGTTCCCACCAGAGACTGAGATAGGAGTAATGGAAGACATTCACTTCTTATATATATCTGCACTGTTTGGATTTTTTGCACCGAACATGTAAATAACAACCTAAAGATACCTTTTTAAAAAATGTAAACAGATGAAGTTTATTCATATGTTCACTAATTATTCTATGTCTACTATGCTCCAGGCTCTATAATAAGAAAGAAGAACGAACAGAAGTCTCTAGCTATTAGGAGTCCAAAGTCTCAGGGAAGAGAGAGAAGTCAATGCAGGTAAACACAAGGTGCTATGGGAGAACAGAGGAATTACGGCTGACATGGCAAGAAGTGTTCTGGGAGGTGGCAATACCTAAACTGTATGATGAAAAATTATTAAAATGAAACACAGAGGATAAAAAAAGCATTTCCAGTGCAAAATAGGCTTGACAGGACATGTCTAGGTAATCTATAAGTAGTTCAGTACGGTTACAAGTGACTAGACATTAGGCTGGTGTTGTAGGTGGAGACCAGGAAATGGAAGGCCTAGTACCTAGACAAAAGTGCTTGAATCTTATCTCAGAGGCAGAGGAAAAATGTTGAGGTTCTGAAAATGAGTAATCTTTGGCTGTCAGACAGTTTTAGTAGTAGTTCGGAGTTTTAGGGAAGAAATGAGACCAGCTGGGAGGCTAATACAGTAAACTAAATTAAGCAAGACCTGTACCTAAAAAAATGAAGGTGGGGGGCACCTGGGTGGTTCAGTTGGTTAAACGTCCAATTCTTGATTTTGGCGGCTCTGGTCGTGATCTCAGGGTGGTTAGACTGAGCCCCACATTGGGCTCCACGTTGGTCATGGAGCCTACTTAAGATTCTCTCCCTCTACCCCACCTCTCTTAAAAAGAAAGAAAGAAAGAAAGAAAGAAAGAAAGAAAGAAAGAAAGAAAGAAAGAAAGGGAAAAGGAAGGTGGGAATAAAGAAAAAGGTATCATCAGCACTTGCTGACTAGGTTGAGAAGAAATGATGATACCATGGTTTCTGCATAATTAATAGGACAATGGTTATCATTCAATAATAGGAAATGAAAGTCAAAAGAGTTTTGGGAAAATGATGCACTATTTTGGATATGTTAGGTCTAAATTCTAGGACTAAGTTCTGGTACATCTCCAGTAACATGAGAAAGCATATACACAAGAATAGTAGTTGCAATATTATTCGTAAAAGTGCAATATTAAAAACAACTTAAATGGCCATGTATAGAATACTAGATAAAAACCTATGGACTGGGCACCTGGGTGGCTCAGTGGGTTAAAGCCTCTGCCTTCAGCTCAGGTCGTGATCCCAGGGTCCTGGGATCGAGTCCCGCATCTGGCTCTCTGCTCAGAGGGGAGCCTGCTTCCCTTCCTCTCTCTCTGCCTGCCTCTCTGCCACTTTGTAATATCTGTCTGTCAAATCAATAAATAAAATCTAAAAAAAAAACAAAAACAAAAACCTATGGACTATCTACCTAATGTGTAAAAAAAGCTTTAAAAAGAATGGGGAATTTCTCTGTAAAACCAAGGTACAAAAGAGCATACATGGCATAACAGTATTATAGTATACCACCTTTTGTGTCAGAAAGGGGAGATAAAAATATGTATGTGTATCTCCTTATATCTTCAATAAGATAACTAAGATAAACCAAAAGCTAATGACAGTGGAAAGGTAAAAAAAGTAATAGGACTAGACTTCTGAGAACACCTTCTGAGTAAAGCCTCAACGCTTTTAGCTTACCTAAAGTTTTTTTTTTCTGTTACCTAAATCAAATATTATTGTGATTATAAAATGGGGGTTTTTGAATTCTGAACCATGCTAATGTTTTATATATTCCAAAAATAAAATTAAATCAACAAGGATGGGTGAGGGAAATAAAACTGTGAATACAACAGAAATACATAAATGCAACTGAATAGGGGCGCCTGGGTGGCTCAGTGGGTTAAAGCCTCTGCCTTTGGCTCGGGTCATCATCTCAGGGTCCTGGAATCGAGCCCCATATCGTGCTCTCTGCTCAGTGGGGAGCCTGCTTCCACCTATCTCTCTGCCTGTCTCTGTGCCTACTTGTGATCTGTCTGTCAGATCACAAGTAAAAATAAATTTACTTATAAATTTCTTATAAATAAATAAATCTTTAATTTAAAAAAATTAGTAAATAGAATCACATAAGTAAACAAAACAGAGTTTTCTTAGCTTCAATGTAAGAGAGGTAAATTAAGGATGAATTAAGTAAAGACCACTGAATTCAGACATTAGGAGATTGGTGGTGACAAGAGTTTCATTGAAATAGTAGAGTCATTAAGTCAAAATAGAGTGAATGAAAAAAATAATAAAACATGACTTCTCAAGAAATTCAGCTAAGAAGGCAAAGAGGGTAGAAGCTATTGAAAGACTTTGTATGAAAGAAGGATCTCTTTTACTAAATATGGCAAAAGCATGAATATACGTAAACAAAAAAAGAAGTCAGGACAGAGGATGGAAAAACAGAAAGAAGTGACAAAGACCCCTAACAGGCAGAAAGGGATGGGATCCAAAAATAAGCAGAGGGCTTAACCTTGGAAAGGAGGAGAAATACATCTCCTACTAAACACTGGAGAGAAGGAAGTAAAGACAAGTAAAAATGCAGATTAATATGGTATGAGGGGTAGGGATTAGAACAGGAAATGGAAGGAAATCACATGTGACAGCCTCAAATAGAAAGAGAGGCAGTGTACTAAAGAGTTAAGAGGGACTGATAGCAGTTATAGAAAATGAAAGAAGTTGTCTGGGGACATGGGGAAAAAAAGTTGGTGGGGCGCCTGGGTGGCTCAGTCAGTTAAGTGTCTGCCTTCGGCTCAGGTCATGATTCCAGGGTCCTGGGATCGAGCCCCACATCGAGCAGGGAGCCTGCCTCTCCGTCTCCCTCTGCCTAACACTCTCCCTGCTTGTGCCCTCTTTATCTCTCTCTGTCAAATAAATAAATAAAATCTTAAAAGAGAGAGAGAGAGAAAAACAGCTGATGAATACTTAGGGTCCAAATGATTTGGGTACTATGAATTTGTCCTAGCAGCAATCTATAAGATTATGTGATTTCTGCCAGCAATGCTCAGTAGCTGAGATAAAAGAATAAAGGAATATTAACAACTGAACTATTAGGAGTAGGACTTTCCTAAACATAAGGTCAATGGAGCTAGCAAGAACTAAAACGGCAGATCATGCTGATTACACCAGATTCAGAATAAAGTGAAATAAGAAGGGGGTTAAGAACTTTAGCAAAAAAAAAAAAACCCAAAACGGTCAAAGAACTAAAAGGTTGAGAGCCAAAGACCAAGCATTGTGAGAATAAAGAAGTGAGAAAGTTATTGTTCTATCATAGTCCAACACCTCAGAGGTGGAGAATACAGCCATGGGGGCTGGTAAAGTGGAACGGAGGTGAAAGCTGATAGAGTTGAGATCAGGGAATTAGAAGGCTGGGCTACTGATTACTTAATTAATATAAGGACAGCAAAGATATACAGGATGACAAGGCTTAGAAGTGAGAAAAAAGAATGATAAATACTGAGGGAGGTTTCAACCTCAAAGTAGAAAGGATTTTGACCACAAGATAGAAAAAAAAATTGTAAGAATAAGCTTAACAATTCTTCCCTTGAATTATATGGTAAGCAGAGTGAGAGGGAGAGACCACATTTGCCCCAAATGCTAAATCTTAGTATCTAGCATAATGCCTGGCACATTACCAGTTCTTAACTGATTCAATAAAAGAAGGAATGAAACAAGTATGACCAATCTGTTAACCACAAGCCTTTAGCCAAACAATCTAAAATTTACAGTGTGGGCTAAACTAATGCCATGGGCAACAGTACTTTGCTTCCAGGGTCCATCTTTGTTGCAACTGGTAGGAAAGAGAGTCTTTTCCTCAACATTCCACCCTGAGAAAATACCCAAGTAGTACCATTCTTGTAAAAAAAAAAAAAAATCCCAGAAGAACTGAAAAATTCAGACAAACTGTCCAGATGTAAACACCATTTAAAATAAAGAGACATGTGCGGGGCGCCTGGGTGGCTCAGTGGGTTAAAGCCTCTGCCTTTGGTTCAGGTCATGATCCCAGGGTCCCGGGATTGAGCCCCGCAGCATCGGGCTCTCTGCTCAGCGGGAAGCCTGCTTCCTCCTCTCTCTCTGCCTGCCTCTCTGCCTACTTGTGATCTCTCTGTGTCAAATAAATAAATAAAATTAAAAAAAAAAAAAAAAAGAGAGAGACATGTGGCTCTACTCTGATTTCATCTTCAAGGCTGGAAAAAGACATGTTCTTACCACATACCGAGTTCAAGAGGGTTAATAATAATAAAATCAGAATAAAGAAGCTCGAAGGCAGCACACCGTCATCTTATCTAGTTAGGAATTAAAATTCTGGACTTAACCCTAGCACCTCTTCACTTGCATTATTTATACTGTGAGCTTGTTTTCAGGGACAGCAAGGAAAACATTAAACAGCATCTGACTCTCTAGCCACGCTTGGGGGAAAAAAAACCCTGAGACTGGGAGGGAGCGGTAACTAAGCACATGAAGAGGCAAGCAAGTTAGGTCTTAGATACCTGGGGCCAAAAAGGACGTCTAACATTTAGCAATAATTAAGTCTATGGATTTCCCATTACACTGTGCCTATCCACCATCAGTGGAAAAACAACACCCTCTTCTTTTCATTTAAGGTGCCCATGCCAGAAACATATTTGACTCAAGACAGAATTGTGACTAATTATGGTCAGCCTTGATTATAAAATATATCAAAAGGAATAAATTAACCTAAGAATCTTGACCAGTACTTCTTTCAACATTTCTAGGGGAAGCATTATTATATTATCTCCATCATTAATCTCAAATGATTCCAATGGGAAAGCCAGACAGCAGATTAATACTGACTTATTAATATAGAAAGTAAAGTTCAGAATATCTAAACTGCTTCTTTTAAGACAATCACCAGGGGTGATTTCAGCTGGCTCAGTCAGAACAGCATGTGACTCTTAATCTTGGGTCATGAGTTCAAGCCCCAAATTGGGTGTAGAGATTACTTAAATAAACAAACAAACAAATTTAAAAAAAAAAAAAGACAATCACCAATAAAGTTGTGGTCATATTTATTCCTCAGCTTTTAAATTACTAAGTCATATATAATGCTTAAGTAAAAATAAGGAAGATAAAGACTGAAGTATTACAAACCTTGTAATTTTTGTTAAAAGTCGTTTTGTCTTTTTTTTTTTTTAAAGATTTTATTTATTTATTTGACAGAGATCAAAAGCAGGCAGAGAGGCAGGCAGAGAGAGAGGAGGAAGCAGGCTCCCTGCTGAGCAGAGAGCCCAATGTGGGGCTCCATCCCAGGACTCTGAGATCATGACCTGAGCCGAAGGCAGCGGTTTAACCCACTGAGCCACCCAGGCGCCCCTTGATTTTCTTTTAATACAGTTTTCTACTAAGACTTGTTTTAAGACAGTGTGATCTTTCCAGAAATTAATCCCAAACAAAAAGAACAAGAAACCAAACACACATAACCCATTTTCAATAAAACTAGGAAATGCATTTAACTCCACACATCAGGAGGTAAAGAAAACAGAGTGGGATAAAGCAATGGTACATGACTCAGTGGAGTAGAATATGATCAAACCTAAATGCCTGCACAGAGAACTCAAAAGAAGTTGATTCCATCTATAGAACCCTAGTAGGTTCAAAAATTGGAGACAAAAATAAAAAGCAAGAAAGGAAAAAAAAAAGTCATTAGGGACTGCAGAAGGCAGGAGGTAGAGGACTAAAAATAGGTAGATTACTAGCACTTGGAAAGGGGTACTCTCCAAGAAAAAAAAAAAAGAGTGAAATATCAGATACAGAGTGAAGTGCTAAAGTAAAAACTTGACTTCAGTGAAGGTCTGCGTATTGGAAGGTTAAGATCTTCATCTCTTCTCTCCCATCCAGCTCCAGGATGCTTTTTCTATGCAAAAGAATAGAGGATCTTTGTCAGCACCAACTGACTACAGAAAATGGTATTTGGAGGTTCTCAGTCAATTGCCAGCTAACCACATGCCTTCCTACACAGATGGAACTTCTGATCAGCTTTTCAGAGTTTCACTCTTAAATATCAATAATCAGTAAAGGACACCAGGCATCTAAAGAAGACCTTTGACATGGAAGAAAGAGACTAAATCATACTTAAAGAAAACAGGAACTTAGAAAAGAAATCTAATGCCTAGAAAAAAAGGACATTTCAAAGAATTATCATTAATACCCTCAGAGGAATAAGATAAGGTAATGTACTCATAAAACAGTTGCTATAAAAAGAAAAAGTCAGTTAAGTGTCTACCTTCAGCTTGGGTTTATGACCTCAGGGTCCTGGGACTAATCCCCATGTCAGGCTCCCTGCTCGGCTAAGAGTCTGCTTCTCCCTCTCCCTCTGATACTCTGCCCCACTTGTGCTCCATCTCAAATAAATAGAAAATCTTTTTAAAAAAATAAATAAAAGAAAAAGAAAAAATGGCAAAGTTCCGAGGAACCACAAATATCATAGCTTAAAAAAATCAGTAAAAGGATTAGAAAACAAATTTCTAGAAAAATCTCAGAAAGTAAACAAAAAGACAAAGAAGCAGACAAATGGAAAAGATAAGAAAAATAGATGATCAGTCCAGGAGGTCCAATATCCAACTAACTATAAATCCAAGAAGAGAAAATAGTAGAGGGTGAAATTATCAGAGATCATATAAGAAAACCTCCCACAGATTAAAGGACTGGAACTCTCAAGATGCAAAGAGTAAAAATAAAGAAAATAATAAGAACCCAAAGGAAGATAAATACACCACTGTAGAAAATTTAGAACAGAAACTAAAGAAAATTTTAGATATTTTAAAAGAAAAATAGATCTCTAGGGACACCTGTGTGGCTCAGTGCATTAAGTGCCTGCCTTTGGCTCAGGTCATGATCCCAGGGTCCTGGAACTGAGTCCCACATCTGGCTCCTTGCTCATCGGGGAACCTGCTTTTCCCTCTGCCTGCCCCTCCCCCTGCTTGTGCTCTCTTCCCCAGCCCTGACAAATAAATAAATAAAATCTTTTCTTTTTAAAAGACATTAAATATACAAATAAATAAATAAATAAATAAGAAAAATAGATCTCTAAAGAAATGGGAATTGGGAGTGCCTGGGGGGCTCAGACAGTTAAGTGTCTGCCTTTGGCTCAGGAAGCCACTGGTAGATGGTCACCACAAGAGGGAACAAGGGAATAAACTATGATAAAGGAAGATATGGGATCCAGGACACAAAGAATCCAACACTGATGGAGCCAAGGGGATTCCAAGGACTGTGACCAAAGTCCAATAATGGCAGCTATGCCTCCAGAGCTACCAATACAGACAGGATTGGGGGACAGAAGGTTTTGATGGGATATCTACAGGAAAATAAATGGAACTGACAGACAACCTAGTAATTGGGACCATAGAACATTGACCTAAACAGAGTTGTTGGAAGGCATGAGAAGACAACAGTAGACTCAAAGAAAATGAAGCAAAATCAGAATATGGGGAGAAGGGAGGAAGAAGTAAAAGAGAATAGAGTGGAAATCAATACATATTTCAAAACTGCTGTATTAAGTGACAGCAGAACATGCCTATTACTTAGAAATGGAGACCAGAACAAAGAGCTAAAACAGTTACCTCAGAGGAAAATTAAAAGAGCTCTCCTCTCCATGTTCACTAAGCAGAAAACACGAATACCAATAATGAAACATACCTCACATTCTAAGAGGACTTGTAGTATTGTGTTAGAAATAGATTTTCTTGACTGAGAATTTTAGGCCAAAATGTGGATTTTATAGCAGTTAACAATAAAGTTGGGGAGGGATGCCTGGCTGGCTCAGTGGAGCATGCAATTCTTGATCTCAGGGTCATGGAGTTCACCCCCTATGCTGGGCATGGAGATACTTAAAAAAAAAAAAAAAAAAAAAAAAGGAAAAGGAAAAAGGACCAAAAAGGAGGGAAGGAATCACCTTTTTAAGCACCTTCATGGCAAATATTTTCCCAGTATTTGCTCCTGTTACTTTTCGTACTTGAAAAACCTGGATAAAAAATAAAAAAGTGTTTGTTACTATAAGCTAAACTAGGTTAGTCACACTCCCTTAATTCCTATTTATAAGAAACAGATACAACAGTTTATATTCTTACAAAAACTAGTAACACAAAGACTGTGCAAAAATGAAAAGCTGCAAGAGCAGACTATATTAAAGCTTTAGTAATGAAATCTGAGAAACATGGGACTGTTCTATTTGGTCTGCTGACATCTGGTGGCAAAGTCAGTCAGTGATCATCTAATAATGAGTAATCTATGTAACTTCATACACAAAATCCAAGTTTGCTTGGAAAAAGCTATAATCAGGGTTCCCAGAGGCAGAATACCAAAAGTAAAAATTATAAAATATTTTGTAAATTTCTTCTAGGAATGCCACTGTTCTTGCTTCACATAAAACTTTAATAATAGTTGACAGGAATTACTGTTTACCTATTCCTTAAAATGGCTAACTATATAAAACTTTATCATGCAATAGCTAAAACAATGTGAGACTCAAAGTGCATGTGTTCCACATTCAAGATGATTAGAACAAATCAGAATGTGTCCTTAAGCCTAAGAAGAAACTACAAATGTCATGCAATGAAAAAATTAACACTACACAGTAGCATAAATAGTTCTTAAACTTAACTACTAAAATGTTATCCAAATTCTACCTTTTGATAAAGAATAGCTAGGTATAAATTTTCCTGGGCAGCACACATAAAGATAAGGTCGTAAGTTAGAAAGACATGGGCAAAATATGAAGCTAAGCAGTTCTCCTCCTTTTTCTTCTCCCTTCAGCTTCCCTAACTCTAAAGCTCCAAATACTGCAAGTCAAAGAAAACCAATTCAGATTTAGATCTCAGTAACAATTAGCAATATGCCATGCCCATTAAGAGTAAGGAGTGGTTTGTTTTTTTAAGAGGATACCTATAGAGGATACCATTTAACCAAAAGAAGGAAGGATTCCTCTAATAACAGACTTTGACTGGCAACGTTGTCTATTTATTTATTCAACAAATATTGACTGAGTGCCTATTATGTGTCAGTCTTTTATGTTTATGTTGGGAGGAAGAGAACTTCTGTACATCCTCCAAATAATATCAGGTTAAGCAATCATATCCTTTGCTGATAGCTAGCAAAGACTGAAGAGGACTGCTGAACAAGTATATACAGGGCGAGGGGTTATGGGGGTAGGGAACAAAAAAATGAAACAAGATGGGACCAGGGAGGGAGACAAACCATAAGAGATTCTTAATCTCACAAAACAAACTGAGGGTTGCTGGGGGTGGGGGAGTAGGGATAGGGTGGCTGGGTTATGGACATTGGGGAGGGTATATGCTATGGTGAGTGCTGTGAAATGTGTAAGTCTGATGATTCAGACCTGTACCCCTGGGGCAAACAATACATTATATGTTAATAAAAATTTAAAAAAAATTAACCTATCCCCCACCAAAAATTAACCTACCCAAGACAGACAACAGCTCTTATTTCAAAAATACTTCCTACCTTTCCATAGCCCCCTTTACCAAGTACCCGAAGTAGCTCAAAACATTCTGGTCTGATTTTTTCTGGCCCTCTGTTCACACTAGTTTCCGAAATTTCAAATTTCTCACAATGTTCCATGCCACTAAGAAGAAAATTAAAACCAAAAGTAAATTCTCAAAAAGTTAAATTACCTTCCGTTTACTATAATTTAATCCAAATAAGTAAAAAGGAAAAGGTACATAACAACAAATTTACTATCTGGACTCTGAATAAACTAATGATTCAATGACAAGGTAAGTCAAGATTAGGATGACTTGATAATTGCTTATCTGCTTATTTACAGAATATGCTACTTATTTTTTGAAACATCGAGCACCCCCAAACTAAGATAAATTAGAACAAGTTTATTGAGCAAGTTGACAAAGGAAAAAAGTCTTCTGGCTACTCATATTTAGTTCATTCAAAATGTCTAAGAGATTAGGTATTATCCAACTTCATTTAGCAACTTCAGAAAATCTGGGAACTTTGTAAAAGTACCTGATTAGTTCAAGTCTTTATGCTACAAAAATTCTTGCTAATAGAATGGATCCATGCACCTTTCCATATCTACTATTAGCTTGCTTTAAAGATTCCAAAAGTGGCATTTAAGTGGCAATTGTCCCTTCACTGGTTTTTATATGAGAGATCTTGGTCTACCCCCATCCCATGGTTTTTACTTAAGTTTGGGGTATAGAGCAGATTAATCACCATTTTCACTTAACAGAGTTTGCCTAAGATGGCTTGAGATCTCTGTATGAATGACATATTACAAGCAAAACAAAAAACATTTGACTTTGAAGGCATTTCTAAAAATTTTATTTTTAAGTAAGAAAGTTGACTCTATTAACCTAGTAAAAATTTCTAACCCATTCAGACTCATATTCAGTCTAGTGTTAATCAGGATGAGTATCTTTCTCTTAAAATCTATATATGATCTCAAAACCTGGATATATTACTATATTAGAGCTAAACTCAATAAACCAAGTTTACATATATGACTAGATAATTAAGAACAATTTACTGGAATCACATGATGGCTACAAACTAGAACTTATAAAACCTACTTGTAAAGAAAGACAGCACAATGAAATCTTTTCATATAAACTTACAGTTCATATGGTCCAACTCCCCCATGGTCCATGCTTTCATTTAACTGACCCTGAAAAATACGTTAAAGTTGTAAAAATAAATAATCTCATAAACATAAAATCAAAATATGTAATGCTTCACCCTACTACTAAAAGAGAAATGAATGAAATAAACCAGCTTAAAAATTCTCTATACTTTAATAACAGGCAAATGTCATGATGAACAAAATAAGGTACACAGTACCACAGGGATTTCACTTTTAGTTTTCTATGACAGTTACGCTACTGATGCTACCCAATAATGATCTACAAAAAAAACTGGATGATAGCTCCTTTAAGAATTACATTTATTCAAAAGATAAATTTTGTGTATTGTGAAACTAAAGACACCAGACTTTAAGTATGAATTACTAAATCAAATTATTTACATAAAGTGCTATTCTGATATGATTCTGATACACAAGACTAACATAACATGTAACTACAACCTAACTAAGCCTATAGTAACCACAACTAGTCCAAGACACTGTACTGTATGATGTGGCTGATCAAAGCAAAATAATTAAGCATCACCCTCAAATTGTCAAGAGTCACGCTGGCTGAACATTTATTCTGACCACAGTATAGATCTAAATAAAAGACATTCCAAGTTCATGGATCTGACGACTTAATACTGTTTAAGATGGTTATACTAACCAAACTGGTATATAGGTTCAACACAATCCTATCAAAATCCCAGGTTTCTTTCTTACAGAAATTGACAAGCTGACCATAAAATTCATACAGAAATGCAAGGGACCCAAAATAGCTAGAACAATCTTGAAAAAAGGAGAACAAAGTTGGAGAACTGACATTTCCTTATTTTAAAATGTATTTACAACAAAGCAACACCAACGAAGGCAATGAGATACTGGGATAAGGACAGACATACAGATGAATGAAATAGAAATGAGTCCAGAAATAAACCCTTACATTATGGTTAACTAATTTTTGACAACGATGCCAAGAAAATTCAACGGGAAAGAGACAGTCTTTCAATAAATGGTGCTGGAACATTTGGATATCTACATGCAAAAAAATTACTTCAATTCCCTACTTCACACCATATTCCACCACACTAAAAAATTAACTTAAAATTCATCACAGGCCTGGGGTGCCTGGCTAGCACAGCTGGTTGGATGTCAGACTCTTGGTTTCTGCTCTGATAGTTATCTCAAGGTCGTGGGATTGAGCCCTACATCAGGCTCCACACTTAGCATGGAGTCTGCTTGGGATTCTCTCTCCCTCTCCCTCTGTCCTTTCCCGTTGCATGTACATACTCTCTCTCAAATAAATAAGTAAACCTTAAAAAAAAATTGATCATAAGCCTAAATATAAGATCTAAAACTACAAAACTCCTACAAGAAACCTAGAGTAATTCTTCATGATCTTGGGATAGGCAATGATTTCTTAAGACATATCACTAAGGTGCACCTGAGTGGCTCAGTCAATTAAGCATCTGCCTTTGCTTAGTCATGATCCCAGGGTCCTGGGATAGAGCTCCATGTCAGGCTCCCTGCTCAGCAGGGAGTCCGCTTGTCTCTCTGTCCCTGCCCCCACTTGTGCGTGTGTGCGTGTGTGTGTCTGTGCGCGCGCCTGTGCGCGCGTTCTCTCTCAGTCACTGTCTCTCTCTCAAATAAATAAAAAAAAATCTTTAAAAAAGACATATCATCAAAAGCACAAATGATTCAAGAAAAAAAAACAATAAACTGGACTTATTCAAAATGTAAAACTTTTGCACTTCAAAAGTTAAGAAAGTGAAAAGAAAACCCACAGAGTAAGAATATATAAAGAACTTCTACAACTCAAAAATTAAAAAATAACCCAACTTTTAAAAAGTATGTTAGAATCTGAACAGGTATTTCTCCAAACAAGATACACAAATGGTCAATAAGCACCTGAAAAAATGTTCAACATCATCAGCCATTACAGAAATGCAAATGCAAATCAAAATCACACTGAGATAACCCTTCATATCCACCAGGATGGCTATAATTAAAAAGACAGAAAAGTAAGTTGGGCAAGAAGCAGAGAAATTAGAATACTGGTAAACTACTGTCAGGAATATAAAATGGTACAACCTCTTTAATAGTTTGGCAGTTTCTTGAAAAATTAAACATAGACTTAACATATAACCCTGCAAATCTACTCATAGGTATCTACCCAAGAAAAATAAAAATATATGTTCCATAAAGAGTTGGGTACAAATGTTCTTAGCAGCATTATTCACAAGTCAAAAACTGGAACAACTGCAATGAGTATCAACTGGTGAACTCATAAATAAAATGTGGTTGACACATACAGTGGAATACAACTTGGTTCTATGTACATACTATGACATAGCTGATCTTCAAAAACGTCATGTTAAGTGAAAGAAGCCAGACACAAAGTCCACATACTAAATGATTCAATTTATATGGAATGTTCAGAAAAAGCAAATTTACAGAGATGGAAAGTAGACCACTGGTTACCTAGGGACAGAGTGGCAATAGTGACTCTAAATGGGCCCAGTTTCTTTTAAGGCGATAAAAATGTTTTAAAACTAAATTGCAGTGGTGGTTGTACAACTCTATAAATATACTAAACGTCACAGAATTGCCAAAAAAAAAAAACCTTGGCAGCAGAAATTCAGTTATGAATATTATAAAATATAGCTTTAAAATAAGTATTCTTGAATACAGTCTGGTTATGAGTCTTTCAATTTATACAAAAGGATATCTCTTAATTGGGCTCTCAATAATGATGTTTTTTTAAGTGCTGAATCACTAAATTGTATACCTAAAACTAGTATTACACTGTAGGCTGACTAACTGGAATTTAAGTACTTTTTAAAAACGGTAAGTTTTTAAGTTTTTATTGAACATTTTAGAGTAATTTATAAAATGTTTAGTTGAATATATCTTCCTTCAAAGGTACCAGTACACATTCAAGCTACACAAAGAAAACTGATAGTATTTTTTTTTTTTAAAGATTTTATTTATTTATTTGACAGACAGAGATCACAAGTAGGCAGAGAGGCAGGCAGAGAGAGAGAGAAGAGGAAGCAGGCTCCCTGCAGAGCAGACAGCCCGATGTGGGGCTTGATCCCAGGACCCTGGGATCATGACCTGGGCCAAAGGCAGAGGCTTCAACCCACTGAGCCACCCAGGTGCCCCAAAACTGATAGTATACTTAAACAAGGGATGCTTAAATGTCCCCCCAAAACTGTAAGTCTTCAGCCAAAATTTACTCATGGTGTGAACAAGTCAGGATGAAGGCTAATACTAGGCATGTATGTTTCAATGTTAGACTGAGCTAAATGGATGGGGCAATACCAAGGGGAAAAAAATTCTTGTAGTTTCAACTTGATACAGTTTCTTTTGGGGGGGTAGGAGTAGTTATGGTTAAAGGTTTTTTTGGTCTCCAGTATTTCACATTTAATAGCTTCACTTTAAAGACAAAAGACTAACTTCTCTCAAATGTGATAAAAGTAGTAATACATAACTGTTTTTACTTTAATGTTAGTTTTACTTAATTTTAAATTAAAGACCACAGGGTAGTTAACATTAAACCATGACTTTGAAGCCACCTAGAAAGATACGGCCTGTGGCTATAGTTAATTTCCGAAGCCAGCCAGGCCTGTATTACCACCTCTATCTGTGTTTATAACTTCCTACCGTTACCTTCTGGAGCAGAAGCATTTGAGGGACAATGCTTTTCTGTGGCCCACGTGACCTCTAGAAAAGTCTCACACCTGAAGCATCAGGCTAACATTATATAATACATAGACAACTCTTTCATAGGAAACTTTTCAGTTAGTTTTTTTTTCCTCCGCTTTAAGCTTTATGACTTTTTATGACTTAATACTTTTCTTCATGTGCTACTATGATTGCCAACATGAATCCTGCTCACCTAAGGAACTATTCAAGGTATGTTTCAAACCACCCACCAAACTATTTCCCAAGTTTTAAGTTAAAATTGTATATAAATTCAACTTAATATGCCTAAAATCCCAATCAAAGAGAGAACATTTCATAAAAATGTAAATAAGTTGTTACACAATGGGTGAAATATCCTTAATCCAGATATCCATTATATGGTTTATCGACTTGCCTGCTTGTCACAGACATTTCATTATAAAATAAGATTCAGTAAATCAATGAATTGGGAGAAAAGGAGTAAACCTTGCTCAAAATCTTGAGCTACTTAAAACTGCTTTATAATGCCTATTATAATGCAGGATAACTACTGATGTTTTTCTATAATTTTTCGTAACAGTGAATATTTGCTTTAGCACTATATTTTTCAAAGCAGTAAAAAATTTTAAACTTTTTGCTCAATAAAAATCTGATATCCCAATCTGAAACTCATGTAGTAAGCTTCTGTGACTACTTCAAATTTTGAATTAGTAGAGTAAAAATTAAGGATTAGTACTGTTTTTGTGTCTCTATAGAAAACAGAAGTTTACAACATCTTCAAAATCTAATGAAAATCTCTAGAGGAAAACTTTCCCTTAGTTTCAACTCGCTCTCCCCAAATTATACCATCACCAGTGAAAAACAAACAAAAAAGATCCAAACCCACCCATCCAGCCCTCTCCCAAAAAACACTCTTACCCATTGCTTTCTAATATAGTCTTTTGAGGTATTCAATCAGGGTCTTTTCTTAGTTAAGAGACATTCAGCTTTATCCATAAATGCTTTCATTTACTGTCCTCATGAGGACATCCTTTACTCACTGAAGAATTAACTATGCTGTATAAACATATATATTAGCTAATATAAATTTAGTCAGTGTAACATATCTAAAAAGGCATATATCTCTAACTAGGACCAATAATTTAAAAAACCCTAGTTTCAAAAATGCAGCACCTTTGGTATAACTGCATTTATCAAGTCTCTAGGCAAAAACGAGGGTAAACTTGAATGTTTCGTTTTTTGACAATGAGTAAGACTGACAAGCTGCATTTCCATGAACAAGATAACTGCTTAATATGCCAGAATATTTTAAGAGGACAATATTTTACATACTTTAACTCACATAATCCTCATCTTACAGAGAAGAAAAAAGTGTCAGATTAAGCAATTTATTCTAAGTCATACAGTCAAGGCACCTGGGTGGCTCAGTCAGTTAAGCGCCTGCCTTTAGCTCAGGTCATGATTCCAGAGTCCTGGGATAGAGCCCCATATTGGGCTCCCTGCTTGGCGGGGAGCCTGCTTCTCCCTCTGCCTGGTGCTCTGCCTGCTTGTGCTGTCTCTCTCTCACATAAGTTAAATCTTTAAAAAAAAAAAAAAAAAAAAAAGTCACACAGTCAGTGACAATGCCTAGAGGGATTTGAATTAACTTTTAACCCACCACAAAGAGGTACAGAATGAACAAGACAAGTAAATGCAATGAAGAAGCTGTGCAATGAAGCCTGCAGGCTGAATGGAATCAGAAGACACTACTAGTTAACTACTAGTTATCTATGTAGTCTTGAACAATCACCTCTCTGGTTTATGCCTCGGTTTCCTTGCTATACAATGACGAAGTGGGGCTTCTCTGAGACCAATGTTTTAAAAGCTTGTGTACTAAGTGTTGCATATTCACGACTACCCAGATTTTCCAAGATTCTAAACTTCTCTTGTTTTTCAGAATTTTTATATTTTGTTTTAGAGAAACCTGGATGTCACTGCATTTCCTCAAGTGGCCAACCCAATCCCATTCTCAACTCTTTTCATTTGTCTACCTTGAGGAATCTCTTGGAATAACACATTCAAAAGAAATATTTTCAACTCCAAAAGCACTGCTAAGTAAGATATATTCTACTGAAGGCTCTTCCTCAAAATCCTCTTTACCTTTGCTTTTTCTCCGAAGTTCCCCTCCCCAGGGTAGTGGTCATATTTCTTTCTCTTTCATATTTCTACCAATTTCTCTGGCCTCCTCTTCCACACTCTCTCAAAACCTGTTTGCTCATACCCAACAAAATGAATGTACAGGAGCAGTCCAAAACACATCTCAAGGAGATCCCATTTCATAACAGAAATCTTAATACAGTGTTTTACTTTCAACTGCTTTAACATCTCCTGAATTACCCAGTTTTCTCCCTTGCCCCAATCCAAAGCCGCTGCCATATGGAGCCAATATAATTAATGAGAGTATGCAATACATAGTGAAAGTAATTCCGTATCTGTTTCAAATTGTATGTAGTGTATCAGGTATTAAGAGGCTACCTGGAATTCTGCAGGCAAACATACTAACAAGTATACAACTCAATACCCACCTTACAAACTGTGATTTTTATTTAGACTCATTTCATTATGAAAAGACAATATTATTTCAGCCCACTTAGTTTCTTACAATGTTCAAAGCTCTTTTTTTTATAGCATCTCAATCTTTTGGCAACAAGCAGGGAACAACTTACTTTCCAGGAGAGGAAAATCAGGTGAGGAAAAGGGAAGTTTCTTACATAGAGCAAATATCTGACACCAGTCCTTAACTCATATGCTCACCTAGACAGTGGGATTTAAAATCTAAATTATCATGAGGTTACCACGGGTGATCATTTGCCCAGAATCAGTGACTTAGTATGACAACAGTATTTTTGAACTTCAAGTGCAATTTGTGATTTTTCAATAACTTTATCTTGAAAAAAGAATGGTATTCCATAAAGAATAACAAACTATTAAGACAGCAAAGGTAAAACCAAGCTATGCATTAGGAAAAAACAAATCTAAATTTAGTACCCTAAATTACAGCAAGGAAAGCCCTCACACCACCATTCACAAGTCTCAGTACAAGCAATTTATTTTTGGCAAGCCAAATCACAGCTGTCAACGCTGGTTTTTTTCCACCCCCAAATTACACAAAGTATTTTGAAAAAATGTAGACATCTTCAACTAGGGAAAACTTACAAATACCGTGTGCCATTATAAATGATTTAAGAAAAAAAAAAAAGTCACACGGAAGAGGGTGTTTAAAAAAAAAAAAAAGCAAACAAACAAACCCTGGAAGATGCAGCAGAGCCCCCTTGCTCCCGAAATAAAACTCCTGGTGGCTGTAACAGCAGCGGCAGCGCTACTCCCGACAGAAGTTTTCAGCTGTCACTTCTAACAGCTGAGCGCTTCCTAGGAGAGAAGCGACAGGCCGAGAAGAGAGGTGGTTGTGGGAGGTCTGAAGATTTAATACTTGAAAACTTACACTCGAAGGGAAACCCTTCCGCACTTCACCTGCACTTAAGGGACACCCAGAAAGCGCAGTCCCCCCTCCCCCCAACACGCGCTTACACCACTCGCGCCCCGCCACACTCAAGTTCAACAGCTCGAGGAATCGACCACGCGCCCTTTCTCGTTCCCTCCACAAATAGACTGCTCCGGGTTGCGCTGATCTGGGGCTACAGGCGCGACCTGCACCTGCGAGCCCCGAAGCGGCCTCACACCTAGGGCCAGGTCCGCCCCACCCGCTCCCCTACCTCGGACCGCGCGGCGCCTACACTCCTCCTGGAGACTACTCGCGCCCCCCCTTCCCCGGGTCTCCGAGCTCTCCGACGCGCCGGGCTTCCAGGGCCCGCGCCGCCGCCCTGGCCCTGTCACCTCGGGCCCCCCGGGACCCCGGGCCTCACCCCCTCCTCCAGCTCATCCTCAGAGCCCGCGTCCTCTGGCTGGTCCAGGTCTATGTCAAATACTCCTGCCATGTCCTCAGCTTCCCTGTCTCGGAAGTCCGGCGCTGGGTAAAAGCCGTCCCGCCTCCGTCGTCGCCTCATGGGCCCGGACCCGCCGCAGCCACCGCCGCTGCTGCCGCCATCACCGGCTGCTTGGGCTCAGTGCGTCTGCGCTTAGGCCCTAGACTGGCTCCTCAAGTTCAGCGCTAGAGCATGCGTACAAGGTTGTGTGAAGCCGAACTGTGGGCAATGAACATGCGTAGAGCTATCGCCTGGAGCCAGGTACTGGCAGAAACATGCGCAGAACCCCGACCGAAGCCCCTTGAGGTAGCTAGATCATGCGCATTGTCGGCTAAAGCTTTGATGGACAATGAGCATGCGTACCTATTCTGAAGTTGATAAATTGAAATTGAACATGCGTAATTAACCTTTCTGAATAGGAAAAAAAAAAAACAACAACCAACAAAACTCTTCGTTTGTGAACATGCGCATTCGTCCTCCGTAGTTTTTTTTTTTTTTTAATTGACAGTGAGCATGCGCATGATGAGGGGGTTGGCCCTCTGAAGTTTGAACAGGACGGAAACGGCTGGTTCTGGGTCTATCAGTGAGTGGGGTTTATGGGGAGCTCCTGGGGCTAGTGGAGAAAGGGGGAAACTTGGTTTTGCTGTTCTATTTCAGTGGCCTTGTGAAAGTCACATAACCTTTCAGAGTCTCAGTTTCCTTATCTATTATATGAGAATACCTAGTTTGCCGGGTTATTGGGAAAATTGTAAGTACAGTCTGGCTCGAAAGCCACTATCCACTGTTCTTTCCAGTGCTGCAAAGACCTGGTGTGAGGTCTTTACCAAAAATTCTCTTTTCATTGTTAAAAATAGTGAAAGCTCGGTCTCCTATTTCATCTAGTCCTCCCTTTCCAAGCTTTGTCTTCCTTGCTCTTTACCTGAGCTAAACGCACATATTTCTTGTGTTACTGTAGTTACCAGGACAGAAGGTGATTGGTAGAGAGAGAAAGTTATTAGTTAGAAGACAGAAAATTAAAGTTAATTAAACGTACAATTGTTGAGCTAACTTCTGTGTTCTGTGTGAAGTGTAGTTGAAGTTGAACTAGGAATTCCTTCAATTAGCATTCATTTCGTTTTGTTTTGTTTTGTTTTAAATGCATGCTTGGGGACACAGTGACTACAAATCAGATTTCAGTAACTATTGAGAAGTCTTTGAATGCATTTGGGTACAGTAAATTCCAAATCCCAAAACCATGTAGAGAAAGAAAACAACTTCCTTGAATGATTAGTTCCTTAGACAACGTAACTATTTCATCTATAACACCATATGTATGGCATTTTTAAGTTATATTTTTATCGATGTACATATGATATTTTATTTGTTCCTTGGTTATTAGTACTGTAGTGGTTCTCAAAGCCTGTATTTTTCTATTACAGGTTGCTCACTTTTTTGAGGGAATAGGCCTAGTTTGCCTCTCAGCATGTCAGTAGTAACAGTGCAACTTGGTCAGTGTGGTAATCAGATTGGTTTTGAAGTATTTGATGCTCTATATACTGACTCACACTGTCCCCAGGGACTCTGCTCTAAAAGAGAGAATGAGGCATATCAAGCATCTTGCAAAGAAAGATTCTTCAGTGAGGAGGAAAATGAAGGTATGTGTGATGCATCTTATTCCTCTCCCTTACTCTGACATCTCTTCAAGGCCACGTCCTCCGCATGGTGTCTGAACCCCAACTCTTCCCATTTTTCTAGGGAATGACTTTGCTCATAGCCCTTTGTTTCTGTGTTAACAACCTTTCCCTCTCTAGTGGCAACTTCCCCTCAGCACATGAGCATGCCCAGATCTCATCAACCTACCAAACAACATAGGACTAACTTCTTTTCTTTTTTCTCTTGTTTTGATTTGTTCTGTTTTGTTTTTTAAAGTCTTATTCCCTGGGGCACCTGGGTGGCTCAGTGGGTTAAGTGTCTGCCTTTGACTCAGATCATGATCCCAGAGTCCTGGGATGGAGCCCTACATCGGGCTCCCAGGTTAACAGGGAACTTGCTTCTCCCTCCTCTCTGCCTGCCACTCCCCCTGCTGGTGCTCTGTGTGTGTGTGTGTGTGTGTGTGTGTGTGTGTGTGTCAAATAAATAAAATCTTTAAGAAAAAAATTTTATTCCATTTTGGGTATATGCACTGCGGGGTGGTACATGGTGCAAGGATTTGGAATAAGCTTTGCAGTTTTATTTAAAGTAAACTCTACCCCCATCTTGGGGCTCGAACTCACAACCCCAAGATCAAGAGTTACATGCTCTACCAGCTGAGCCCATCAGGCACCCCAAACTTTTCTTTTCCTTCTTATCCTTTTACCTTCCTATCTAAGATTCTCAAAGGAGAACCCTCTTTACCCAACTACAGTCCTGCTTTAGCCCTACACCACCACTGAAGTCCTCAAAGAAAAGTTCCTAGGGGACTAGGGGGATGGGGTAACTGGGTGATGAACATTAAGGAGGGCATGTGGTGTAATGAGCACTGGGTATTATATAAGACTGATGAATCACAGATCTATACGTCTGAAACCAATAGTACATTATATGTTAATTTTTTTTAAAAAGTTCCTAGTGGGGAACCTGGTGGCTCGGTTGGTTAAGTGTCCAACTCTTGATTTCAGCTCAGGTCATGATCTCAGGATTATGAGATCAGGCCCTGCATTGGGCTCCATGCTGGGTGTGGAGCAAGCTTAATATTCTCTCTCTCCCTCTGCCTTTCCCCGCCTCTCTTAAAAAAAAAAAAAAAGTTCCTAGTAGTCTCCTAATTACTAGATTGTTGTGATTGTTTCTCTTTTCTCAATTCATTCCTGGATTTTATAACATTAACTATAAAACTTCCTCCTTGAGGGGTGCCTGGGTGGCTCAGTGAGTTAAGCCTCTGCCTTCAGCTCAGGTCATGATCTCAGGGTCTTGGGATCAAGCCCTGAATCCAGGCTCTCTGCTCAGCAGGGAGACTGCTTCTCCCTCCCTCTCTGCCTACTTGTGATCTCTCTCTCTCTGTCAAATAAATAAATTAAATATTTAAAAAAGAAACAGTAAAAACTCCCTCCTTGAAACTCCTCCTTAGTCTCTGAACTTTTCTTCTCCACTGGTTGCATCTCAGGCTATCTCTCCTCACTGGTATAATCCTCTCTGGTATAGTTCTCTCTGGCTAATTTCAGTTACTCTTGTAATTTGCCACTTCTTTGACACTAGTGATTCTCAAATCTGCAGCCTCTCTTCCAAGCTGCAGACTGATTAGTGGACATCTCCACCTGCATCCTCATGTGTATCTCAAACTCAACATCTCCATACCTTAGGGCATTCATTATTTTTTCATTTAGAACTTGGGCTCTTTCTGCCCACATACCATCAAACATAATGATCTGCTTACTTTACCTCCTACATATATCTCTTCTCCCCTTTCTATCTTCACTGCCGTTGGCTTAGTTCTGGCTCTTGTCCTCTCTCACCTAGATTATTTCAAGACATTCCTTCTATTTCCCTGCCTTAACTCTTGTGTCTGTCTCTTCCATACTGCTATATTTAACAAGTCATCTGATGGGGCACCTGGCTGGCTCAGTTGGTAGAGCTTGTGACTTTTGATAACAGCGTTGTGAATTCAAGCCCCACACTGGGTGTAGAGGTTACTTAAAAACTAAATTAGAGGTTACTTAAAAACTAAATTAGAGGCTCAGTCATTTAGCATCTGCCTTCAGCTCAGGTCATGATCCCAGGGTCCTGGGATGGAGCCCCGCATCAAGCTCCCTGCTTGGTGGGAAGCCTATTTCTCTCTCCCCCACTTCCCCCTGCTGGTGTTTCCTCTCTCGCCATCTCTCTCTGTCAAATAAATGAATAAAATCTTTTAAAAATTAATTAATTAATTAATTAATTAATTAATTAAAGGGATGCTTGGGTAACTCAGTTGTTAAGCGTCTGCCTTTGGCATTGGGTCATGATCCCAGGGTCCTGGGATCGAGTCCTGCATCAGGCTCTTTGCTCACTGTGGAACCTGCTTCTCCCTCTGCCTGTTCTGCCTGGTGCTCCCCCTCTTGTGCTCTTGCTTTCTCTCTCTCTCTCTGACAAATAAATAAATAAAATCTTAAAAAAAAATTAAAAAGATTAAAAGTCATATGACAATTCCTCACTTGCTTGAACATTTGTAGTTTCACAGTATTTTAAAGATAAATTTTTAAGCTTTTTAGCACTGCATACCAGGACTTCCAAGATTTGAGCCCTGCCTGCGTTGCATCCCCATTCATCAGTCCCTGTACTCCCTCCTTCTCTGTCTTCTGTTTCAACAATCCTGAGCTGCTTTCTGTGCCCATGCTATTTTATACATCTGAATGTGCTACTCTGTTAATGTGGATTCATTGTGGGTCATATCACATCACACTGAGATTAAGTTTTATCTCTTCCACCAGTCCTTCTAGGGCTAGACTGATGTTGTCTTCATCTCTGTGTTCCCAGCACTGTACATGGGACATTGTAAGCTCTTAACAGATGTTTGTAGACCTGACCCAGTGATCATTTTAGCCTACACTGATCCATTCTACTTAGTAGAATGCTAGGCATTATGAACCATCTGCATATACCTGCTACTGCCCACCTTAATTTCTTTTTTTTTTTTTTAAAGGTTTATTTATTTGACAGAGAGAGAGATCACGAGTAGGCAGAGAGGCAGGCAGAGAGAGAGGGGGAAGCAGGCTCCCTGCTGAGCAGAGAGCCTAATGCGGGGCTTGATCCCAGGACCCTGAGATCATGACCTGAGCTGAAGGCAGAGGCTTAATCCACTGAGCCACCCAGGTGCCCCTGCCCACCTTAATTTCTAAGCAGTATGACAGATCTCTCTATCCTTAATCTTTGGATTTTTTTTTTTCTTTTTTTTTTTGGACCTAGAAATTTGTGCTCTGAAATAACCCAAATAAGACGTGAAATATTTTTCTTTTGGTCTTTTTCCTCACTCTAGTTCCAATTGCCCGGGCCATACTTGTCGATATGGAACCTAAAGTTACCAATCAGACACTATCAAAGGCTGCCCAGTCTGGCCGATGGAAATATGGTCAGCATTCGTGCTTCTGTCAAAAACAAGGCTCTGGAAACAACTGGGCATATGGGTAAGAGTAATTCCTCATGATTTTTGGTTTAGATACAGCTACCCTGTTAGCATAGTTACTGCTGCACAGTTGATATACCAAGCACATAATCCTGAAATTGCTATTTTAAAATTTAGAGTGTGACTTCACCCAGAAGAAACTTTTCATTCTATCTCATGGGTGTCTCTGCTTCTGGTCCAGGTAATGATAAAACCAAAGCTCTCTTCCGACAGGGTTTTCTACCTCTTCACTGTCATCCCACCACCTAGCATATTATCAAAACAATATCTTTATCTGGCAGGTATTCCAGCTAATGGGGAACACAACAAGGCAGTAGTATGTCTTGGGGTTCTTTGGAAAATTCCGATGCATGGGTCTTACTTCCAGAAATTCTGATTTAATTGATTTTTTTTTTTAAGATTTTATTTATTTTTTTTGACAGAGAGAGATCACAAGTAGGCAGAGAGAGAGAGAGAGAGAGAGAGGAGGAAGAAGCAGGCTTCCCGCTGAGCAGAGAGCCTGATGTGGGACTCGATCCCAGAACTCTGAGATCATGACCTGAGCTGAAGGCAGAGGCTTAATCCACTGAGCCACCCAGGTGCCCTGATTTAATTGATTTATGATAAAGTCCGGATGTTGGAATTTTTTTAAAGCTTCCCTCTGTGACTCTAATGTGCAGCAAAGTTTGAGAACTACTGCTTTAGGAGTATTATTATAAATATTGAATATTATTTTGTACCATAAACTTGCAGAAGTACCTGGTAACTGAAGTCTTCAGCTACAGGAATGGCCTACAAAAGAGAATTGTACCCACTAATTCACTGTCCCCGCAGGGCTATTCATCTGTTCAATATATTTGACATTTAAATTTTATCAATCAGGGCACCTATACCTTTCATGAGAGCTAGTTCACATCCATGTGTTTAAAAAAGCTTCTGTATTGTATATATTCCTCTCTGCATTGCCTCTTTCTGAGTAAATTGAAAGGTGTTTGTATTTGTTTCTTTGTGTTGCATAGTTACTCTGTTCATGGACCCAGGCATGAAGAATCTATAATGAACCTAATCCAGAAGGAAGTGGAGAAATGTGACTCTTTGAGTGGTTTTTTCATCATAATGAGTATGGCTGGGGGCACAGGATCAGGGCTAGGAGCCTTTGTTACACAGAATTTACAAGATCAGTACTCAAACTCTTTGAAAATGAATCACATTATTTGGCCTTATGAAACTGGTGAGGTATGAAGATTTTGAAAAATTTTATATTTTGGGGGCATCTGTCTGACTTAATTGGAAAAGCATGTGACTCTTGATCTTAGGGTTGTGAGTTTGAGCCCCACATGGGGCATAGAGATTACTTAAATGAAACTTACCAAAAAAAGAAAAAGAAAATTTTGTATTTTGTATTCTTTGCAGTGAGATAAATATAGGTAAAATATTGCTCTCAGGGGCGCCTGGGTGGCTCAGTGGGTTAATCCTCTGCCTTCAGCTCGGGTCATGATCCCAGGGTCCTGGGATCGAGCCCCGCATCGGGCTCTCTGCTCAGCGGGAAGCCTGCTTCCTCCTCTCTCTCTGCCTGCCTACTTGTGATCTCTCTGTCAAATAAATAAATAAAATCTTTAAAAAATATATATATATTGCTCTCACCCTTTCTTTGGAAATACCAAGTTACCACATCAGGAGTCATTCATTATATTATATAGTACTTTTGTGAGCAATTCATTTAACT
This sequence comes from Lontra canadensis, assembly GCF_010015895.1. Taxonomy (NCBI): domain Eukaryota; kingdom Metazoa; phylum Chordata; class Mammalia; order Carnivora; family Mustelidae; genus Lontra; species Lontra canadensis. The sequence continues at coordinate 2,258,639 of NW_022631037.1, forward strand.
TTGCTTAAACTTTTCCAAACGAGTGAGGTGTCCTTGTTTTTAAAAACTCCAAAGGAGGGGCGCCTGGGTGGCTCAGTTGGTTAAGTGACCACTTTCAGCTCAGGTCATGATCCTGGAATCCTGGGATGGAGCCCCACATCAGGCTCCCTGCTGAGCAGGGAGTCTGTTTCTCCCTCTGACCTTCCCCCTGTCATGCTCCCTCTCACTCATTTTCCCTCTCTGAAATAAATAAATAAATAAATAAATAAAAATTAATTAAAAAAAAAAATCCAAAGGAGATAATTGTGCATCTTCTCTCAGAAACCCATTTCTGGGTTTGTCCCTGTGGCTACAGTATGTAAAGGAGGGACCTTGACCTCATGTTGGGGTTCATCATCATGCCATTGCCAACCTTCAAAGACTTTTCCTTTCTCTTTTTTTTTTTTTTTAAGATTTTATTTATTTATTTGACAGACAGAGATCACAAGTAGGCAGAGAGGCAGGCAGAGAGAAGAAGAAGCAGGCTCTCTGCTGAGCAGAGAGCCTGAGGCGGGGCTGGATCCCAGGACCCTGGGATAGTGACCTGAGCCGAAGGCAGAGGCTTTAACCCACTGAGCCACCTAGGTGCCCCTCCTTTCTTTCCATTGAGAGGAATTTTCTATATAGGTCAATTTCCTGTTGATCAATCTTGTAAGAGAAATGATAAAATAGAGGTGAGTCAAGTCACTGTAGGAAATGTAGGAAGAAAGTGTGATAGTAATAGTAATAGTCACTGTTTTTTGAGCCCTTACAAACAGCAGGACACTGCTCTAAGTGCTTTAACTGCATTCTGTCATTAATCCTTACAACTCTAAGAGCTGGTGTAATTATGATCCCTGGTGTACAAGTGAGAAAACTGAGGCATGGAGACATCATATAACTTGTCCAAGATCATACAGCTAGAAAGTGACAGAGCTGGGATTTGAACCCAGGCAGGACGCCCTTCTAGTCTACCTTCTTAACAGCTCTTTTCTCTTCCTTTCTTTTTTTCTGACCTTTTTCTCTCCAGGTTATTGTCCAGAACTACAACTCCATTTTGACTCTTTCTCACTTGTACCGATCTTCAGATGCCCTCCTTGTTCATGAAAATGATGCTGTTCATAAGATCTGTGCGAAACTGATGAACATCAAGCAGATCTCCTTTAGTGATATAAACCAAGTCCTTGCACATCAGTTGGGAAGCGTGTTCCAGCCTACGTATTCTGTGGAAGGCTTATGTCACTACAGAAGAAATCCACTAGGTATTTGTCCTCTTGTATGTAATTTGTAGGAAAGTCTTATGTTCTTTTTTTTTTTTTTTAAAGATTTTATTTATTTATTTGACAGACAGAGATCACAAGTAGGCAGAGAAGCAGGCAGACGGAGAGGAGGAAGCAGGCTCCCCGCTGAGCAGAGAGCCCGATGCGGGGCTCAATCCCAGGACCCTGGGATCATGACCTGAGCCGAAGGCAGAGGCTTTAACCCACTGAGCCACCCAGGCGCCCCGGAAAGTCTTATGTTCTGAAAGCCTCACAGTTATTCCCCACTAGCTCCTCCTCTCTGTCTGAGGATACACTCAGGTTTCCCTCCTCTCAAAAACCTTCCTAAAGAGCTACTTAACTCTCCAACTGTCTTTTTTTTTTTTACACTTTTTTTAAAAGATTTTATTTATTTATTTGACAGATAGAGATCACAAGTAGGCAGAGAGGCAGGAAGAGAGAGAGAGAGAGGAGGAAGCAGGCTCCCCGCCCAGCAGAGAGCCCGATGCGGGGCTCTATCCCAGAATCCTGGGATCATGACCTGAGCCAAAGGCAGAGGCTTTAACCCACGGAGCCACCTAGGCGCCCCGCTCTCCAACTGTCTTATGAGGTTTTGAGAAGTTACTAAATTTCTGAAGAGTGGTGATATCACTGACTCCATTCTTCAGGATCCTTTCTCTTCTTTTTTTATAGAAACTTTGGGACGCCTGGGTGGCTCAGTTGGTTAAGCGGCTGCCTTCGGCTCAGGTCATGATCCCAGCGTCCTGGGATCGAGTCCCGCATCGGGCTCCTTGATCGGCAGGGAGCCTGCTTCTCCCTCTGCCTCTGTCTGCCTGTGCTCGCTCGCTCTCTCTCCCTCTGTCTCTGACAAATAAATAAATAAAATCTTTAAAAAAAAAAAAAAAGTAACAGGGGTGCCTGGGTGGCTCAGTCAGTTGAGCATCTGCCTTCAGCTGGGGTCATGATCCAGGGTCCTGGGATCAAGCCCTGCATTGGGCTCTCTGCTCAGCGGGGAGTCTGCTTCCCCCTCTCCCTCTGCCACTCTCCCTGCTTATGATGTCCCTGTTTGTGCTCTTTCGCTCATGCTCTCTCTCTCAAATGAATGGATAAAATCTTTAAAAAAATAATTAAAAAATAAAAATTAAAAAAATAAAAGTAACACACACACACACACACACATTCAAAGAATGCAAAAGAATATGTAATCAAAAGTAGGTGTCCTCACCCTTTCCCAGATGATACCATTGTAACTAACACCGTTCGTTTCCTTAGAGAGGGATTTCTGTCATGTGCGTATTATGTAATCCCACTCATTTGCAGCTTCCTTGGAGACCTGTATCTTGTTAATATCTGTGCATGTCATGGTACTTAACCATATTGCACATCTGTTCACTCAACCAATATTTATTGACTTCCTGCTATGTGTCAGTCGCTATGCTAAATGTCAGGGATCCAGCGGGAGCCAATGCAG